>NC_138770.1:679805852-680253352 GCF_965119305.1 Pelophylax lessonae | reverse complement strand
TGTTTAGATACAGGAATACATACATATATATACAATTACGTGAGAGAGAGAGAAATATATATTTAGGGAAACAATTGAAACACACCTTTTGGGATTTGAGAAGTGAGATTGTGACGATTGACCAGATATGTAAGCCAACAATCTGACTCATCACTCATGAACATCCCTAAATTTGGCGTGGCAATTATATCAGGCGTTCTTATGTGCATTTTGGCTGGCGTTTTCACAGGCGTTTTGACATGCATTTTTTGGGCAGGCATTGTTATATGAAATCACCTACAAAAGCCCCAAAAACAGACCACAAACACGTACATGTGAACGTAGCCCGTTTGGGGGCGTTTGAGGGGGATTTGTCCAGCTCAAGGATCAGCTCCCAAAACAGGCAAAAAATCCAATCCTATTCAGTTCAATGGCCCCTGTTCCCATGTGAGCATTTTGACGGCATGAGGAAAACACCCAACGCTCACTGAGAAATAGCACAATGATTAGGGAGTCTGCCTTCCTGCTGTAGGTTTGTAAGTTCGAATCCGGAAGGTGCCCTCTGTATGGGCAACACTTGGATATCTCCAATCCTCCAAATGTTGACATCATTAATTTTGTTCATGTTTGAAAAAGGCATGTGTATCAGCAAACTTTTAATCCAAAGACATGAACAAAATACAAAAGATGCCCCATAAAGTCAATATGTAGCAATATTGTGAGCTAAAGCTCTATTTGTTTGTTGGGCATACTTTGCTAATTAGCCAAGTATAAGGGATATATATATATATACCTTCAGTTAAATGTGTAGTAAAATGGTAACACTTGGCCATACCCATATGGAAGAAAAGGTAGTATTTGCAATATATTTCTAAAAACATTCTTTGGAAACACATAAAATATTGTCAAAATTGTGACATTTCCTTGATATGTGTGAAATGCTAATAATCTTTCTTTGAAATATGTTTTACATCTATTTTTTTTCTATCTGACGACCAATTCCCCAATGTAATATTTTGTGGGTTTTTTCAGAGAATGTGGAGGTTCTATATAAACACTGTAGATTTGACTGCTATGATTTCGGAGTTAGCAGGAAAGGTGTATGGAATGTGATGGTGTTTACTAAAGGATCCCTTGTTGGAAGTGTGCATGTTTTTCCAATTCCGCCGGTTTTTGCCATTTTCTATGGGCGAGACAGCGGATTTGCAAGCGGTATTCAAAAAAAAATTGACCCAAAATCGCGCTGGCGAAATTTTTTGAGCCAATTTGACGTTGCGCATGCGCACATTCGCGAGTTCGCAGCTCGCGGCTGGAGGAGCTGTTTAACCTTTCCACACTTTCGCAGATATCTCTCTTTCTAAGTCAGTTTTTGAGATTTTTTAAACTCAAGTCATCTCCAAATTGACTTCCACACCTTCCACAGTGATTTGGGATTTTTGGGGGTACAGGGGAAAATTTGGCTAAACTTTAGTCGAGCTTTTAGCTGGCGTGGTTTTAAGTCGCGCTCTGACCATATTGCATCTTAATGAATCTCACACTAGGCGCTATTTTCCGCCCGCCGTTCTTTGAATGCCAATTTCAGACTTAAATAATCGCCGCTTCGCAAAATCACGCCGAAACGCCAATTCGCCGTACTATGAATCAGGCCCATAGTGTCCCATTATTTGTGTCTGTGGGAAGAATAGTGCACCATCATTGGTGTCAGTGGGAGGAATAGTGCCCCAACATTGGTACCAGTGGGAGGAATAGTGCCCCATCATTGGTGTCAATGGGAGAAAGAATGCCCCATCATTGGTGTCAGTGGGAGGAATAGTGCTTCATCACTGGTACCAGTGGGTGGAATCGTGACCCATCATTGGTGTCAATAGGAGAAGTAGTGTCCCATCATTGGTGTCAATAGGAGAAATAGTACCCCATCATTGGTGTCAGTGGGAGGAATAGTGCCCCATCATTGGTACCAGTGGGTGGAATAGTGCCCCATCATTGGTGTCAGTGGGAGGAATGGTGCCCCATCATTGGTATCAATGGGAGAAATAGTGCCCCATCATTGGTGTCAGTGGGAGGAATAGTGCCCCATCATTGGTGCCATTGGGAAAAATAGTGACTTGTATCAGTGTGAAGAAAAGTGCTCCGAGGACTAAATAATGTCACACAAAGGGTCGCATGCGGCCCCAGGTCTGCAGTTTGGAGACTATTGCCAATGCTCAGGTCATTCTTGTCAAGGTGAGAGTTGAAGAAGTTGACACCTGAAAAAAGAAGTACCTGCTCCCTTTAAAAAAAAAAAAAAAATCGAAAGTGTTAGGGATGGGGGTGGGGGTGGGGAGGAGAAATAGCACCACTTCCATTTTGAAATGATGGTATGCTTTAAATGATGGTCTGTTTTTAGAAAATGTTCTTATTTCTGTCTGCGTTGCTGTTGCAAATTTCCCCTCACTTCCTGTATGGTAAAACATTGTCAGCAGGACAGGAAGTGATGAAAACTCCTGCTAATAGAGCCCTGGATAGCAGTAAAAACCTGGTAGTTGTTCCAACTTTTTCCCATTCTAAAACCAATAAAAAGGTGGCCTTAGACTTTAAAAAGTTGCAAAAAAAAAAAAAATTCATAGTAACATTTTCCTGATTGCTTCTATATGTTTGTGTGTATGAGCGTGTAGAAGTCATTTTATGAATGCTCTGCTCGCTGTATTAGTAGTGGCTTTGAAAATCCAATGTTTATTCATTTAATACAATGCCTATTTCCACTTGAGTCAGCTCAGAGAAAAAAAAAAAATCTAATTTCTCTGGTCTTCTGTCGCATTTGTTTAGCATTTTTCTATTGATCAGAAAGCACACAGCATTCATTCTGTCAAGCTGTTTATTCCATGAGACACACAATAGAGTCATCGTCCGTAGCGGGTGACCCTTATCATCATTACAGATCAGACTGCTAGATTTATAGAAGAACGCAGCATGCTACACAATAGCCTGTGATCTCAATCCTTCAGCATAATCTGCTATTTTCCTGCAAGGTCGGCAGAGGCGGCCTCAGATATTATTATTGCTGCTTCCGCCGCCACCGAGAACAGGCCCTGATGGACTCCTTATAATAATGATATCCGCCAAATCTTATCTTTGCTCGAGGTGAACACAGAGGTAATATACAAATATGAAATTAAGGGCTTTGTAGAAGTACAACAAACAGTTGCCATAACTTTGTAAGAAAACTGACCTTGTGCTAGTTGACTCAGGGAACTTCAACACCTGAAGAAAGTCCACATTGCAATGGAGGTCCATTGTAACCCTTACTGATATACTAAGGACATTACAACCCATGAAGAAAGTCCACATTGCAATGGAGGTCCATTGTACCCCTTACTGATATATTAAGGGCATTACTACCCATGAAGGAAGTCCACATTGCAATGGAGGTCCATTGTACCCCTTACTAATATACAAAGGACATTACAACCCATGAAGAAAGTCCACATTGCAATGGAGGGCCATTGTACCCCTTACTGATATACAAAAGACATTACAACCCATGAAGAAAGTCCACATTGCAATGGAGGGCCATTGTACCCCTTACTGATATACTAAGGACATTACAACCCATGAAGAAAGTCCACATTGCAATGGAGGTCCATTGTACCCCTTAATGATATATTAAGGACATTACAACCCATGAAGAAAGTCCACATTGCAATGGAGGTCCATTGTACCCCTTACTGATATACTAAGGACATTACAACCCATGAAGAAAGTCCACATTGCAATGGAGGGCCATTGTACCCCTTACTGATATACTAAGGACATTACAACCCATGAAGAAGGTCCACATTGCAACGGAGGGTCATTGTACCCCTTACTGATATTCTAAGGCAATTGCAACCCATAAAGAAAGTCCACATTGCAATGGAGGGCCATTGTACCCCTTACTGATATACTAAGGACATTACAACCCATGAAGAAAGTCCACATTGCAATGGAGGTCCATTGTACCCCTTACTGATATACTAAGGACATTACAACCCATGAAGAAAGTCCACATTGAAATGGAGGGCCATTGTACCCCTTACTGATATACTAAGGACATAACAAACCCATGAAGAAAGTCCACATTGCAATGGAGGGCCATTGTACCCCTTACTGATATACTAAGGACATTACAACCCATGAAGAAGGTCCACATTGCAATGGAGGTCCATTGTACCCCTTACTGATATATTATGGACATTATAACCCATGAAGAAGGTCCACATTGCAATGGAGGGTCTTTTTACCCCTTACTGATATATTAAGGACATTATAACCCATGAAGAAAGTCCACATTGCAATGGAGGTCCATTGTACCCCTTACTGATATACAGTCTGGAAAATATTTATTTGATCCCCTGTAGATTTTGTAAGTTTGCCCACTTAGCCCACTTACCCACAAAGACATGAATGGTCTATATTTATATCAGAGGTGTATTTTAAATGATAGAGACAAAATATCAACCAAAAATCCAGAAAAAACACACTATACAAATAATATAAATTAGGTTGCAGTTCAGTGAGTCAAATAAGTATTTGATCTCCAAGCAAAACATGATTTAGTACTTGGTGGAGAAACCCTTTTTGGCAAGCACAGAGGTAAGAGGTTTTTTGTAGTTGGTGACCAGGCTTGCACACTTCTTAGGAGGGATTTTGGTCCACTCTTCTTTATAGATCTTCTCTAAATCCTTAAGGAATCTTGACTGTCGCTTGGCAACTCGAAAATTTCAGTTCCCTCCATAAATTTTCTATAGGATTAAGGTCTGGAGACTGGCTAGACCACTCCAAGACCTTCATGTGCTTCTTCTTGAGCCACTCCTTTGTTGGCTTGGCATTATGTTTTGGGTCATCGTCATGCTGGAAGACCCATCCATGACCCATCTTCAATGTTCTGGCTGGAGGGAAGAAGGTTCTTATCCAAGATTTTACAACACATGGCCCTGTCCATTGGCCCCTTAATGCGGGAAGTCGGCCTGTACCTTTAGCAGAGAAACAGCCCCAAAGCATCATATTTCCACCTCTGTGCTTGACTGTAGGGATGGGGTTCTTAGGGTCATAGTGAGCATTTTTCTTCCTCCAAGCACGGCGAGCCAAGTTAATGCCAAAGAGCTCAATTTTGGTCTCATCTGATAACAGCACTTTCTCCCAATCCTTCTCTGAATCATTTAGATGTTCATTGCCATGACTGTACACGTGCCATCTTGAGGAGGGGGACCCACCATGTTTGGAGGATGAACAATGCAGACTATGATTCTAAAAACACCATCCCTACAGTCAAGCATGGAGGTGGAAACATGATGCTTTGGAGCTGTTTCTCTGCTTCTCTGTTTCTTCCATCAGCCAGAACACTGAAAATGGATCATGGATGGGTCTTTTAGCATGAAAATGACCCAAAATCATACCCCCAAGGCAACAAAGGAGTGGCTCAAGAAGAAGCACTTTAAAGTCATGGAGTAGCCTAGCCAGTCTCCAGACCTTAATCCTATAGAAAATGTATGGAGGGAGCTGAAACTTGGAGTTACCAAGTGACAGCCAAGAAACCTTAAGGATTTTAACCACTTAAGCCCTGGAGGATTTGGCTGCTCAAAGACCAGGGCCTATTTTGTGATTTGGCACTGAGTGATTTTAACGGACAATTGCGTGGTCGTGCAACGCTGTACCCAAATTAAATCAACGTCCTTTTTTTCCCAGAAACAGAGCTTTCTTTTGGTGGTATTTGATCACCTGTGCGATTTTTACTTTTTGCGCTATAAACAAAAAAAGAGCGACAATTTTGAAAAAATAACAATATTTTTCACATTTTTTATATGAAATTCCCCCCAAAAAAATGTAAAAATCAATTTTTTTAGCATTGTAGGCCAATTTGTTTTCTGCTACATATTTTTGGTAAAAAAAAAATCACAATAAGCGTATTTGGATTGGTTTGCGCAAAAGTTATTGTGTTTACTAACTATGGGAAAGATTTATGTAATTTTTATTTTAAATTTTTTTAACTAGTAATGGCTGCGATCTGCGATTTTTTTTTTGCGGGACTGCGACATTGCAGCGGACAGATCGGACCCTTGACTGACATTTATGACACTTTTGGGAGTACCAGTGACATTATTACAGTAATCAGTGCTATACATATGCACTGTTACTGTAAAAATGACACTGGCAGGGAAGGTGTTAACTTTATTAGTGATCAGTGGGTTAAATGTATCCCTAGGGGCATGATTCTAACTGTGGGGGGGGGGGGGGGCGTGGCTTGTGATGTAACCACAGAGACATACGATCCTACATAGCAGGATTGTGTAGTCTCTGCAGTTAGATCAGGGAGAATGAGAGGCGGCTTTGTTTACATCAGCCGCCTGCCTTTCTCCCTCTCCAGCGGGAGATCACGAGTGGCCGGTGGACATCGGAGCCGCCGGTCACTTGCGCGGGGATGTCAGGGAACGAGCATGGGCGGGAGCGTGCCTCCGGCGGCGCGCGCTCTTCCCCTAGAGGCTCCTGGGCGAGCGACGTCGCCCTACGTCGGTTTGCCCAGGAGAGCCAGACTGCCGCAGTAAATAGTCGTGCGGCGGTCGGCAAGTGGTTAAGAAGATCTGTAAAGAAGAGTGGACCAAAATCCCCCCTGAGATGTGTGCAAACCTGGTCACCAACTACAAGAAATGGCTTACCTCTGTGCTTCCCAACAAGGGTTTCTCCACCAACTACTTAGCCACGTTTTGCTTGGGGATCAAATACTATTTTACTCACTGTACTGCAACTCAAATTATAACATTTGTATCATGTGTTTTTTTGGATTTTTGGTTGATATTCTGTCTCTATCATTTAAAATACACCTATGATGAAATTTATAGACCCTTCATTTCTTTGTAAGTGGGCAACTTACAAAATCTGCAAAGGATCAAATAATTATTTTCCCTACTGTACTAAGGACATTACAACCCATGAAGAAAGCCCACATTGCAATAGAGGTTCATTGACGGTATACCCAGGTTACTGCAGCCCCTACAATAAGCCTCTGTTGCAACAGAGACTCATTGCACCCTTTACTAATATATTCAGTTCATCACACTCCTGCAGAAGGCCCACATTGCAATGAAGGTCCATTGTACTCTTCACTGGTATATCCAGGACCGCTAAAAGGGGGGGACCACCAGTCCTCCTGTAGGGGGCCCAGACAGCAGGAGGATCAGTGGTGCAGAAAAGGAACAATGCCCTCTGTGTCACTCACCCAGCAACTGAAAGCCGGTTTCTCCCCCTCTTCCCCCGCCGGCTTTCAGTTGCTGGGTGAGAGACACAGCGGGCCGGATTTAGGGGGTGCTGGGGTGGGTTGTGAACCCCACCCAGACTTCAGTTCTGCCCCCCCTGGCTGGCCGCCGCTGAGCTCCTTACCCTGCCCCCGCTCTCACCCCGCACTCACAGCCAGGACTAGGAGATGGAAGGATGGAGCAGAGAGAAGAGGAAGAGAGGAAAGAGCCAGGAGGAGGTGCGCTGTGTTGTGCTCTCCCTCCTGTCAGAAGAGCGTTCATCTATTCTATTCTATTGAGACAGGATCGCTCTTACTGTAGATCGCATTGCATTGTACACATAGTTTGATTGCCGCCCCCCTATTCCACATTTCCCGCTGCCGGGAGGTGGACAGCCCTTGGAGGAGATAGGGTGTGGTGTGTGTGTATGCAGAGCAATGCGATCTACAGTAAGAGCGATCCTGTCTCATGTGTTGTATAGATGAACGCTCTTCTTAAGGGAGGGAGAGCACAACACAGCGCACCTCCTCCTGGCTGTTAGTAACTTCCCCCTGTAAGTTTGGGGAAGGGGATGGGGGCCTATCTGTGTTGGGAAGTGTAATGGGGATTTGGTGAGGGGGAATATGTGCAAGAAAGAGGGATTGGGGGGGGCGATATGCGGTAGAAGGAAGAATGGGGGGGATATATGCTAGGAGGACAATTTGTGCTGGGAATGGTAATTTAGAGGGGATGGAGGAGAGATTTGTGGGAATTTGTTCTAGGAGAGGGATTGAAGAAAGAAGATTTGTGCTGGGAGGGGAGATGGGGGGATTTTGTGCCAGGAGGGGGTGGGGGAATTTGGGCTAATAGGAGGGATTTGGGGGAGAAAATGTGTGCTAGGATAGAACGTTTGAGAAGAAAAGAGATGTGTGCTAGGAGGGGGGGATCAAGGTTGGATTTGAGCTGGGGGGCACAGATTTGTGCTTGGAGGGGAGATTGGAACTGGGAGTTGGTGGATTGGTGGAATATGTGTATTATTGTTTGGGGAGAATTATGGCTTGAAGATGGAATTTATGTCTTTTCATGTATTTTTTTGTGGAAATATAATTTTGATGTTTTCGCATCCCTGGGGGGGGGGTCAGGGGGGAGGGGGACAGGTTGGTGGTGGTGGCCCGTCAGGTAGGCTGTACGGGGCCCTGTGATTTTCTGGCACTGCAGCTCCTACAGGAAGCCCATAATGCATATAAGGTCCATTGTACCCCTTACTGGTATACTAAGGATATTACAACCCCTGAAAAAAGATGGCATTTCAATGAGGGTCCATTGTACCCCTTGCAGATATACTAAGGACAAAACAGCCCTGAATAAAGCCCACATTGCAATATAGGCCCATTGTATCCTCACTGGTTTAATCGGTTTAATCAGGGCCCTGCGGCCAATACAGGAAGCTCATGTTGCAATGGGGTTCAATTGTAGCCCTTACTAGTATACTCATCATGGCGCTACAGCTCCCACAGGAAGCTCATAATGCATTGGATGTCCATTGTACCCTATACTTGTATACTAAGGACATTCATTACAGCCCCTGAAGAAAGTCAACATTGCAATGGAGGTCCATTGTACACCCTCAAGATATACTAAGGACATTACAGTCCCTGAAGAAAGCCCACATTGCAATGGAGGTCCATTGTACTCCTTACTGGCATATTCATGGCACTGTAGCCACTGCAGGAAGCCCATGTTACAAATGGAGGTCCTTTGTATTACCTACTAATATACTCAGGGCACTGCAGTCCCCACAGGAAGCCCATGTGGAGATAAAGGTCCATTGTATCCCTAACTAGTATATTCATGACACTGCAGCCTTTACAGGAAGTTCATGTTGCAATAGAGGTCCATTATACACCTTACTGGTATGCACATGACACTGCAGCCTATATTGTAATGGAGGTCCATTGTATCCTTTACTGGTATACCCAGGGTACTGCAGTCTCTACAGGAAGCCCATGTTGCAATGCAAGTCCATTAAACAGTTGACCGGTACACTTAGGGTACTTCAGCCATTGGAGGAAGCTCATGTTGCAATGAAGGGTCAATTGTACCCCTTACTAGTATACTCATGGCACTGTAGCCCCTTTAGGAAGCCAATATTGTAATGGAAGCCCATTGTACCCTTTACTGGTATACTCAGGGTACTGCAACCTCTGCAGGAAGCCCATGTTGCAATAGAGGTCCACAGTACTCTTTACCAATATACTAAGGGCACTGCAGGAAGCCTACTTTGCTATGGAGGTCCATGGTACCCCTTACTGGTACACTCAGGCCACTGTAGCCTCAGCAATGTACATCGATTATGCCCCTTACTGTATATTCAGGGCACTGCAGCCTTGTAAGAAGCCCATGTTGCAATGGAGGTCCATTTTATTCCTTACTAGTGTAGCACCCTCTAGTGTGCTAGAAGCATATATAGTTGCTTAGAGTAGGCAAATTCGGCTTGGCTGGCAGTCAAGCCTGGGTTGAATCTGGGTTAGGTATTAGTCACTCAGGGAGGCTGGGTGACTCATCATGCAGCACCTTTGATAACTCCCCCCGCTCTCTAGAACCTTAGAGAAGCTTCCAGAAGTGGGGGAGGGAGTTTAGGAGGAGTATTGATGAGGGCCCCAGCCAATCCCCAGCAGGTGGGCTGGCAGGGGGCGGGTTCCTCTTAAATATTCTTGAGTCATGCCAGTAGGAGCAGTTGGGTGGAAGATGGTGAAGGACTGCTAAGAAGGCTGTGGGTGGCCCTTAAAGGGGGATGCCCCCTAGTCTGGGGGGGGTGACCTTGGGCCTGAGGCTTGGGTGCTGGAGAGACCCTCTACAACAACTGAAGGATATCCTTCCTGGAGGCATGTAACCAAGTGTGAGAACAGCAGGAGCATGTCAGCACATCCAGGAGAAGTCACCTGGGTGGACTGGTAAATGTACGGTCTGGGAGGACTGTGGGAAATAACCAGGAGGGCTAGTGAGAGGGGCTGCTGCAGCCAGGAGGGCTGGCAGTGCCTGAAGAGGTGGTGCTGAGATCAGTAGCCACAGGAATGTAAGCTGGACACTGGACTTTGCTACACTACCAAATAGGCATTTGGTCCCTCCCTATAAAGGGCTTTTGCTTTGACCTGGCTGGGTGCTTTGCCGGAGTCATTAAAAGTGTCCCAGCTTAGTCTGAAGTTCTGCAAGCAAGTGTGCTGGAGGCAGTGAGGAGTATATATAGTTGTATATAGGTAAAGTTGTCCCTGACGAGTTTCCTGACGTCAAGTGGGCATCCCACAATACCCCTACTTCCTATTAAAGTATTATCCCCTCAATAAAAATAAAATAACAAGCATTGGACTGTTTCCTGACTCAAGAGTGCCTGTGGAAACTCGATGTGCCAGGCTGTGCAGTGGGGGGGGGGGGGGGGGGGGATCCCAGTTCACTTGAAGCTCCTACGAAGGGTGTGCTACACTGGTATACTCAGGACATACAGCCCCTACAGGAACCCATGATGCAATGGAGGTTCATTGTACTCCTTACCAATATACTTAGGGCACTGCAGGAAGCCTACTTTGCAATGGAGACCAATTGTACCCCTTACTGGTATACTAAGGGCACTGCAGTCTCTACAGGAAGCCCATGTTGAAATGCAAGTCCAATATACCCTTTTATTACATGACACTGCAGCCACTACAGCAGGCCCACATTGCAATGGAGGTCCATTGCACTACTTACAGGTATACCCAGGGCACTGCAATCATTGCAGGAAGCATACATTGCAAATGGGTGCAATCGTTCACCTGACTGGTACACTCAGAGCACGGCGGTTCCCGCAGGAAGCTTATGTTGCAATGGAAGCCTGTTGTACCAATTAGTGTATTCAGGACACTGCGATCCCTACAGGAAGCCCACATTGCAATGAAGGTCCATTGTACCCCTAACTAGTTCATTTCAGGTGCTGAAGCCATTTCACAAAGCCTTATAAGCTCATTATCTCTAGCCGCTGACCACTAGTCTGCAGCGCGAGTATTGCCTGTAGTTTTCCTGCAGCTGGTCTTTCCAAAATACTAATGCTATACTTTCTAAAAAGACAATTATGCTAGGAAAATTTAAAGTGAAAAGAAGAAGAGGATGAACAGCAATATGGTGGATGGATACAGTCAATGAAAAATATGAACATGCCATTGATAAGTATTTGGAGACAAACAGAGAATTGTTCCTTACATTGGTGGTCAGTGGCAAGAATCCCCCTTACATCGGTGGTCAGTGGGGAGAATGCCCCTTACATTGGTGGGCAGTGGGTAGAATGCTTCTTACATTGGTGGTCAGTGGGAAGAATGCTCCTTACATTGGGTGTCAGTGGGAAGAATGCTCCTTACATTGGTGGTCAGTGGGAAGAATGCTCCTTACATTGGTGGTCAGTGGGAAGAATGTCCCTTACATTGGTGATCAGTGGGAAGAATGTCCCTTACATTGGTGGTCAGTGGGAAGAATGTCCCTTACATTGGTGGTCAGTGGGAAGAATGCTCCTTACATTGGTGATCAGTGGGTAGAATGCTTCTTACATTGGTGAATAGTGTGAAGAATGTCCCTTACATTGGTGATCAGTCGGAAGAATGCCCCTTACATTGGTGGTCAGTGGGAAGAATGCCCCTTACATTGGTGGTCAGTGGGAAGAAGGAGGAGGACACACCCAAAGAGCTCTCTCAGAGAACCAGCCCTTTTCAAGCCTGGGCCTTGCTTGCTAGCTTGGCCCAGGAACAATGCCTGATCCTGGGGGAGGCCCTGGGAGGGATCCCCCTGATGACACGGGGCCTAGTGAGGAGGAGGTGGAGGACCTGTCTGTGGGTCCAGGCCCTGGTGAGAATGCGGATGTCTTCAGCCAGAAGGTTATCAATCGTTTTAGGGCGATTGGGAGAGCTGAAGAAAAACTTAAAGTTTTGAAGGCTGAACATAAATCCTTCAGAGCCAAATACTGCCAGGCCTGGAGTAAAAATCGCACAGCCATGAAGCCTGAGCTACAGGAATTGGAAGATAAGGTAAAGAAACAATCTTTATTACTGGAAAAGTTGAAAGATAGAAGCGGAGTGTTTAAAGAAAAATTTGATAATGAGAGGAGATTTGCCAGCCAAGCATCAGCAAGTTCTGTGGATCAGCAGCCTCAGTTAATGGATGACCAGGCTCCATCTGCCTCTGCACCTCTCCCCCCATGCCAGAACTGGGAATCGCCAGCGGCAACCAGCCAGGGGGTTGAGAGTGGGCATGGATCCCTGACATTTATCCAGGAGATGGAGTCCCCCCTGAGAGCAGATAAGTTTGCATTCACTGATGATCCATCAGAAATCCCTGTGGATGGGCAGAGGAGATACAAACCAGCAAAGCCAGTACTGGTGGAGAAATCCCAGTATACCATGCTGCCATCCAACATGTCTGCCCCACCTGCTGTAGTGGATGGTGTCCCAGGTGAGAAGGAGCTTTGCCTACAGCTACCTATTGGAGATTCTGCTGTGAACACAACCAGTACAGACATGCAGGGAAAATCCCTGACCGTGAAATCCCCGGACCATCAGGTGAATGTGGATGGACCTGCATCTGACACCCCAGACATGGATTTTGCTGGTCTGGCTGAGACCAGTAGTCCCTCTGAAAGCAAAATGGCTGCCAGCTCCAAGGAGTCTGTTTCACTTTCACCAGAGCTTCCCAGTGTTTCAGGGCTGATTGCTGGTGGGGGAGGGGATCAGCATGCTGCTGTTTTTGGAATGGAAGCAGCCATGGAAGTTACCTGCAGTGTTTTACCTGCTGCTGTGCTAGAACTGAATTCCATTTCCACAGCTGAAAACCCTGTCCCAGTGGAAGAGAAGATGACAGCTGAAACTCTTACCAGTGCAGCACCAACTATGGATTCTGCTGTGAAGCAGTGGCGTACTAACGGGGGGGGCGGGGGGGCGGCCCGCCCCGGGTGCCACGCGCTGGGGGTGTCAGGCTGCTCGGAATTTCAGTCAGTGTGAAGGAGCTGCAGCTCCTTTAGTCCGCGCTGCTCGCGGGGGCGGCGGCCGGCGGGAAGAAGGTGAGCACTGAGCAGCCTCCTTCTGTGTAACTGTCTGGACTGGAGAGGAGATGGGACAGCTGGATATAGAGGGATTCATCTTTCCGTATTTCTCCTGCTGCTGTTGAATGGCCGATTCTCCTCTCCCTCCTGCAGTCAGTTAGCGGCAGCAGGAGGAGTATGTAAAGATCAAATCATCTATATGCAGCTGTCCCATCCCCTCTCCTATACAACTTGCTGGCCCCCTAGTGCTCTCCAGCCCCCCCCTGCTCTAAACACCCCCCTGCTCTAAACACCCCCCTCTAAACACCCCCCTGCTCTAAACACCCCCCTCTAAACACCCCCCCTGCTCTAAACACCCCCTCTAAACACCCCCCCTGCTCTAAACACCCCCCTCTAAACACCCCCCCTGCTCTAAACACCCCCCTGCTCTAAACACCCCCCTCTAAACACTCCCCCTGCTCTAAGCACCCCCCCTGCTCTAAACACCCCCCCCTTGCTCTAAACACCCCCCCCTGCACCAAACACCCCGCCCTGCTCCAAACACCCCCCCTGCTCTAAACACCCCCCCTGCTCTAAACACCCCCCCTTCTAAACACCCCCCCCACTCTAAACACCCCCCCTGCACTAAACACCCCCCTGCTCTAAACACCCCCCCTGCTCTAAACACCCCCCCTTGCTCTAAACACCCCCCTTCCTCTAAACACCCCCCCCTTCTAAACACCCCCCCTGCTCTAAACACCCCCCTGCTCTAAACACCCCCCCTGCTCTAAACACCCCCCCAGTGCTCTAAACACCCCCCCTGCACTAAACACCCCCCCTGCTCTAAACACCCCCCCTGCTCTAAACACCCCCAGTGCTCTAAACACCCCCAGTGCTCTAAACACCCCCCCTGCTCTAAACACCCCCCCTGCTCTAAACACCCCCCCTGCTCTAAACACCCCCAGTGCTCTAAACACTTCCCAGTGCTCTAAACACCCCCCAGTGCTCTAAACACCCCCCTGCTCTTAACACCCCCCTGCTCTTAACACTCCCCCTGCTCTTAACCCCTCAGTTATCTTGCCCCCCCCCCCGGCGCTCCTTACTTAGCCCGCCCCGGGTGCCACGCGCTGGGGGGTGTCAGGCTGCTCGGAATTTCAGTCAGTGTGAAGGAGCTGCAGCTCCTTTAGTCCGCGCTGCTCGCGGGGGCGGCGGCCGGCGGGAAGAAGGTGAGCACTGAGCAGCCTCCTTCTGTGTAACTGTCTGGACTGGAGAGGAGATGGGACAGCTGGATATAGAGGGATTCATCTTTCCGTATTTCTCCTGCTGCTGTTGAATGGCCGATTCTCCTCTCCCTCCTGCAGTCAGTTAGCGGCAGCAGGAGGAGTATGTAAAGATCAAATCATCTATATGCAGCTGTCCCATCCCCTCTCCTATACAACTTGCTGGCCCCCTAGTGCTCTCCAGCCCCCCCCTGCTCTAAACACCCCCCTGCTCTAAACACCCCCCTCTAAACACCCCCCTGCTCTAAACACCCCCCTCTAAACACCCCCCCTGCTCTAAACACCCCCTCTAAACACCCCCCCTGCTCTAAACACCCCCCTCTAAACACCCCCCCTGCTCTAAACACCCCCCTGCTCTAAACACCCCCCTCTAAACACTCCCCCTGCTCTAAGCACCCCCCCTGCTCTAAACACCCCCCCCTTGCTCTAAACACCCCCCCCTGCACCAAACACCCCGCCCTGCTCCAAACACCCCCCCTGCTCTAAACACCCCCCCTGCTCTAAACACCCCCCCTTCTAAACACCCCCCCCACTCTAAACACCCCCCCTGCACTAAACACCCCCCTGCTCTAAACACCCCCCCTGCTCTAAACACCCCCCCTTGCTCTAAACACCCCCCTTCCTCTAAACACCCCCCCCTTCTAAACACCCCCCCTGCTCTAAACACCCCCCTGCTCTAAACACCCCCCCTGCTCTAAACACCCCCCCAGTGCTCTAAACACCCCCCCTGCACTAAACACCCCCCCTGCTCTAAACACCCCCCCTGCTCTAAACACCCCCAGTGCTCTAAACACCCCCAGTGCTCTAAACACCCCCCCTGCTCTAAACACCCCCCCTGCTCTAAACACCCCCCCTGCTCTAAACACCCCCAGTGCTCTAAACACTTCCCAGTGCTCTAAACACCCCCCAGTGCTCTAAACACCCCCCTGCTCTTAACACCCCCCTGCTCTTAACACTCCCCCTGCTCTTAACCCCTCAGTTATCTTGCCCCCCCCCCCGGCGCTCCTTACTTAGCCCCCCAGTGCTCTTCAGCTCCCTGCAGTGCTTTTCATCTCCCCCCTATGCTCCCTGGCTCCCCCAGTGCTCTCCACCCCCCTGTGCTCCCTGCCTTCCCCCTCAGTGAGTTCCAGTTCCCCCCATGCTCTCCATCCCCCTGGTTTTCCCTGTCCCCCCCCCCCAGTGCTCTCCACCCCTGCGCCTTCCAACCCCCCTACAATGCTTTTCAAACCCCTCTTAATTCTCTCCAGTCACCCCCCCCCCCCCCCCACCGTGCCCTTCAGCTCCTCCAGTGCTCTCTGCTTGCCCTGTGCTCTCCGGCCCCCCTAATGCTCTTCTATCTTCTATCATGTCTGCAGTCTCTGACCTTCTTTTGTATCATGTCTGCAGTCTCTGACCATCTCTTGTATCATGTCCTCAGTCTCTGACCATCTCTTGTATCATGTCCTCAGTCTCTGACCATCTCTTGGATCATGTCCTCAGTCTCTGACCATCTCCTGTGTGTTGTCTGCAGTCTCTGACCATCTCTAGTATCCCGTCCGTAGTCTCTGACCATCTCTTGTATCATGTCCTCAGTCTCTGACCAACCATCTCTTGGATCATGTCCACAGTCTCTGACCATCTCCTGTATCATGTCCTCAGTCTCTGACCATCTCCTGTATCATGTCCTCAGTCTCTGACCATCTCTTGTATCATGTCCTCAGTCTCTGACCATCTCTTGTATCATGTCCTCAGTCTCTGACCATCTCTTGTATCATGTCCTCAGTCTCTGACCATCCCCTGTATCATGTCCTCAGTCTCTGACCATCTCTTGTATCATGTCCTAAGTCTCTGACCATCTCTTGTATCATGTCCTCAGTCTCTGACCATCTCTTGTATCATGTCCTCAGTCTCTGACCATCTCCTGTGTGTTGTCTGCAGTCTCTGACCATCTCTAGTATCCCGTCCGTAGTCTCTGACCATCTCTTGTATCATGTCCTCAGTCTTGGATTTCTCTTGTATTGGGTCCGTAGTCTCTGACCAACTCTTGCATCATGTCCTCAGTCTCTGACCATCTCTTGTATCATGTCCTCAGTCTCTGACCATCCCCTGTATCATGTCCTCAGTCTCTGACCATCTCTTGTATCATGTCCTCAGTCTCTGACCATCTCTTGTATCATGTCCTCAGTCTCTGACCATCTCTTGTATCATGTCCTCAGTCTCTCACCATCTCTTGTATCATGTCCTCAGTCTCTGACCATCTCTTGTATCATGTCCTCAGTCTCTGACCATCTCTTGTATCATGTCCTCAGTCTCTGACCATCTCTTGTATCATGTCCTCAGTCTCTCACCATCTCTTGTATCATGTCCTCAGTCTCTGACCATCTCTTGTATCATGTCCTCAGTCTCTGACCATCTCTTGTATCATGTCCTCAGTCTCTGACCATCTCTTGTATCATGTCCTCAGTCTCTGACCATCTCTTGCATCATGTCCTCAGTCTCTGACTATCTCCTTTAGCATGTCTCCAATCTCTTACTCAAACTTAAACACATTGATAATAGTATTAGCTATCTGTCTATGCCAAAGGTAGGACTGTGCAGGGGAGGCAGAGAGTGCAAAAGGGGGAACTGTGATTAGAGAGACAGGGGGGGGGCAGACTGCAAAGGGCACTGTGATAGGGGGGCTGGGAAATTTGTGCAATAAATATTTTTGGAGACATTACAAATTTTTGCGGGTGTTTTTACATTTTAAAGTGGGGGGGGGGGGGTGCCAGATATAGGATCCGCCCCGGGTGCCAAATGCTCTAGGTACGCCACTGCTGTGAAGACAACAAATATCCCAGCAAGTATTAAAAATGACAATAATCATAAAGCAATGAATGTGGTGGGTGGTGGTGAAGGGGATAATATTGCTGGGAAAAATAGAAATGACATTTCTCCCCCTGCTCAGCAGAGGAAAGATTTATCGATTGTACAGATCAATCCCGGATCTGTACAATCGTTATCTGTTATGTCTGTGTCGGATGTTTCAAAACAAACTGATGGATTTTCTGCTGGGAGGAATGTGGGAAGCTATGCTTCAGCTTTGGGGAGTCACACCAGGGTGGGTGGTGGGAATTCTGTTATTGGTCAAAATTCAGGGAGGTTTGGTGGGTATAGGAGGAGGAATGTGGTTCAGTTGCGGTGGGAGGGCGATGGAACGCCGCCAGTAAGGGGGAGAGTGGCCGAGTTGGTCTTGGAAATGGGGTTTAAAGCCTGTGACATTTTTGCTTTGATTTGCCCGGTGGGAAGTTATGAATTTGATTTGTCGTTTGTGAAACCTGAGAGTTTGGATCTCTTTTGGGAGAGATTTAGGAGGTGCAAGGGCCTTCAGCAGTGGAGTGGTTTGGTGCCAAAGGTGATTTCAAGACAGCCTCTGATAAAGTCGGTGACCATCTTGGTGCGTAACGAATCCATACCAGAGGCTGATTTATTAGTATGGCTACGCCGATATGGTGAGGTCCTCACTCCACTGCGGAAGGTCCTTGATGAGCATGGGATATGGACAGGGGCCTGGACAGTGTCACTAAAATTGGGGGTGCTGGGCGATGTAGTTCAGCATCTTCCCTGCTCAGCCTTTCTGGGTAGGGATAGGCTGACCATTTTCTACCAAGGTCAGCCTAAGGTATGTAATAAATGTGGTGATAAAGGCCACTTTGGATCGTCCTGCACCCACAAGAAGTGCTCACTGTGCCAGGATTTAGGCCATTTGGCCAGAGAATGCACCCAGATTCGGTGCAATTTGTGCCAGCAGCTGGGTCATCCATATAGCCAGTGCCCAGAGGCACTGCATAACTTGCCAGGATTGGAGACTGAGCTGCAGAGGCTTGATAAAGAAGATGAAGCAGCTGAAGTTAGAGAGGAAATTGTTGTTGCCCCTCCTGTGTCTGTTGTGTCAGATTCTGTTTCCCCTAGTGAGGTGGTCCCTGAGTCTGTCCTTCCTGTGTCTGTTGTGTCAGATTTTGTTTCCCCTAGTGATGTGGTCCCTGAGTCTGTCCCTCCTGTTGTTCCTACATCTACTGTGCGTAGATCCTCCAGACTAGCGGAAGCTGCTGGGGGGGCGGGTATAGTGGATCTTCCCCCTCGGCCTACTCCACCTCCAGTCCCTGTCTCTCGACACCGCAAACGCGGCCAAGAGGGTGCAGGGGTGCTGGATGGTGGTGGGGTCGATGGGGTTGAGGGAGGGGTGTCCATGTCCCATGTCTCACCCTCTGTTGTGGAGGATTCGGATGAGGAGGGGTGGGAGAGGACAAGGAGGAAGAAAAAGAAAAAGAGGAAAACCAGTAAAGCGGTCGTTTCCTCCTTACAGTTAGAGCCAGGAGGGGTTCCTCTTGGCAACACATTTTCGGTTTTATCAGGGGAGGAGTTAGTATCCGATTTATCTACTTCTTTATCATCTATGGATGAGGGGGAGTCACATAGTGTAAAGAGAGCTGCTTCGGGTGATGAGAGTGTGGTGGAGGTTAAGAAACGACTACCCCAATCATCCTGATGGCAGTGCCCGCTCTGATAAAGGTGGCGACCATTAATGTCGCCAGCGTGAAATCTGCAAGAGCTCGTGATATTGCCTTATTTTTGCTCAGTGAGTTTGATGCTGAGATTTTATTTTTGCAAGAGACCTGGCTCAATACTTTGGCCGATGTCCATCTAGCAAAAAGGGAGTGGAGATGCGGTCCCTCCTTTTGGTCTCTTGCGGCTGAGCCTTGCAGCGGAGTTGCGGTTCTTTTTAAAACCGATATGGTAACGTGCCGGCGGATAATTGAGGTAGAAATGGGGAGATGCATGGTCTTAGACGTCTCTGTTAGGGGGCAGGACCTGCGCCTCATCAATATCTATGGACCGCAGTCAAAATGGGACAGGAAATGCCTCTTCACAAAGATCAAGCCCTTCCTTTTTACATCCCAGCAGGTTGTCTTTGGAGGTGACTTTAACACCATAATTAGGCCTGAAGACAGGAGGGTCTCCATAGACAGGCTGGGTTATGATAGCGTTTTTCTTAGAGATATGGTTAGACAAGCAGGCCTGGTAGATGTGCACATTAAGCACTGCCCTGGCAGCACGGGATTCACGTTTCAGAGAGGGAATAGTCAGAGTAGGATAGATAGGTTTTTTTTAAAGGAGAACTCTGCTTTCTCGGCTCCTGAGTTGAGGGCGGTGGAGTTCTCTGACCACTGTATGCTGTCTGTGACTCTGAATGCCTCGGACACTCCACCCAGGGGAAGGGGTACCTGGAAACTGAATTCGGCTCTCCTGGAAGATGTAGAGGTAAGACAATCCTTTGAGGATTTTTTTCAGGCACAGGTTTCTATTCTGGACTTTTGCAGCAGTAAGTCAGAGTGGTGGGAGCTTGTGAAACAAAGGGCGATTGGACTTTTCAAGGCCATAAGTAAGAAGATGCAGCTTGGTATGTATATTGCCTACCAGCATTTGCGGAGGAAGCTTGATCGTCTTGTCTCGTATGGAGGAGATCCAGGGGAGATCTCGGAGGTAAAGCTTCTTCTTAGGAAGTGTCAATACGACCGGCATGCCTCCTTGGTTCTGGAGAGAGATTATGGGAAATATCACTCGCCTGATCCTTACCAGAACTGTAAGCAAGGCATAGCAGTTAAGACGGTCATAGGTCTGAGGGATAGTACGGGTTCCCTGGTGAAGTCCAGATCAGGGATCCTGGAGATCTTCAGGTCATATTACGCAGACCTTCTGGGAAGAAAGGACCTTAATCGGGACAGGATGGAAAGCTTTCTGGATTCTACTCCAGGATTGGGAAATGATACATTGCCTTTGATGGATTTGACAGAACCAATTTCAGCGGATGAGGTAGTTCGTGCTATAGAGAAGCTGGCTACCAAAAAGTCGCCTGGGCCAGATGGGTTGACAGCTGAATTTTACAAGTGTTTTAAGTCCATTCTGGCTCCCTTTTTAGCGGAGGTTTATAACAGCTGTTTAGAAGAGGGTTCTCTCCCTCCCTCCATGAGGCAATCCGCTGTGATTCTTCTGTCAAAAGGTAAAGACCCCTCAATAATTGAGAACTGGCGCCCCATCAGTCTTCTCAATGTTGATAGAAAGATCTTGGCGAAGATTCTTTTTTGGCGCTTGTCGTCAGTAGCAGGCGATTTGTTGTCCAATCATCAGCACTGCTCGGTCCAGGGCAGAAGTACCTTTTCAGCAATTTTAGCTGTCCGGGAGGCTTTGGAGCGATGCAGGGCTGCTGGATGGAGAAAGTACTTGCTGGCATTGGATCAGGCGAAGGCTTTTGATCGAGTCAATCATGAGTACCTGTATTTGCTACTTGGTAGATACGGCCTGCAGGGGAGGTTTATTGATTGGCTGAAAACATTATATAAAGGGGCTGAGAGCTTCCCACTTGTTAATGGTTGGGTTGGACGGCCTTTTGAGGTTGGCTCTGGTGTGCGCCAGGGGTGTCCTTTGAGCCCCCTGCTATATGTATTCGCAATCGACCCCTTCATAAGAAGGTTAGAGAGTGGATCGTTGTGTGGGGTGCCTTTGGGCATTGCTGGTGTGCCGCCTTTGAAGGTCGTGGCCTATGCCGATGATGTGTCTGTTATTATCTCTGGGATGGAGGAGGCGCAGGAGGTGGTCTCTGTGATAGAGCAGTACACTGAGGCTTCTGGCTCTAAAATCAATCATGAAAAGAGTGAAGTTTTCTGGATGGGTGAGGAGGGTGAAAGCTTCAAACTTCCGGATGCCTTCCCAGAGCCCCAGCAGGAAATTAAAGTGTTGGGCATCAAATTTGGTCCTGGTGACTATGGTCATCGAAATTGGGAAAGCAGGTTGTTGAATGCCAATGCCAAGGTGGCAAGCTGGAAGAAATGGAAACTTTCCTTGAGGGAAAGGGTTGACTTGATTAAAACTTACCTGATCCCAATCTTTTTATATGTCAGCTTTGTCTGTATCTTGCCGGAATCTCTCTATGCAAGGGTGTACAGCTGCTTTTTCCAACTGTTATGGGGAAATAGGCTGAACCTGATCAAACGCAATGTAACTTACCTGTCCAGGCGGGAGGGTGGTCTAGGAATGGTCAACCCTATAGTTTTCTTTTCTCTGCTTTTTTTAAAGTATAATCTTGGTAATATGTTAGCAGAGACCCCGCCGGGATGGGTGGGTATTTTTCAATCTTGGTTTAGGCCTTTTCTGCGATGCTGGGAAGATGGCGGGCCAGTGAAAAGTCTGAGAGTCCGACATGGCAAGCTTCCGGCTTATGTTGCCCCGTGTCTGAAAATACTTAGGCAGTGGCAGGTGACAGTGGGGGATATCAAGTCCCTCCCCAGAAAGCTTCTGGAGAAGAGGATTTTGGGCTCTGCTTTCAGTGTGTTGCTGACCTTAAGGGATTGCCCAGGCCCCGTAATGAGGGAGGGGTTGCGTTTAATTAACTTAGGAAGAATCCCTTTGAAGTTTAGGGATCAAGCCTGGCTCGCTTTCCATGGAAGGCTCTATGTGAGAGGGAACCTGAAGCATCGCCCTGTGGATGATCGGGATTGTCCTAGAGCGGAGTGTGTTGGTAAAGTGGAGTCTATGGACCACTTTTTGCTCCAGTGTCCCTTTAACATAGAGGTGTATAAAAGGGTGGGGAGGGCTCTAGGCATCCCCTTTCTCTATCGCATGAGTTATGCGGAGTGGGTGTACGGGGCATTCCCGACTCGCTGGGATTTTGATTTGGATACACTTTTTCTAGTTAGTATAGTTGTCCGTTACTTCACGTGGAATGCACGGTGCCAGATTACCCTGCGGAAGAAAGTCCTCCCTGTCGAGGTGGTGGTGTACGATATTCTTGGTGAGGTTGGGAAGATTCGGGGTCTTGAGAAGGGCAGGGAGCCTCGAGCGGTCTGGATAAAGGCGTGGAGGAATATCAGACCTGCTTTTGGTGAACTGTCCATCTCTGGGTAAAAAGCTTTTTTCCTATGCTATTTCTTTCACGCCCTTAGCTTTTGTTGGTTAATATCTTCATTTTTGAAGAAGGGCTGCATGCATAATGGGGGTGGTTTTGTTTCTTGACCTCGCAGGTTTGATGTCTGGTGTGGTGGTGTGAGTGTTATTAAGATTATTTTTCCCGGTACTGATGTGTTTCATGATGTGAGTTTTGTTTTTGCTGTAAAGGCAGTCTTTATTTGAGAGCAGAATTTGCTATGTATTTTCATGTAAATATGTATATATTTATTTATGTATATTGATTTTATGCTTATTGATTGCAAGACTTTTAATAAACAAAATTGGGAAGAATGCCCCTTACATTGGTGGTCAGTGGCAAGAATGTTCCTTACATTGGTGGTCAGTGGGAAGAAAGTTCCTTAGGTTGGTGGTCAGTGGGAAGAATGCTCCTTACATTGATGGTCAGTGGGTAGAATGCTTCTTACATTGGTGGTCAGTGGCAAGAATGTTCCTTAAATTGGTGATCAGTGGGAAGAATGCTCCTTACATTGGTGGTCAGTGGGAAGAATTCTCCTTACATTGGTGGTCAGTGGGAAGAATGTTCCTTACATTGGGGATCAGTGGGAAGAATGTTCCTTACTTTGGTGGCCAGTTGGAAGAATGCCCCTTACATTTGTGGTCAGTGAGAAGAATGTCCCTTACATTGGTGGTCAGTGAGAAGAATGTCCCTTACATTGGTGATCAGTGGAAAGAGTGCTCCTTACATTGGTCGTCAGTGGGAAGAATGCTCCTTACATTGGTCGTCAGTGGAAAGAATGCTCCTTACTTTGGTGGCCAGTGGAAATGCTCCTTACAGTGATGGTCATATTGCCACCTTTTCAGCTAAATATATAATTGGTGTCATGTGGCTAGCTATGCCAAGTGGCGTTGCCTCCAAAATGATGCCGCCACCATCAAATGGGAGGACAATCCACCACAGCTCAAGGAACTGCTAACAGTTTCTGGAGGAACACTAGGGTTCAATGGAATCCTGATTGAGAATGACTAGCATAGACACACGGGAGATGAACTATAGAATGCCATACTGGGAGAAAGAAGAATATCACATTACCAGCTGATAGTAATTGTGTCTCACCAGAAAGTAGAGGCCAGGAGCACTTGGTCCTCACCAGAGATGTTCAAGGTGTTAAAGCGGAGTTCCGGGCACAAAAACAATATTTTTTTTTTTGTGCCCCTCCGCTAGGTAGACCTCACCTGAAAAGGAATTGGATAGTTATTTTTTATTTTTTGTTTACTTACCTTGTAATTGAAGATCGAAGATACTCACCTCAGAGTACTTCCTCCCTCGGAGCCGCGGCTCACCCCGTCACTTCCTGTCTCGCTATGATTCCTGGGAGCTGAACGTCATCGCTCCCAGGAATCAATGCGACGGCACCGGCCCCGCTCGTCATTTCCGGGCGACGCCGCATTCCCCTGCTAAACAGCTTCTGGGCATGCCCAGAAGCTGTGGAGGAATGCGGCGCCGCACTGGAAGTGACAAGAGGGGCCGGTGCAGGCGCATTCTGGGACAAGAAGACTCGGAAGAAGACACAGAAGAGGACTGCGCCGGCTTCAGCTGCCCACAAGAGAGATGGAAACGCTGTGGAAGAAATTTTATAAGTAAGTATTTCTTCTAAAAGGTAAGTGCGAACCGGGACAGATCAGAGGCTAGCCATTGTGGAATGTGCTAGCCCTGACTGTCCCAGGGGGTATGTTTAGTAAAAAATGACTTCTGTGCCCGGAACTCCGCTTTAATGAATAACGCCTGGTGTGCTATTGACAGGAATACCTTTCTGGTCAACAACTCATAAGCAGGAACCGACAGAGTTCTAGTACACACATAACAAACAGGAAGAGTCTAATGCAAAAGGATTCATGAGGAGGGAGGTTTGGGATTTTAAATGAAGCACACAGCTATAAAGTGATGAAAAATTTATGTAAAATATGTTTATTTGTACATGTACACATATTGAATCATTTCAAAATACAATGAATAAAAAGTATTGCTCATTAATAGCACATAGTGCATATTTATATACACACTAAGACATATCACCGCACCACCGTGGTGTGGGTGGTGTTATAAGTTGACCTAGACTTCTCTATCAAGATGCATTGATGGATATTGGTTGTATGAACAAGTAAAACATCAGATGGTAGTAATTGCATAGCATCAAAAAAGGCTCTACGCGTTTCATGGGTTCTTTTCCACTCATCAGGAGCCGATCACTTTGTAGCTGTGTGCTTCATTTAAAGTCCCAATCCTCCCTCCTCATGTATCTGTACCAGGGATGGAGGCATATGACCCTACCCAGTCATTGCCTCATCTAAAGTCCCACATATCCCCCCTTTTTTTGAATGCAAAAGGGTAGACATACAAAGAGCCGGAAAAAGAGAGACGCGGGACCAGAAGCTGAAGGAGCTGAAACCTCTGTAGATATTGTAACTCTGCAGTATTGGTAAAAGGAGAGACAGAACGAGCACTGAATAAATAGAGTTGGGGTATTTATCACTTTATAAAACTCTGGTCCGACCGCATCTGGAGTATTCTGTCCAGTTCTGGTCGCCAGTCCTCAGGAGGGATGTGTTGGAGCTGGAGAGAGTCCAGAGAAGGGCAACTAAACTAATTAGGGGATTGGAGGACCTTAATTATGAAGAGCGTCTGCAATCGCTTAATTTATTCTCCCTGGAGAAGAGACGCCTGAGAGGGGACATGATAGCAATTTATAAATACCTCAGTGGTGATCTCAGCATAGAAAAAAAGCTATTTTGAAAGGATTGCATGAGGACTCGAGGGCATACAATGCGATTAGAGGAGAAGCGTTTTAACCTCAGGCAACGCAGGGGATTCTTTACTGTTAGGGCTACAAGATTGTGGAATTCTCTACCACAAGAGGTGGTTTCTGCGGGAAGTATGGTGGCTTTCAAAAGACTCTTAGACGTACATCTCAAGGATCAGGACATTCAGGGCTATGAGAGATGATTACGGCCACACACACCTACACAGGTTGTACTGGATGGACTATTGTCTTTATTCAACCTCACCTACTATGTAACTATATGTATTGGCCTCTAGAACTGTGTGTAAGGGAAGGGGTGTATGCTCTATATTCTTTATATTCCACCTACAGAATTTAGGAGTTAATTATTCCCCCACCTTTACACCAGATACACGCTGTGATCCATACAAGGCCATGACTTTTTTTTTTGCTACTATAAATTTTTCTATAAAGCGCCCAGCAAAAAAAAAAAAAAAAAAGCGTCAAGCACTGAAATACTTCTTGCTGGAAGTCAGACTTCAGCCACATAGACGGGTGACCTTTAGGAAATGGACTCTCCAATTGATGAATTGATAACGCTGGGAGGGACGGCCCCCTCCTAGGAGTGATCACAGGCTGACATCCTGACATTAAGAAGTGAGAGCCGTTCTTCATTCCTACAAATGGATCAACGAAACAATACGGCCAATAATCAAATAGAGATACCTGGACAGGTGGCTAATCATCAAGACCAAATGTCAAATCAGCTTCGTAATGGGGGGGTGGGTATAGGAGAAAATGAATGTATTCCTTCACTGACGGATATCAAAAGGGAAATGTAAAAACCTCCATCGGTTCTGTAGATAGGAAGACATAGATAGAGACAGATAGATAGATAGATAGATAGATAGATAGATAGATAGATAGATAGATAGATAGATAGATAGATAGATAGATAGATAGATAGATAGATAGATAGATAGATAGATAGATAGATAGATAGATAGATAGATAGTGTCATACCCTCCACACTCCTCTCCTGTACATACCGTCCACTGTTATACCCTCAACACTCCTCTTTTGTACATACTGCCCACTGTCATACCCTCCACACTCCTCTCCTCTACATACTTCCCACTGTCATACCCTCCACACTCCTCTCCTGTACATTCTGCCTATTGTCATACCCTCCACACTCCTCTCCTGTACATTCTGCCTATTGTCATACCCTCCACACTCATCTCCTCTACATACTTTCCACTGTCATACCCTCCAAATTCCTGTCATGTACATAGCTCCCACTGTTATGTCCTCCACCTGTACATACTGCCCACTTTCTTAACCTGCACACTCCTCTCCTGTACATACTGCCCACTGTCATACCCTCCACACCCCTCTCCTGTAAATAGTGACATGGGCACACTTTTGCTAATACATCTATAAAAAATGTTAAAAAGGCTTTTATTTAAAAAAAAAAAAAAAAGTATTTATAATGAAGCACGAGAACAACACGGGGACTATCCTTCAAATTCTAATACCTGGCTGCCATGCTGTCCCTCTGACTTCCATATATTTAATGACACAGATGAATAATGCAGATAACTAATTATCACATTCCTCTGAGTTTCTGCAATCTGCACCATTGTTGCAGGTGGGTGCTGAATCCAGAGGGTCATTGTTACCGTCAGGATGAAGGAGGACAGGAGACACAGTTTCGGCGGATGTGCCCATCTGGGGTACAAAGATCCGTTACAGATAGATAGATAGATAGACAGACAGACAGACAGACAGACAGATAGACAGATAGACAGATGGACAGATAGATAGATAGATAGTGTGACAGAACCCACTGTCACTGTGTGTTTTGGAGGGGACTGTGCGCAAGCCTCCTACCGACAGACTATGGGCCAGAAGATACTGGAGTTTGACGCTGCAGCCTTTTGACTTTACCATCCACTACTGGCCTGGTAAGCAGAATGGCAACGCTGATGGGTTGTCCTGGCAAATGGAACTCAGCCCCTAACCTAAATCCGGACATCCCCAAGTTGACCTGAAAAGGGTCAAGCCGGGTCTGCCGGAGTGTTCCACAAGGGGGGAGCACTGTGACGGATCACCCTGTCCCTGGATTGTAAACCCCTTCGTTTCATTTTCCTACGAGTTTGGGACATTGGCCTTTTATTGCATTTTATTTTCTCTTCATTCATCCTCAGAACAAAGGAAGATGGCAGGACTCATGGCATTGTGTTAATGTAATGTAATGTTACAGCCCATCCCCCCCCCCCTCCTGTTCCTGTGTCTAAGGGTGTGGATTCATGACACAGACACTTGTCTGAGCTGAAGACATCTCTCCGCAGGGGGTGTGTACTAAGACTGCTTGGTTCAAATGTACAAATGTTCAGTTCTCATTGGTTGGTCTTTGTCTCATCCCCCCCCCCCCCTTGCAGGGCTAAGGGGAGTGCCCCTTAGCTGTTTGTAACTGTATGGTTTGGAATGTAATAAACAGTTTAAGCTCTGCATGGTTAACCCTCAACACCTGTGTGGATTGTCTCGTGATTGAGGGGTTACGGGCTGGGTATGGCTTCTCCGCAGGCTGTGGGTGCGTTTGGAGGACAGGAGACACAGTTTCGGCGGATGTGCCCATCTGGGGTACAAAGATCCGTTACATTGGTTGGCAGCGGTGGGATGTCTCCTGCAGTCCAGGACATCCAAACCACCACCAGGATTCAAGATCTGGGCAGCTGCCGAGGAGTGATATGGGGACCAGCCAGCATGAGAGCGGAGTTCGGGAGGAGGCTGCAAGGCATGCGGAAGCAACATCGGGGACCAGCGACAGAGCACACCAGGCTCAGCTGGGAGGATGTGATCCGCCGGCAACTCTGGCATGAGGCGCTAAGCCACGAGCGGCACCATCAGGGGAAGATCCTTCCCTCCTCCACAGAGATGTACCGGAAGCAGTACCGTGCGCGAGAGGTGTTCCTGAGGGAACGACCGCGAGATGAAGGGAAGACGGAGCTCGGAAGATTGGTCCAGGAGGAAATGAGGCTGGATGCCAGCTACAGAGCCCTCCGGTGGTTCGCGGCTCAACTGTGGCCAGGTACAGCAGATGGCAGCCCGACAGAAGGCATTGGCTATGGCGGCGTGGGGCTGCTCCATCAAAAAATGTACGGAGACCCAGACTTTGGGAGCGATGAGGAGTGGCGGCTGGAACACATTCTGGATTTCCGAGATGAGGTGCTGGACCTCCCCAACGAGGTGTGTGACCTGGAGGAATTGGAGTTCCTGGTTGAGCAGGAATGGGAGCTCGAGATTGCCTACAAGCGGCTGTTTGACGGTAATCAGCAGCCTGGCATGGCTCCCATTGCCTGGGACTGTCCGAGAGAAATAGCAGACAGTCACAAAGATGAGAAGCAAATGGGGCCAGGGGTGACCCTGCGTTTTCCCGTACTAACTGCAATGGAAGAAGCAGCGATGATACAGAGGGCACTGCGAGCGCTAGAATGCCGGAACGCACCGGAGGTCCCCCAGGCAGCGAGACAAGCTGATAGCATGAAGGTCTCAGAAGGGGGAGTTGAGACAGGCGCTGGAAGGCTGGGAAATGGTGATCAGCAGCAAGTCCAGAGTATCTCATCTGGTGCCCCAGCAGAAGGGCTGGCTACAGGGCAGAGTGCCCTTGGCATCTGCCCAGCATCAGAAAAAGAGTGGGATCCGGAGAGTCTGAGAGAGGATCTGCGTGAGCTGTTTTCCCAACAGCAGATATCCCCACCGGGAGTAGAGAAAGCAATTCTCCCCAATGTTCATCCCCCCAGCAGAAGCGCTGGCTATGGGGCAGAGTGCCGCTGGCCTCTGCCCACCCTCAGAGGTAGATCCAGGGAGTCCGAGGGATGACCTCAGTGAGCCGTTTCCCCAGCACTTGGACACTACCCCAGTGGTTATCCCCCCAGCAGAAGCGCTGGCTACAGAAGAGAGCGCTGATGGTCTCTGCCCAGCATCAGAACAAGAGATGAAGAATCTAGGAGACAGTCCCTGCAAGATACCTTCTCAGCGGCTGGTAACTACACCAGGAGAAAAGCAAGTACCATTTTCTCCCCAAATGCATAGCCCTACCAGCCTACATTCCCTACCAGCGGAAGCGCTGGCATCAGGGCAGAGGATTATTCAGCTCCTCCCAATATCTGCAACCCAGCCCCGGATCAGAGGAGTGCAGACAGTTGTTCCCACTCTGCAGCGGCTGTTTTTATTCATGGGAGACCCTATGTGCAATTTTGCTCCCCAGCGCCAGAGTCGTACTTTTACTTTTCCTGGTTGCCTGGAGTGGAAGTTTGTGACTAACGCAGGTCCAGACCAGTTGAGGGTCAGAAACCTCGTTAGTCTGTTTTTAAAAGGGGAGAAATGTGACAGAACCCACTGTCACTGTGTGTTTTGGAGGGGACTGTGCGCAAGCCTCCTACCGACAGACTATGGGCCAGAAGATACTGGAGTTTGGCGCTGCAGCCTTTTGACTTTACCATCCACTACTGGCCTGGTAAGCAGAATGGCAACGCTGATGGGTTGTCCCGGCAAATGGAACTCAGCCCCTAACCTAAATCCGGACATCCCCAAGTTGACCTGAAAAGGGTCAAGCCGGGTCTGCCGGAGTGTTCCACAAGGGGGGAGCACTGTGACGGATCACCCTGTCCCTGGATTGTAAACCCCTTCGTTTCATTTTCCTACGAGTTTGGGACATTGGCCTTTTATTGCATTTTATTTTCTCTTCATTCATCCTCAGAACAAAGGAAGATGGCAGGACTCATGGCATTGTGTTAATGTAATGTAATGTTACAGCCCATCCCCCCCCCCTCCTGTTCCTGTGTCTAAGGGTGTGGATTCATGACACAGACACTTGTCTGAGCTGAAGACATCTCTCCGCAGGGGGTGTGTACTAAGACTGCCTGGTTCAAATGTACAAATGTTCAGTTCTCATTGGTTGGTCTTTGTCTCATCCCCCCCTTGCAGGGCTAAGGGGAGTGCCCCTTAGCTGTTTGTAACTGTATGGTTTGGAATGTAATAAACAGTTTAAGCTCTGCATGGTTAACCCTCAACACCTGTGTGGATTGTCTCGTGATTGAGGGGTTACGGGCTGGGTATGGCTTCTCCGCAGGCTGTGGGTGCGTTTGGAGGACAGGAGACACAGTTTCGGCGGATGTGCCCATCTGGGGTACAAAGATCCGTTACAGATAGATAGATAGATAGACAGACAGACAGACAGACAGACAGACAGACAGACAGACAGATAGACAGATAGATAGATAGATAGTGTGACAGAACCCACTGTCACTGTGTGTTTTGGAGGGGACTGTGCGCAAGCCTCCTACCGACAGACTATGGGCCAGAAGATACTGGAGTTTGACGCTGCAGCCTTTTGACTTTACCATCCACTACTGGCCTGGTAAGCAGAATGGCAACGCTGATGGGTTGTCCTGGCAAATGGAACTCAGCCCCTAACCTAAATCCGGACATCCCCAAGTTGACCTGAAAAGGGTCAAGCCGGGTCTGCCGGAGTGTTCCACAAGGGGGGAGCACTGTGACGGATCACCCTGTCCCTGGATTGTAAACCCCTTCGTTTCATTTTCCTACGAGTTTGGGACATTGGCCTTTTATTGCATTTTATTTTCTCTTCATTCATCCTCAGAACAAAGGAAGATGGCAGGACTCATGGCATTGTGTTAATGTAATGTAATGTTACAGCCCATCCCCCCCCCCTCCTGTTCCTGTGTCTAAGGGTGTGGATTCATGACACAGACACTTGTCTGAGCTGAAGACATCTCTCCGCAGGGGGTGTGTACTAAGACTGCTTGGTTCAAATGTACAAATGTTCAGTTCTCATTGGTTGGTCTTTGTCTCATCCCCCCCCCCCCCCTTGCAGGGCTAAGGGGAGTGCCCCTTAGCTGTTTGTAACTGTATGGTTTGGAATGTAATAAACAGTTTAAGCTCTGCATGGTTAACCCTCAACACCTGTGTGGATTGTCTCGTGATTGAGGGGTTACGGGCTGGGTATGGCTTCTCCGCAGGCTGTGGGTGCGTTTGGAGGACAGGAGACACAGTTTCGGCGGATGTGCCCATCTGGGGTACAAAGATCCGTTACATTGGTTGGCAGCGGTGGGATGTCTCCTGCAGTCCAGGACATCCAAACCACCACCAGGATTCAAGATCTGGGCAGCTGCCGAGGAGTGATATGGGGACCAGCCAGCATGAGAGCGGAGTTCGGGAGGAGGCTGCAAGGCATGCGGAAGCAACATCGGGGACCAGCGACAGAGCACACCAGGCTCAGCTGGGAGGATGTGATCCGCCGGCAACTCTGGCATGAGGCGCTAAGCCACGAGCGGCACCATCAGGGGAAGATCCTTCCCTCCTCCACAGAGATGTACCGGAAGCAGTACCGTGCGCGAGAGGTGTTCCTGAGGGAACGACCGCGAGATGAAGGGAAGACGGAGCTCGGAAGATTGGTCCAGGAGGAAATGAGGCTGGATGCCAGCTACAGAGCCCTCCGGTGGTTCGCGGCTCAACTGTGGCCAGGTACAGCAGATGGCAGCCCGACAGAAGGCATTGGCTATGGCGGCGTGGGGCTGCTCCATCAAAAAATGTATGGAGACCCAGACTTTGGGAGCGATGAGGAGTGGCGGCTGGAATACATTCTGGATTTCCGAGATGAGGTGCTGGACCTCCCCAACGAGGTGTGTGACCTGGAGGAATTGGAGTTCCTGGTTGAGCAGGAATGGGAGCTCGAGATTGCCTACAAGCGGCTGTTTGACGGTAATCAGCAGCCTGGCATGGCTCCCATTGCCTGGGACTGTCCGAGAGAAATAGCAGACAGTCACAAAGATGAGAAGCAAATGGGGCCAGGGGTGACCCTGCGTTTTCCCGTACTAACTGCAATGGAAGAAGCAGCGATGATACAGAGGGCACTGCGAGCGCTAGAATGCCGGAACGCACCGGAGGTCCCCCAGGCAGCGAGACAAGCTGATAGCATGAAGGTCTCAGAAGGGGGAGTTGAGACAGGCGCTGGAAGGCTGGGAAATGGTGATCAGCAGCAAGTCCAGAGTATCTCATCTGGTGCCCCAGCAGAAGGGCTGGCTACAGGGCAGAGTGCCCTTGGCATCTGCCCAGCATCAGAAAAAGAGTGGGATCCGGAGAGTCTGAGAGAGGATCTGCGTGAGCTGTTTTCCCAACAGCAGATATCCCCACCGGGAGTAGAGAAAGCAATTCTCCCCAATGTTCATCCCCCCAGCAGAAGCGCTGGCTATGGGGCAGAGTGCCGCTGGCCTCTGCCCACCCTCAGAGGTAGATCCAGGGAGTCCGAGGGATGACCTCAGTGAGCCGTTTCCCCAGCACTTGGACACTACCCCAGTGGTTATCCCCCCAGCAGAAGCGCTGGCTACAGAAGAGAGCGCTGATGGTCTCTGCCCAGCATCAGAACAAGAGATGAAGAATCTAGGAGACAGTCCCTGCAAGATACCTTCTCAGCGGCTGGTAACTACACCAGGAGAAAAGCAAGTACCATTTTCTCCCCAAATGCATAGCCCTACCAGCCTACATTCCCTACCAGCGGAAGCGCTGGCATCAGGGCAGAGGATTATTCAGCTCCTCCCAATATCTGCAACCCAGCCCCGGATCAGAGGAGTGCAGACAGTTGTTCCCACTCTGCAGCGGCTGTTTTTATTCATGGGAGACCCTATGTGCAATTTTGCTCCCCAGCGCCAGAGTCGTACTTTTACTTTTCCTGGTTGCCTGGAGTGGAAGTTTGTGACTAACGCAGGTCCAGACCAGTTGAGGGTCAGAAACCTCGTTAGTCTGTTTTTAAAAGGGGAGAAATGTGACAGAACCCACTGTCACTGTGTGTTTTGGAGGGGACTGTGCGCAAGCCTCCTACCGACAGACTATGGGCCAGAAGATACTGGAGTTTGGCGCTGCAGCCTTTTGACTTTACCATCCACTACTGGCCTGGTAAGCAGAATGGCAACGCTGATGGGTTGTCCCGGCAAATGGAACTCAGCCCCTAACCTAAATCCGGACATCCCCAAGTTGACCTGAAAAGGGTCAAGCCGGGTCTGCCGGAGTGTTCCACAAGGGGGGAGCACTGTGACGGATCACCCTGTCCCTGGATTGTAAACCCCTTCGTTTCATTTTCCTACGAGTTTGGGACATTGGCCTTTTATTGCATTTTATTTTCTCTTCATTCATCCTCAGAACAAAGGAAGATGGCAGGACTCATGGCATTGTGTTAATGTAATGTAATGTTACAGCCCATCCCCCCCCCCTCCTGTTCCTGTGTCTAAGGGTGTGGATTCATGACACAGACACTTGTCTGAGCTGAAGACATCTCTCCGCAGGGGGTGTGTACTAAGACTGCCTGGTTCAAATGTACAAATGTTCAGTTCTCATTGGTTGGTCTTTGTCTCATCCCCCCCTTGCAGGGCTAAGGGGAGTGCCCCTTAGCTGTTTGTAACTGTATGGTTTGGAATGTAATAAACAGTTTAAGCTCTGCATGGTTAACCCTCAACACCTGTGTGGATTGTCTCGTGATTGAGGGGTTACGGGCTGGGTATGGCTTCTCCGCAGGCTGTGGGTGCGTTTGGAGGACAGGAGACACAGTTTTGGCGGATGTGCCCATCTGGGGTACAAAGATCCGTTACAGATAGATAGATAGATAGATAGACAGACAGACAGACAGACAGACAGACAGACAGACAGACAGACAGACAGATAGACAGATAGACAGATAGACAGATAGACAGATAGATAGATAGATAGTGTGACAGAACCCACTGTCACTGTGTGTTTTGGAGGGGACTGTGCGCAAGCCTCCTACCGACAGACTATGGGCCAGAAGATACTGGAGTTTGACGCTGCAGCCTTTTGACTTTACCATCCACTACTGGCCTGGTAAGCAGAATGGCAACGCTGATGGGTTGTCCTGGCAAATGGAACTCAGCCCCTAACCTAAATCCGGACATCCCCAAGTTGACCTGAAAAGGGTCAAGCCGGGTCTGCCGGAGTGTTCCACAAGGGGGGAGCACTGTGACGGATCACCCTGTCCCTGGATTGTAAACCCCTTCGTTTCATTTTCCTACGAGTTTGGGACATTGGCCTTTTATTGCATTTTATTTTCTCTTCATTCATCCTCAGAACAAAGGAAGATGGCAGGACTCATGGCATTGTGTTAATGTAATGTAATGTTACAGCCCATCCCCCCCCCTCCTGTTCCTGTGTCTAAGGGTGTGGATTCATGACACAGACACTTGTCTGAGCTGAAGACATCTCTCCGCAGGGGGTGTGTACTAAGACTGCTTGGTTCAAATGTACAAATGTTCAGTTCTCATTGGTTGGTCTTTGTCTCATCCCCCCCCCCCCTTGCAGGGCTAAGGGGAGTGCCCCTTAGCTGTTTGTAACTGTATGGTTTGGAATGTAATAAACAGTTTAAGCTCTGCATGGTTAACCCTCAACACCTGTGTGGATTGTCTCGTGATTGAGGGGTTACGGGCTGGGTATGGCTTCTCCCCAGGCTGTGGGTGCGTTTGGAGGACAGGAGACACAGTTTCGGCGGATGTGCCCATCTGGGGTACAAAGATCCGTTACAGATAGATAGATAGATAGATAGATAGATAGATAGACAGACAGACAGACAGACAGACAGACAGATAGACAGATAAACAGATAGACAGATAGACAGATAGATAGATAGATAGATAGATAGATAGACAGACAGACAGACAGACAGACAGACAGACAGACAGACAGACAGACAGACAGACAGACAGACAGACAGACAGACAGACAGACAGACAGACAGATAGATAGATAGATAGATAGATAGATAGATAGATAGATAGATAGATCACTAACAATGAGTTTGCTGAACATCCCATTCCAAATCCATGGCCATTAACTCTTTCACTGTCTGAGCGTGTTTATGTACACAAATACTAAGTGCAAAGTTTATATAAAAATGCACTTAATAATTGTGCATGACTGGATACTCTGAAATAACTTCCACACCAACATGTCAGTTGTAAACATGGAAACTTTATGAAACTTTGTAAAACTTTGAGAAAATTTGAATAAAATTCTTGAATATATATGAAAATGCACATAAAACCGCAAAACATACAGGTGCATCTCTTAACATTAACCTCTTGCTGACCGCCCACCGTAGTAGTACTACGTGATTTTGTGCACGAGGTCTCGGCAGCGCGCGCCGCACTCCCGCTGTGTTTAGACGATTGGCACCGGCCTCCCACAATCGTCAGAGAAACTGAGAGAAGGCCCGCCTGTTTATGTAAACAAAGCAAGCGGCTCTTCTGTCACACAGGGAGAGAGAGATCAGGAGTTTCAGCTAAGCTACAACCCCGATCTCTGTGTGCCTGTCACAGAACCCCCCCCCCCACAGTAAGTAAGCATATTTAGGCATACATTAACCCCTTTGATCACCCCCAGTGTTAACCCCTTCCCTGCCAGTGTCCTTTATACAGTAACAGTGCATAATATTTAGCACTGATTACTGTAGTAATGTCACTGGTCCCCAAAAAGTGTCAAAAATGTCAGTTAGGGGTCCGATCTGTCCCCCGCAATGTCGCAGTCCCGCTAAAAGAATCACTGATCACCGCCATTACTAATAAAAACAAAAAAATGAATAAAAATCCCAAAAATCTATTCCGTAGTTTGTAAATGCTATAACTTTTGCACAAACCAATTAAAGTACGTTTTTTGGTATTTTTTCTACCAAAAATATGTAGTTGAATACAAATTGGCCTAAACTGATTAAAAATTAGATTTTTTTAAATTATTTTATTGGGAATGTTTTATAGCAGAAAGTAAAAAATATGGCGTTTTTTGTTTTTTTTCGGAATCGTCGCTCTTTTTTTTTTGTTTATAGCGCAAAATCTAAAAACCGTAGAGGTGATCAAATACCACCAAAAGAAAGCTCTATTTGTGGGAAAAAAGGGACATCAATTTTATTTGGGTACAGCGTCGCATGATTGCGCAATTTTTTCGTTAAAGTAACGCAGTGCTAAATCACAAAAAATGGCCTGGTCATTAAGGGGGCAAAACCTTCCGGAGCTGAAGTGGTTAAAATATCATCAACAAGTTCATTTATTTCAGTAATTCAATTCAAAAAGTCAAACTCATATATTTTATATAGATGCGTTACACACACAGTGAAATATTTCAAGCATTTTTTTCTTTTATTTTTAAAGATGATGGCTTACAGCGAGTGACACTCCACAATTCAGTATCTCAGAAAATTTTAATATTACATAAGATCAATTAAAAAAAGGATTTTTAAAACAGAAATGTTGGGTTACGGAAAATTATAATGTACAAATAAAAAAAAAAACTGGAAACTCTAAAATAATTTCCACAGCAGCATGTCTGTTGTAAACATGGAAACTTTATAAAACTTTGTGAAACTTTGAGAAAATTCTAATAAAATTCTTGAATATATTTGAAAATGCACTTAAAACTGCAAATGCATCTCATATCTCATAACATTAAAATATTATCAAAAAGTTAATTTATTTCAGTAATTCAATTCAAAAAGGTAAATTGGTAAACTCATATATTTTATATGGATTTGTTACACACAGAGTGATATATTTCAAGTTTCACGTTTTGAATTAAATAAATTAAATACTAAAATAAATTAACTTTTTGATGATATTCTAATATTATATATATATGTTATGAGATGCACTTGTATGTTTTGTGGTTTTAAGTGCATTTTCTTATATATTCAAGAATTTTTATAGAATTTTCTCAAGGTTTCATAAAGTTTCCATGTTTACAACAGACATGCCGGTGTGGAAATGATTTCAGAGTACCCAGTTTTTTCTTATTTGTACATTATAATTTTCAGTTAGCCAGCATTTCCGTTTTAAAAATCCTTTTTTTTAATTGGTCTTTTGTAATATTCTAATTTTCAGAGATACTAAATTTTGGGGTGTCACTAGTTGTAAGCCATCATCTTTAAAATAAAAAGAAAGAAATGCTTATATATTTTATATAAAGGCATTACACACAGAGTGATATATTTCAAGTATTTCTTTCATTTTATTTTGATGATTATGGCTTACAGCTAGTAACATCCCAAAATTCAGTATCTGAGAATATTAAAATATTACATAAGACCAATTAAAAAAAAAAAAAAAAATTAAAACATAAATGTTGGCTTACTGAAAAGTATAATGTACAAATAAAAAAAAAAAAAAAAACTGGATACTCTGAAATAATTTCCACACCGGCATGTTTGTTGTAAGCATGGAAACTTTATGAAACTTTGAGAAAATTCTATAAAAATTCTTAAATATATATGAAAATGCACTTAAAACCGTAGAACATACAGGTGCATCTCATAACAATAACATATCATCAAAAAGTTAGTTTATTTCAGTAATTCAATTCAAAAAAGTCAAACTCATATATTTTATATAGATTTGATACACACACAGTAATATATTTCAAGCATTTCTTTCTTTTAATTTTAAAGCTGATGGCTTACAGCGAGTGACATCCCAAAATTCAGTATCTCAGAAAATTAGAATATTACATAGGACCAATAAAAAAAAAAAAAAGATTTTTAAAACAGAAATGTTGGCTAACTGAAAAGTATAATGTACAAATAAAAAGAAACTGGATATTGTGAAATAATTTGCACACCGGCATGTCTGTTGTAAACATGGAAACTTTATGAAACTTTGTGAAACTTTGAGAAAATTCTAATAAAATTCTTGAATATATATAAAAAATGCACTTAAAACTGCAAAACATACAGGTGCATCTCAAAATAATAAAATATAATCAAAAAAGTTAATTTATTTCAGTAATTCAATTCAAAAAGCATTTCTTTCCTTTTATTTTAAAGATGATGGCTTACAGCTAATGACACCCCAAAATTCAGTATCTCAGAAAATTTAAATATTACATAAGACCAATTAAAAAAGGATTTTTAAAACAGAAATTTTATCTTACTGAAAAGTATATTGTACAAATAAAAAAAGAAGTGTGGAATATCTCGCGCTACCTTATAGGTAATAATATATGACTTGTCTTGTGATGGGTGGCTGCATACAACCTAATTGTGTTCCCACAATGTGAATCAAATAATGAGTGTGTGTTGTTGCACCTAATGCCCTCAGTAGTGTCAGTAAAAGAATTGTGTTGTTAAGTGCAAGAAAAGTCTAAAATCTACCTCCTTATTGTCCTTGGTTACATAGTTACATAGTTAGTGAGGTTGAAAAAAGACATCAGTCCATCCAGTTCAACCATAATGTGTGTGTGTGCGTTAGCTGCTAACCATACATTGTATACCCTTGTATGTTGTTCTTCTTGAGGTGCTCACCCAATAGGTTTTTTAAACTATCGATGCTCCCTGCTGATACGACTGCTTGTGGAAGAGAATTCCACATCCTTACCGCTCTGACAGTAAAGAACCCCTTATGTAGTTTAAGGTTAAACCTTTTTCCTCTAATTTTAGTGAGTGGCCACGTGTCTTATTGAATTCCCTTACTCTGAAAAGTTTGTTCCTTATGCTAGGGTCACCAGTACAGTATTCGTACATTGATATCATATCCCCCCTCAATCGTCTCTTCTCCAGAGAGAATAAGTTAAATGATTGCAGTCTTTCCTCATAGCTGATGCCCTCCATTCCCCTAATTGTCTTTGTTGCCCTTCTCTGGACTCTCTCCAGTTCCAGCACATCCTTCCTGAGGACCGGTGCCCAGAACTGGACGGAATATTCAAGATGTGGTCGGACCAGAGTCTTGTAGAGTGGGAGAATAATCTCTTTATTTCTGGAGTGAATCCCCTTTTTTATACATGCAAGTATTCTGTTGGCTTTGCTTGCAGCGGCAGGTCCTTTTCCAAATTTCAGCAAATTTTGGATGGTAACTTGATGCCATCTGTGAAAAAGCTGAAGTTAAAGAGAGAATGTCTTCTACAAATGGATAATGATCCTAAACACACCTCGAAATCCACGGGGGATTACATCAAGAGGCGTAAAATGAAATCTCAAAGAACTGGAAGACTTTTGTAAGGAAGAATGGGCAAAGATACCTCATACAAGAATTGAAAGACTCTTGGCTGGCTACAAAAAGCGTTTACAAGCTGTGATACTTGCCAAAGGGGGCAGTACAAGATATTAACACTGCAGGGTGCCAAAACTTTTGCAGACACCATTTTTTTGTTTTCTGTAATTATGAAAATGTCAATGATGGAAATAAAATCTAACTTTTGTTGCCATATTATAAGAATGTCTAATCTGTAATTTGATGCCTTTTGGAGATTTTTCCATCTTTCCTTGGCTTATTTATGCACATTAATACAAATTTTTACCTGGGGTGCCCAAACTTTCGATCGCCACTGTATATATGTCATTCCTGTTTTGTTGAGTGCACAATTTCACTTACATGTTGACAAGAGTTTCATACAGTAGCCACAAAATTATTGAAAGCAAACAGTAATGTCCTTCACATTGGCCCAGTAAAGGATATATTTTCAATGTTTGGTAGCCATACCAGTGAGGTCCAGCAAGACCTGGTAGATAGCGGCTCAGGAGGAGAAAGGTGTATATGGCCAGACACAGTCTAACAAAATGCAGAAAGAAGGGAAAATTGAAGAAAAAATAATGAAAAAGTATAAATGGTCATATAAGTGAATACATCCAAGCTTTAGGTGTGGCAGTGCTATAGAGACACAATATGTCCCACAGTGGACTTCCGTTGTATCAATTGGAATTTGTATCACTGATATAAAAACTCATACCAATCACTATGTCTGTATAATGACAAGCTGAAATGCTTAGAGCTCACCCTATATTGTGTACTGTGGGCCAGGGCCATCTTTAATATTGATTAGACCTTGGACAAACATTATCCTGGGCCCTCCCAAATTCACGTATCAGCTATTTGTGGGCAGTGCAGGCTTAATCTGCAGCTGCTTTGGGCCCCACAACAATGACTGGGCCCGGGGCAGCTGAGCCTTTTGCTCTGTGTTAAAGATGGCCCTGCCGTGGGCCAACGGATCCCTAAGAGGATACTGATGGCCGATACAGACCTTAAATTGTTCAAGTATAGATAGAGTTCCTAAAAAATGAATATATATAGAAAACACCGGCCAAAACTATAGATTTTACCCGGTCTATAGAAGGTTGAAAGAAGGCAGTCTGTGCGGTAAAAGGATGCAGACGTCCTCTCTCCTGGATCCGGAGGATGGGTGGAAGGCCACAGTGTGTGTTTCCTATTTATACAACCAACCCGTGAACAGCAAGTCGCAGGAAGGATGTACTTCTGTCTTTCCCAAAAACTAGCGTGCATTCCATCCTGGTCCCGGAGTGTATGACGTGTGGCGTAGCCCCTCCCAATCACGGCGGGGCGACATCACGCGCCAGGTGCCTGCTGACCCACATAGGGGCGGGAGCACCGGCCAGGAAGCCAAACCCCCAGATTATGAAGTAACACAAAGGGAGGGGAGAGCCAGCCGAAAAAAACAGCCTGGGATGACAGAAGGCCACTCAGTGCTGGAAGCACAAAAGTGGCCTACGTGTGTCGGGTGGAGACTCGGATAACGAGGTGGGCAGCAATCCACGAAGACAAAAAATATAGTTTTGGAGAAGTGCCCATGCCAAGACAAACTTTACTGAGATTTACAAAATACACAAAAACTTCACAGTGTGAAAAAATTAGGAAAATAAAGTACAAAACAATTATTATACAGCATATACAAATATACCAACATATTCCATCATATATATACAATCTTCTTCCCCAATTTAATTAAACACCTATACTGCATTATGAATGGGACTATTACCCTATAATACAAGATAGTCAGCAAAGGATGTTCTAAGATCCTCATGGTAAAATATTTCATAGGCAAAGAAATGAACGGACAATAGGGCTATTCTAGAAAAAAATTATTTGATTTCAGGAATTTATTTAATAAATTACAGGAAAAAAAGGCATATTACGTTAATGTGTTTCTTTGTATTGGTAAATCCTTTTGAGTTAATTTTGTTCTTATTCTTCCAAACCACCTGAGACAAAACCCTCCAGGAATGGTTTGAAGTTAGTAGCTTCATTCATACCTGGGGGGATGTAGCTCCCAATTGATAAATCCAGCGTAATTCGCATTGGAGCAATTTCATGTTCCAATCTCCGGAAGGGGATGGATTCTATCCAGAATTAAAAACTGAATCCGAGGGAATCTGCCATTGTGTACATTACAGGTCCTCATGCTAGGTATGTGGCCATATGCTACCTTCCAAAATGCCTTGATAGTTTTACCCACATAAAATCAGCCGCACTCACAGGTCAGAAGATAGACAACTCCGGCTGTTTTGCAGTTGGCATAATGCCAATGCTTGAAAGTGGTGCCATTTGGAAGGCACACTTTTTATCTATACACACGAATTGACATTAGTTGCAGCCGATACAGCAAAAAGTGCCCAGATGTTTGCACGGATCTCGTCTGGCACTACCCTTGAATTCACAGTGAATGGTCACCAATTGATTTTGCCCATCTATATGTGATGGCCGGTTTATCAGGTACAAATGGACTGATGTCCGGGTCTATGCTGAGAAGATGCCAATATTTCTTAACAATGGTTCTGACCTGTAAATGCTGGTTGCAAAAGCAGGTGATGATGTGAGTATTATTATTCACTTTGGATTTTTTTGGGGCCATAAAGCAAGGTATGTCTTGTTGGTATCTTGGCATGTGTAAAGTCCTTTTTAACCACTTAAGCCCCGGAAGATTTTACCCCCTTCCTGACCAGGGGGTTTTTTGCGATTTTTTACTGCGTGACTTTAACGGACAATTGCGTGGTCGTGCGACCTAAACTAATTTGACGTCCTTTTTTTCCCACAAACAGAGCTTTCTTTTGGTGGTATTTGATCACCTGTGCGATTTTTACTTTTTGCGCTATAAACAAAAAAAGAGCGTAAATTTTGCAAAAATAACAATATTTTTCACATTTTTTTATATGAAATTCCCCCCCCAAAAAATGTAAAAATCAAAATTTTTTAACATTTTTGGCCAATTTGTTTTCTGCTACATATGTTTGGTAAAAAAAATTGCAAAAAGCGTATTTTGATTGGTTTGCGCAAAAGTTATTGCATTTACTAACTAAGGGAAAGATTTCGGTCATTTTTGGTGTTTTTTTTTTAACGCGTAATGGCGGCGATCTGCGATTTTTTTTTTGCAGTACTGCGACATTGCAGCGGACAGATCGGACCCTTGACTGACATTTTTGACACTTTTGGGGTTACCAGTGACATTACTGCAGTAATCAGTGCTATACATATGCACTGATACTGCAAAATGACACTGGCAGGGAAGGGGTTAACTTTATTGGGGAGGGAGGGGTTAAGTGTGTCCCTAGGGGCGTGCTTTTTACTGTGATTGGCTGTGGCTACTAGTGTAGGAACAGTGATCAACGGTCCTACATAGTAGAACCGTATGATCACTGTTTCTACACAGGGGAGCATGACAGGCGGCTTGTTTACATCAGCCGCCTGACTTTCTCCCTCTGCACCGACGATCGGCAAGTGACCGGCGGACATCGGGTTCGCCGGTCACACGCACTGACTTCCCTGTGAACGAGCCGCGGCGGGCGCGCGCTCGCCCGCTATTGACTCACAAGGAAGTGACAGGCAAGTGACATAGATCTACGTCACTTTGCCTGGCCGGGTCTGACCGCCGCAGCAAATAGTCGTGCGGCGGTCGGCAACCGGTTAAGACAGGTTTTAGAGTATCCTCCAGCCAATAGTCTATCACGCAATATAGCAGCTTCAGTCTGTAAGGAACTGCCACTGGAACAATTTTTTTCACATGCATAGATATTGTCTATAGGAGATAGACTTTATTGCAGATCTTGGATGAAAGCTTGAAAATTTATTGTTACCTGCTATAGGTTTGCGGTAAAGGCAACTAGAAAGTTCTCCATCTCCTTTGGAGATTGTAATATCAAGGAAGGCGATAGATGTCAGGCTATGGTTTATTGAAAATGAGAGGTTGAATTCATTCCCTGTAAGCACTGATGTAATATTTCAACAGAGCCATCCCAGACCCCCAGGTACAAGTTGGCATAGGAGGGGGCACAGCAGGTCCCCATGGCTACCCCCTGCCCCTGAAGGAAATGGGAGACCTGGAACAAAAATGCATTATGGGCTCATTGAATTTCCATTCTGACTTGTTTTTTTGAGATAAAAGATATTTAATGACGGAAATCCCCTTGTCATGTGGGATTGAGCAGTATAAAGCTTCCACATCTCCGGTGACTAGAAGAGCATTCTTGGGGATGTAGAGCCCATCAATGATTTGAAGTAGATGTGGGGTATCTCTGATGTAGCTGGGAAGGCTTAGGACATAAGGTCTAAGATATTCATCTACATAGCGGCTTAGATTTTCAGTAAGTGAGCCATTGCCCAATATTATCGGTCTTCCAGATGGGTTATTTTTGCTTTTGTGTATATTCGTAAGGGCATTTAAAGTGGGGGTAACTGGATGTGTAGTACATAATAATTCCCATATATGTTTAGGGATTATGTTAAGTATGCTAAATCTACCATCTCATAAAAGCTATCTCTATGTTTCTTAACATATGATCTGGGAATAGGGTGATACCAGTCTCGATTACGAAGAATGTTCATGCACAATCATACATATGTACTGGTCATTATCCATGATTACCATATTTGCCGGCGTATAAGACGACTGGGCGTATAGGACAACCCCCCTGATTTTCAAGTTAAAACATAGGTTTTGGGCTATACTCGCCGTATAAGACTTCCTCCCTTCAGAGGCAACACCATTTAAAGTGCTGGCTGGATGTGCGGGAATACTGTACTGGTATGTACCCTATTACCTTATGTACCGGTATGTACCCTATTAATCTCCAAGGTAAGTACCGTAAGTAGGTGTAATCTCTCAAATATCTCCAAGGTAAGTAAGTAGGTGTAATCTCTCAAAGCGCTGGCTGGATGTGCGGAAATACTGTACCGGTATGTGCCGTAGCTTCGGCTACATACAGTATACCGTGCTGAGCCAATCACGGTGAGCGATGTATTCTATTATTGAATACAAAGCCAGATCGGATTGGCTGAGTCAGAGAGAGTAACATCAGCCCGCCTCTCTGACTCTGCCAATCTGAGCAGGCTTTGTATTCAATAATAGAATACAACGCTCACCGTGATTGGCTCAGAGCGGTATACTGTATGTAGCCGAAGCTACGGTACATACCGGTACAGCATTCCCGCACATCCGGCCAGCGCTTTGAGAGATTACTCCTACTTACTTACCCTGGAGATATTTGAGAATTTACCCCTACTTATGGTACTTACCTTGGAGATTAATAGGGTACATACCGGTACAAAAGGTAATAGGGTACATACCAGTACAGTATCCCTGCACATCCAGCCAGTGCTTTGAGAGATTACTCCTACTTACTTACCTAAGAGATATTTGAGAGCTTACACCGACTTACGGTACTTACCTTGGAGATTAATAGGGTACATACCAGTACATAGGGTAATAGGGTACTTACTGGTACAGTGGTCCCGCACATCCAGCCAGCGCTTTGAGAGATTACACCTACTTACTTACCTTGGAGATTTTTATACTCCGCGTATAAGACGACCCCCCCCCCCCCATTTTGGGGGATGTTTTTAAGGTTAAAAAGTCGTCTTATACGCCGGAAAATACTTTAATGTGTATCTTCCTTTGTCTGAAGGTTTCACTGTGATCTCCATTTGATTAGTGAGATCCCATAGGGCCTGTCTTTCTCCAGAGGATAAATTATCATGATGGCCATTGATTTTTAATGCTTGAATGTCTCTACTAGTGAGTTTAAGGAAGGCCGCTAAGTTAGAATTTAAGCTGGTTGCCGGGTAAATGTCAGACTTTTTCTTTAAGGATGATTTTAACTTGGGTAGTTTCTAATAGGAGGGAGTTCAAGTCAATATTGTCAATGAGGTCTGGAGGTTAATTTTCATCCAATAGGCTCACCAGAATATCAATTGCTCTCTGTTCCACTGCAGAGAGCTGGTCTGGTAGTTTTGTTTTTTGACCATAGATGGTTTTAATAATAATTTACATCCAAATAGTTGGAGATCTTTAATAACATCAAATTTATCAATATTATGTGTTGGACAGAAATTAGGACCTCCTTGTAGGACCTAAACTTCCTCAGCCGATAAATTATGTTTGGACAAATTGAGGTTGTAAACCTCAGACATGAAATATGAACAAATCATAACCCTGTGTATATCCGTGTGTATTTGTCTCCATGGAAAGCATTAAGTGCCATTTCTGTCTGCTGTCTCCTTCCTCTGCTATCAACATGAATAACTTCTGATAATTTTTCCTGACACCAAGAGAAAAATGGTGACATGGAAGGGACCGCCAGCAGCAGTGGCGGCTGGTGCTTGGTAATTTGGGGGGGTGGCAGACCAATGCGCCGCCCCCCCCCCGGTCGGTCAGTCAGTCAGTTGGCCTGCGACACATCCCCCCCCCCCAACGGTCTGCCTCCTTACCTCCTCCTTCCTCCTCTCCGAGCCAGGGAGTGCTGGATGGCTGAGCAGCTGTCCTTCTCCTCCAGCCATGTGTCTTCTGCCCTTCCTGAGCACTAGCCAGTAAGATCGCTTCTCCTTTTGGCCAATTGGGAAAGGGGTCTCACAACCCTCTTCCTGATTGGCTGGGAGGAGAGTCAGTGTGACAAAAGCGAATATTTATTCGCTATTGTCACACAACAGGGTGGGCTCAGGGTGCAGTGCCCACCCTTTTTTGAAGCCTATTAGACCCTCTGGCTCTAATCACGTGCTTAAAATGTCCTTAAACGTCCTTACATGTTTGACAACACATACTTAATGTTATTACTTTTACCTTTTGTTATCTACAACTTCATACTCATGTATAATGTCTGTTAATTGTTTGCTAACCATGTTTTTTTTCTTCAATAAACATTTTGGAAAGAAAAAATAAAAAATCCCCCATTGGAATCCATGCGTCCGGCACCAGGGATCTTGTGGCTACCCTGGAGAAAAAGAGAGGCACCTCCATACACACCGATCGTGAAACTGTATAAAAAACTGAATGTAAGCAATCAATAACGTTTGAACACAGACTATATAAATAAAGAATTTACTTTAAACCATACGATACTAATAGTGATTAATATCATTATAAATATGGTGAAACCTTGAAAAAGGCATGGCCGAATAGGCAAGCCGAAACGCGTTGGAACTGAGACGTTTCCTGCAACATCCAACAACCATGGATGGCAGGATACTGTGTTTCTAAAAAGTCACCAATAATCACAGTGTCACACCTCTATTTTTCATGCACTATCACAGATGGGCCTCTTACCCACCCAGCACTCTAAAATCATTTACTTGTATACGTTGTAATAAATATGTTTTCTACGGAAAACTTGAAAATCGCATAAACGCTTTAATTGCTTTTTTCTAAACTGCCTCAAAGTCCCATACACTGGTCCGAGGAACCAAATAACCTTTTGCATTCGGAACCTTGCATGTAGAATAGGGGGCCGGACGCATGGATAGGGGGGTGGCGCCCCTGCGCCCCCAATGGACGGGTTGCCCCTGTCCAGCATACTGAGAGCCTCAGCTCTGTTCCTGTGAGCACCGTGAAGGAGGGGGTGCGTCTCTTCCCACCAATCAGCAATCAAAGCTCTCTTTACTGAGCTCTGCAGAGTACAACTTCAGCCCTTCGCCCCCTTTTTTCTGAACTCTCAGACAAGCCTATAAATTCTGCACTTTGAACGGGTTTAGAGAAGAGAAGACTGCAGATAGACAGGGGCAACTTATGTAGGAGGATTTGTTTCATCTCAGTGTATCACATGAGGATAGTCCTTTCACTGGGTATATGTAATGGTGTACAACTGCTTGAAGGTGATCACGTTCACATGCGTATCTAAAAACAAACCCTATAGCAGTGATGGCGAACCTTGGCAGATGTTTTGAAATTTAATTTCCCATGATGCTTCACTACACTGCAGAGTGTATGAGCATCATGGGAAATGTAGTTCCGAAACATCTGGGGTGCCAAGGTTCGCCATCACTGCCCTACAATGACCGTAGTCCTCACCTTTACTGTATATGCATTTTCTCAGACAAGCAAGCGAAGAGTTAAGTTGCAGCAAGAACAACATCGGAACCAATTTGATAGTGACTGAACCGTTTACTTAAGAAAGCGCATATTGATGGAACGAGAGAACGGGACGCTGTTAACCCATTTGCTTTAAATAATAAAATGGCTCCAGGCAAAACAAAGCATGAAAATGAGGTTCCTTCTCTGATCTCATTCGCTGCCGTCGTCTGAATGAATGTCGCCTTCAGCTATAAAAATCTGATATAAGCCAAGATACGCGGCATATTTCCTGGCGGAAGATGAGGTTTTTAGATCTGCCCTCTCTGCTAATGCAATTTCACAGAAGATAAAAATAGGAATAATTCATAGTGAAGAAAGTGATTCAATTGGAAGCACTGAGTTGTTCTCAAAGTCTTTATCCCGCAGCGCAGTGAGACGCCGGCCGACATTCCCCTCTTTGATTTCAAGCCCAGAAAACTGGAAACTCTGGAACAACCAACCAGAAAAAAAAAAACTTCTGTAGACATTCCTATAAGAACAGAGGGGTCAGGGATTGGGGTGTTGTTCGTGTTTGGGAAAACTCTAAATTTGCCCTGAAAGGCTAGAACCGCACAGCTGCGATGTTTGGAAGAAGAACGCATTAAAAGCCACACAACCAAAGGTGTGTGCACAGGGTATGCAGGGTGTGCCTGGGCACACCCTAAACACCTTGTGTGCATTAGCATTATCACTCTGTGTGCAGGCGGGTAGATGGGAAAGATCTCCCTCATACCGACTCTGCCATAAGAGAATCACTTACGTGCTTCTCTTTCACTGTGCCGGCAGGGAGATCAATCAGCCTGGGCCATATACAGTATCTTACAAAAGTGAGTACACCCCCTCACATTTTTGTAAATATTTTATTCTATCTTTTCATGTGACAACACTGAAGAAATGACACTTTGCTACAATGTAAAGTAGTGAGTGTACAGCTTGCATAAGTCCCGGTTCACACTACCACGACTTGTCAGGCGACTTGGCCGCCTGACAAGTCGCGGTCCATTCAGTGCTATGGGAACCGTTCTAATAGGAGCGACTCAAGTCGCTCCGACTTAGAAAATAGTTCCTGCACTTATTTTGACCGAAGTCGGAGCGACTTGCATTGACTTCCATTATGTGAAGTCCGTGCAAGTCGCGCCGAAGTCGTGTCGCCATAGTGTGAACCGACTGTAACAGTGTAAATTTGCTGTCCCCTCAAAATAACTCAACACACAGCCATTAATGTCTAAACCGCTGGCAACAAAAGTGAGTACACCCCTGAGTGGGATTGTCCAAATTGGGCGCAAAGCTTCAATATTTTGTGTGGCCGCCATTATTTTCCAGCACTGCCTTAACCCTCCTGGGCATGGAGTTCACCAGAGCTTCACAGGTTACCACTGGAGTCCTCTTCCACTCCTCCATGATGACATCACAGAGCTGGTGGATGTTAGAGACCTTGAGCTCCTCCACCTTCCATTTGAGCATTCCCCACAGATGCTCAATAGGGTTTAGGTCTGGAGACATGCTTGGCCAGTCCATCACCTTTACCCTCAGCTTCTTTAGCAAGGCAGTGGTCATCTTGGAGGTGTGTTTGGGGTCGTTATCATGTTGGAATACTGCCCTGGGGCCCAGTCTCCGAAGGGAGGGGATCATGCTCTGCTTCAGTATGTCACAGTACACAGGATCGCTTCCACAGATCGCTGTACATGTATGGCGATTCGAGCAGCCGAGCCAGTCTGCCGCAGTATATCTGCGACAGGCTAGTGGTTAATAGACTCATTTTGGACTTTCATGATGTTCAGAAGGGCTCAGGACAACCAACCTTCTAGAATAGATCTTTTTTAAAGTTAGAAGACAGAAGTGTGTCCTAGACAAGTGTGATTGGTTTAATTCCCAATCGAAATTCGGACATAGTTTTTATTATTTGGAAATACAGATATGTCTGCATTTTCAAATGACAATAGTAACACATTTAAATGAATTCAAAATAATGAAACAAAACTTCATCAAAAATTTGAATCTAATCAAATACGAAAACAAAACTGAATTAGAAAAAAAGCTAGAATAAAATAGAATAGAAAATAAAGAAATAGCCTAGAAATAGAATACAATAGAATGGAATAAAATAGAAAAGAGAAGAGAAGAATAGAATAGAATAGAATAGAATAGAATAGAATAGAAAATAATAGAATAGAATAGAAAAAAAAGAACAGAAAAGAAAAGGCTAGGATAAAATAGAATAGAAAATAAAGAAATAGAATATCAAAAAAAAAAAAAAAAAAAAAACAATAGAATGCAATGAAATAGAAAGAATATAAGAAATGTGATTTCCAATTTTCTATTATATTCTATTGTTTTATTCTGTTCTTTTCTGATGTTCAGAAGAGCTCAGGACAACCAACCTTCTAGAATAGATCTTTTTTTTCCCCCGGGAGACCCGAGCAACCAGCTGGTGCGTCCGCCGGCTGGTTGGAGTTCCGATCAAAGCTAGATTCAGCTTCGATCGGGTCTCCTATGACGTAACCCGGAGGCGGCGTCCATGACGTCACTTCCGGGTTACTCGGCTGCTAAAGGCGCCAAATTTAAAAAGGTGATAGTATTCAAAAATGCAGTTTTCTGCATTTTTGAATACATTGAAGTGCAGTGGAGGGGTTTGAGGTCTTAAGGACCCCCAATCGCTCCGTAAAGAATACCTGTCACTGCCTATTACTGTCACAAGGGATGTTTACATTGCTTGTGACAGCAATAAAAGTGATCAGATTTTTTTTTTGTTAAAAAACCTGCGCTAAAATTAAAAAAATAAATAAAATAAATAGGAAAAAAAAAACATTTTTTCCACCTCCACCCTGTCGCCGTGAGCTCGCGCATGAAAGAAAACATATACGGAAGTCGTGCCCGCAAAGGAAATCGCTGTTCAAACCACACTTGTGAGGTATCGCCGCGATCGCCAGAGCGAGAGCAATAATTAAAAAAAAGAGCTACACCCTAACTCTAAACTAGTAACCGTTAAAAATTTTACATCGACGTCTATGAGGATTTTTATCCACTGTAGTTTGTCCCCATTCCACGGGTGTGCGCAATTTTAACCTGTAACATGTTTGGTATCTATTTACTCGGCGTGACATCATCTTTCACAATATACAAAAAAAATGAGCTAACTTTACTGTTTAGTCTTTTTTTAAATGCAGTGAAATGTAATTTTTCCCCCCCAAAAAATGGCCTTTGAAAGACCACTGCGCAAAAACCACGTGACAAAAAATATTGCAATGACCGCCATTTTATTCTCCAGAGTGTTTGCTAAAAATATTGAATGGGCTCAAAAATGGGCTCGGTCCTTAAGTTCTTAAGCAGGACTTTTTTTTAAGCAAGTCCTTTATTAAAAAGAAAAAAAAAAACAATAGTGTCCCTCGATGTAAATCCATCCTCAATCACGACGTCTGCCGACTCAAAAAACGTTTTGCCTCTTTTGTCATGTGATGTCGGAAGGGAGGGGGGGGGGGCGGTGCCACTGTGTGACGAAGCTGGTTGGCTACGCCCCTTGCCTATAAAAAAGCTGTCAAAGCTGAAGAACGGCATACGGAGGGACGCCTCCGAAGAGGCAAAGCTTTTTTGAAATTTTTTCTATTTTTCAGGGTCGGCGGGGTCGTAATTGACGATTTACACTATTGTTTTTTTTTTTCTTATTAATAAAGGACTTGTCAAAAACTGTCTTATGCGTTTTTTTCTTTTTTACAATATTTTTACGAATGGGTGGTATTTAGGAACACAGGTCTCCGTGCTCATCCAGTGAATACCACCCCCACACAGTTAGAAATCACTCCCTAGGCACACATTTATCCCTTTGATCGGCCCTGGTGTTAACCCCTTCCCTGCCAGTGTCATTAGTTCAATAATAGTGCATATTTTTAGCACATTTTTACTGTAGTAATACTCAAGTGTCAGTTAGGTGTCTGATCTGTCCGTCGCAATGTCGCAATCCCGCTAATAATCACTGATCGCCACCATTACTAGTAAAAAATAAATAAAATGACATAAATCTTTCCCCTAGTTTGTAGACACGATAACATTTGCGCAAACCAATCAATATACACTTATTGGGATTTTTTTTACCAAAAATATGTAGCAGAATACAAATTGGCCTAAAATGATGACAAAATTAGATTTTTAAATTTTTTTATTGGATATGTTTTATAACAGAAAGTAAAAAAAAATTTTTTTTTTTTTTTTTTAGAATTTACTTTTTTTGTTTATAGCACCAAAAATCGCAGAGGTGATCAAATACCACCAATAGAAAGCTCTATTTGTGGGGAAAAAAGGACATCAATTTTATTTGGGTACATCATTGCACGACCGCCCAATTGTCAGTTAAAGTAACGCAGTGCCGTATCGCAAAAAATGGCCTGGTCATTAAGGGGGTAAAACCTTCTGGTCCTTAAGTGGTTAATTTGTGTTTCTGTAGTGCTTTGCTCCCTGGGGTCTCAAAGTTCAGGCAGGCTGTACGGGGCCCTGTGATTTCTAACAGCAGCCCGGGCAGTATGGGTGTCACGTACCTGGCTGGAGTTGGTAAGAGGACTTCCCTTGTGGCTGAGTGCAGGGCACCCCTGAAGGTGGTGACAGGGAGTGCAATGCCCAAAGCAGCAGGGGTTGCCAGCAGAATTTGTCACACATTGAGTGCGCAGTTGCACCTTAGTCCTCACAGCTGTTCCCGGCTGTGCGTGCATGCGCATTTGCATTGGTGAATGCCTATATGCCAATCTCTGATTCCGTTGGGCATTAGCAGATGTGCCAGTTCTTCTGCGAACCAATCTCTGACAGAACTCCATGCAGGTAGTGTCCTAATTCAGACCCTAATGCTTCAAGGCAGATGTGCTGACCACTAAGCTGCAGTGCTGTGTGTGTATGGATGTGATGGACTGTGGGTGTGAGGTGCGGCATGGTGCTGTGGCAGTAAACACTCAAGAGTCAAATTGCTGAAAGCAGAACTTTTTTGTTTGGCAATTCAGAACCAGCCTGGCAGGAAGGCACCTTGACCGGACGCACTCACAGGAAGTGTAGCAGAGCAGGTCTCGGGTGTATCGACAGCATCTGTCTTGAGGAGCAGAGTGCAGCCTAGTTGGTCCCTACCGAAACTGGGAGGCTTCCAGAAAGGATGGCATGTCCCTATCCTTTCCCAACTTGTCTGGAACCTCTCCCTGATGCTTACCTGTCCCTGCACACGCGGAATGTGCACCAAATCTGGGGGAGCCAGGGCCATAAATAGGCTCTGCCTGACCCAAGATGGCAGCCAGAGTCACAGTGGATGACAGCATCAAATTGGTTTGGATAGCTCCTCAGTGACCCCGGGGGACCATAGAGGAACCACGTTCCTCTTGAATTCCCCTCCAACTGCAATGCCGCAGTGGTCGAGCGCCACCTGCAGTGGAGAAAGTAGACTGCTTCTGCCTACAGACTGGGTGGAATTTTTGCAAAGTTATACTTTAAAATTTAAAACTACGCACCATAAACATTATATGAATATCATTCTTGTATTCCTGTTTGCAACATGAACATGAGAAGACAAGAAGAAAGAGTTTTAAACTCAGAAGAAAATGGCGTACCAGTACCGGTCTGCAAGATTTATTAAAAGCATCAATCTCACATCAAAGCCTTGTACTGCTCGCCAGACTCACTTAACCAGGTACCTTAGGGAAGGTATAATGGAGGAAGCCATCATCCATCTCAGCTGCCTTCCTAATAATTGGGGGTAATTTAATATTCTCGTTAGCTACTATTCAAGTCCAGATCTTTCACAGCTTCAAATATTACAGCGATGGGTTCAGGGAATAGACAAGGCAAGTAATAAAGGATTTACAGGAAAAACACAGGTGAGGGGCTTGCTAATAAAACTTCATTATAAAAAATGTTCTAAAATGGGAAAACGAATATTTTCTGTAGCAGATAAGCTGCAAGGAAAACAAATCAGTGATAGGTATCCAGGAAAAATTAGCCGCTTGCTTTTCAGCTCATTTTGGTTACAGTTGATGTTTTATTCCCTGGGCATTCTTCATAGGCCGTTCAGGCTTGGATATGATGACCTTCACAGGGCAGGTATGAAAAGCAACTCCCTGAGGAACATGCTTCAATGAGGATGGGATTTGAACCCATGGGTACCAGTGGCGGCCCGTGCATAGGGGGCGCCTGGGCGCCGCCCCCCTACCCCTAAAAAAAAGAAAAAAAAAATTACAAAACGTACAAATAAAGCTGTACAAAAAAAAATTGGGTTCGCCGGCCTCGCCTGTAGGAACTGGTGGCTAGGGGGGGGGGGGGGGGGTTTACGTCCCAGAAGAGGCGCCGTTTGGCTGCCTTCTGAAGTTCTGGGGCGTAACCTGGGCGCAAGTGTTTGCGATTGGACACCCCCACTTTCTGATATCCTGGCTGTGATTGGTCCAGTCTACAGCCTGGACCAATCATCATCCAGGACATCCGATCGTGACGTCACAATGGGGGCGGTGCCGGTGCGTGCGTCCGTCACTCACTGTCACCGCCACTCGGAGGACCGCCGCCGCCGCAGAAGAGGACGAATGGATCGAGGAGGGGAGAACCCGCCGCCGCCAGGTAAGTGTAGATTGAAGGGAGCACGCACGCTGGTCTCTGCATTGATTGGGGGACAATGCTGATTGTGGCACTCTGCAATCATTGGGGGACAATGCTGACTGTGGCACTCTGCAATCATTGGGGTACAATGCTGACTGTGGCACTCTGCAATCATTGGGGTACAATGCTGTGGGCACTCTGCAATCATTGGGGACAATGCTGACTGTGGCACTCTGCAATCATTGGGGTACAATGCTGACTGTGGCACTCTGCAATCATTGGGGTACAATGCTGTGGCACTCTGCAATCATTGGGGTACAATGCTGTGGGCACTCTGCAATCATTGGGGTACAATGCTGTGGGCACTCTTCAATCATTGGGGTACAATGCTGTGGGCACTCTGCAATCATTGGGGTACAATTCTGTGGCACTCTGCAATCATTGGGGTACAATGCTGTGGGCACTCTGCAATCATTGGGGTACAATTCTGTGGCACTCTGCAATCATTGGGGTGCAATGCTGTGGGCACTCTGCAATCATTGGGGTACAATGCTGTGGCACTCTGCAATCATTGGGGTACAATGCTGTGGGCACTCTGCAATCATTGGGGGACAATGCTGTGGGCACTCTGCAATCATTGGGGTACAATGCTGTGGCACTCTGCAATCATTGGGGTACAATTCTGTGGCACTCTGCAATCATTGGGGTACAATGCTGTGGGCACTCTGCAATCATTGGGGTACAATGCTGTGGGCACTCTGCAATCATTGGGGGACAATGCTGTGGGCACTCTGCAATCATTGGGGTACAATGCTGTGGCACTCTGCAATCATTGGGGTACAATTCTGTGGCACTCTGCAATCATTGGGGTACAATTCTGTGGCACTCTGCAATCATTGGGGTACAATTCTGTGGCACTCTGCAATCATTGGGGTACAATGCTGTGGGCACTCTGCAATCATTGGGGTACAATGCTGTGGGCACTCTGCAATCATTGGGGACAATGCTGTGGCGCTCTGCAATCATTGGGGTACAATGCTGTGGGCACTCTGCAATCATTGGGGACAATGCTGTGGCGCTCTGCATTGAAAGGGGCACGCACGCTGAACTCTGCATTGATGGGGGCACAGCACATTGTTCATTGCATTGAAGGGGGCACAGCACAGTTGCATTGAAGGGGGCACAGCACAGTTGCTTTGAAGGGGGCACGCACGCCGAACTCTGCATTGTGGGGGCACAGCACAGTGTTCATTGCATTGAAGGGGGCACAGCACAGTGTTCATTGCATTGAAGGGGGCACAGCACAGTGTTTATTGCATTGAAGGGGTCACAGCACAGTGTTTATTGCACAGCACAGTGTTTATTGCATTGAAGGGGGCACAGCAAAGTGTTTATTGCATTGAAGGGGCACAGCACAGTGTTTATTGCAATGAAGGGGTCACAGCACAGTGTTTATTGCATTGAAGGGGGCACAGCACAGTGTTTATTGCATTGAAGGGGGCACAGCACAGTGTTTATTGCATTGAAGGGGGCACAGCACAGTGTTTATTGCATTGAAGGGTGCACAGCACAGTGTTTATTGCATTGAAGGGGTCACAGCACAGTGTTCATTGCACTGAAGGGGTCACAGCACAGTGTTTATTGCATTGAAGGGGTCACAGCACAGTGTTCATTGCATTGAAGGGGGCACAGCACAGTGTTTATTGCATTGAAGGGGGCACAGCACAGTGTTTATTGCATGAAGGGGGCACAGCACATTGTTCATTGCATTGAAGGGGGCACAGCACAGTGTTTATTGCATTGAAGGGGGCACAGCACAGTGTTCATTGCATTGAAGGGGGCACGCACGCTGATCTCTGCATTAAAGGGGGCATATACCATCTCCTGTACCATGACCTGTGACATGCCTATACCATATCTGTGCCATGCCTATACCATATCTGTGCCATGCCTATAACATCTCCTGTACCATCACCTGTGCCATGCCTGTACCATGACTTCAAAGTCACGCAATTTTTTACTGCGTTTTTTTGGCGCGAAGCAATACCTATTACATTTTTCTTTTTGCGCCCCCCCCAAAAATTTTGAACACCAGCCGCCACTGATGGGTACAGAGCACAATGTGTAGGCAGGTGCAGGGCAGCCATCAGAAATTTTGGGGCCCCTTACACAGCTTTTGGCCTGGCCCCCCCGGGCCTGACCACCAAGTTACATCCTCCTCCTCTGCCAGGGGGTCCTAGCAACCAATCATTTTGAGAGCGGCAGCCAGGGGGAAGCTGGGAGTCAGGAGCCAGTGCAACGGGTGGCACCAGCGAGAGTAGGGACTAGTTGCTAGTGTAGGGGAGGAAAGGAAAAAAGGGGAGGTGTTAACTTGGAGCCTGGGCATGCCTCAGGACTGGGCCCCTCGGAACGCCTGGGCCCCCTACATCTGTATGGGCTGTACCCCCCTGATGTCAGCCCTGGGCAGGTGCCTATTTGGTGGTTAAGATAAAACCAAAGAAAACTCCCAGCTCAACCCACCAACCGCTCTGCTTATCAACCAAATTATCCTAACAGTTTACGTTAAAAACAGGGGTTTAGTTAGCACACATTCACAAACGCATGCGTAAGCTGCAAGACCCCTTCACGGCACCCTGTATTACTTACAGTCCTAACCCTTGTAAATTTATGAGAGTCTCCAGCAGTGAGACCACATGCATTCTATTGGATTAACTTGGCAGAAGAGTTGGAGAAAGAGAGTAGTTGCCAGGGATAACCATGAACTGGTGAGAATGTATAGCAGCCGGTCAATAAAGCATAGTACCTGGCGTTAGGGACAGGTCCTCAGGTAGCGAGAAGGGTCAGTGTTCTGGCCTCCTCCGTAGTGGTTGGTTGACCAAACGCAATCAGGGCCACACTTGCGGTACAGAGATCCCATGTATCCAGCTGCATGGATCAGGGGAGTGGAAGGAGTTCATTTTTTGTGCATGCATGAGGTCCGCGCTAGGTGAATGGCGGGACCCCATTCTGTCATTGAGAGTGAGATGGCAGAGGTAAGCTGGACCGGTGGAGAGGGCACGGCTCAGCAGTGTCCCTCCTAAATGCAACATACGGTGCATCCGGAAAGTATTCACAACACTTCACTTTTTACACGTTTTGTTATGTTACAGGCTTATTCTAAAACTGATTAAATTCAAGACTCTGCTCAATACTTTGGTGAAGCACATTTGGCACCAATTACAGCCTCCAGTATTTCTGAGTATGATGCTACAAGCTTGACACTCCTATATTGGGCAGTTTCTCCCATTCTTCTTTGCAGGACCTCTCAAGTTCCATCAGGTTGGATGGGGGAGGGTCGGTGCACAGCCATTTTCAGATCTCTCCAGAGATGTTCAATTGGGTTCAAGTCTGGGCTCTGGCTGGGCCACTCAAGGACATTTTACAGTGTTGTCCTGTAGTTACTCCTTTGTTATCTCAGCTTGGTCATTGAGCAGCCAAATCTTCTGGGGCTAAAGTGGTTAAAGAGGTTGTAAACCGATAATTTTTTTTTTTGTTTTCTTTACATCCTGAAAGATAAAGACATAATGAGCTAGTATGCATCGCATACTAGCTTATTATCAAATACTTACCTTAGAACGAGCCCTCGCCGCGCCGCTCTCTTACCTCTATGACGGGCGACATGTACAGTCGCCCGTCTTCCGGGATCGCGGCATCCGTCCATCTGATTGGCCGGAGCCGCGGTGACGTCACTCCCGCGCACGCGCGCGGGAGCCGACGGTCACGGCACAGGGCTCTGAAGGAACGGCACGATCTGCCGTTCCTTCAGAGCGCATGCGCCAGTGACGTCACTGGCTGCATCAAATGTAAATATCTCCTAAACGGTACATGTTTAGGAGATATTTACAGTACCTATAGGTAAGCCTTAATATAGGCTTACCTATAGGTACAACTTCCTGAGGAGGGTTTACTTCCTCTTTAATAATATTATATGATTTACTGAGTTTTCACATATATTTTTTACATCTATCAATAATTTTGCGCAACTTGGTGTATATTATTTGATTTATTGCACTAATTTGGTGAATTTATTATAATATAAGTTGCAACAGTTCTAAGAACATTGTCACATATTAGCACTTTATTAATTTTATTAGCGCGAGAGACCAACACTATTAAGTGCCACTTCACATTTATGCGATGCAGGAACGCTGCGAATATACAGCGTGTTCCCGCATCGCATCCGCAGCACAGGCAGTTCACACTGCCATATGCGATACGCTGGGGGGTGTCAATTCGAAGTTAACAACACCCCCCAGATCAGATCACATATCGCAGTGCGATCTGCGAGTTTGCACACAATTGGATCGCACTAGTGTGAACCACCGTGCGATCCGATTCTGCTGTGGACCAAAAAAAAGGGTCCTGTGCGAGTTCACTGTGATTGTGGTGCAAATTCAGCCATACAAACTGTATGGCTGAATTTTCACCGCACAGACATTGCATGTAATTTTAGGAGCAGTGCGCTCCGAATCACATGCGACCTCTGTGATCGCATAAATGTGAACCGACACTGAGTGTTTAACCACTTGCCGACCGCCGCAAGTACATTTACTGCGGCAGTCTGGCGCTCCTGGGCAAACCGACGTAGTACTACGTCGCTTGCACAGGAGCCTGTAGGGGGCAAGCGTGCACCGATGGAGGCACGCTCCCGCCCCCGCTCGTTCCCTGGCATCCCCGCGTGTGTGACCGGCGGCTCCGAGAGGGAGAAAGGCAGGCGGCTGATGTAAACACAGCCACCTGTCATTCTCCCTGATGTAACTGCAGAGAGTATGTGATCCTGCTATGTAGGATCGTATGGCTCTGTGGTTACATCACAAGCCACGCCCCCCCCCCCCGCAGTTAGAGTCACGCCCCTAGGGGTACATTTAACCCACTGATCACCAATAAAGTTAACCCCTTCCCTGCCAGTGTCATTTTTACAGTAACAGTGCATATGTATAGCACTGATTACTGTAGTAATGTCACTGGTACTCCCAAAAGTGTCACAATGTCAGTAAGGGGTCCGTTCTGTTTGCCGCAATGTCGCAGTCCCGCAAAAAAAAAATCGCAGATCGCCGCCAAAAAATAAAAACAATTAAAATGACATAAATATTTCCCGTAGTTAATAAACCAATCAAAATATGCTTATTGCGATTTTTTTTACCAAAAATATGTAGCAGAAAACAAATTGGCCAAAATTGTTAAAAAATTTAGATTTTTACCTTTTTTTTTTTGTTGAGAATTTCATATAAAAAAATGTGAAAAATATTGTTATTTTTTCAAAATTGTTGCTCTTTTTTTGTTTATAACGCAAAAAATAAAAATCGCACAGGTGATCAAATACAACCAAAAGAAAGCTCTGTTTGTGGGAAAAAAAGGACGTCAATTTCGTTTGGGTACAGCGTCGCACGACCGTGCAATTGTCCGTTAAAATCACGCAGTGCCGAATTGCAAAATAGGCCCTGGTCTTTGAGCAGCCAAATCCTCCGGGGCTTAAGTAGTTAATTAAAATTTATTTTTATTTTTTTAAATATTTTTGCCTACTTGTTTTTTTGTTTTTGTTATATTTGTTTTTTTTTTTCCAGAAAAATATTTATAGTCCCCTTTTTTTTACATTTTTTTTATGAAATCATGATTCTAATAACATGAATGGATATATACAGGGCCGGTGTTCTATGAAAAAAACCCTACCTGTGAAAATTCCCTACCCTCGTCACTTCCGGTGAGGGTACGTCATACATCAGCTGAGCCGCTGCCCAGTGTGCGTGCTCACAGCTACGGAGGGTAGGGAATTTTCACGGGGTAGTGTTTTTTTCACAAAACCCTGCGTCATTCATCAGCTATTGCCGCACAAAATTTTGTCCAGTTCTGGTCGCCAGTCCTCAGGAGGGATGTGTTGAAGCTGGAGAGAGTCCAGAGAAGGGCAACTAAACTGATTAGGGGATTGGAGGACCTTAATTATGAAGAGCGTCTGCAATCGCTTGATTTATTCTCCCTGGAGAAGAGACGCCTGAGAGGGGACATGATAGCAATTTACAAATACCTCAATGGTGATCTCGGCATAGAAAAAAAGCTATTCAGTCGAAGGGATTGCATGAGGACTCGAGGGCATACAATGTCATTAGAGGGGAAGCGTTTTAACCTCAGGCAACGTGGGGGGTTCTTTACTGTTAGGGCTACAGGATTGTGGAATTCTCTACCACAAGAGGTGGTTTCTGCGGGAAGTATGGTGGCTTTCAAAAGACTCTTAGACGTACATCTCAAGGATCAGAACATTCAGGGGTATGTGAGATGATTACAGCCACACACACCTATACAGGTTGAACTGGATGGACTATTGTCTTTATTCAACCTCACCTACTATGTAACTATGTAACTATGAAATCATCTCGGCTCCAACCCGTCAGACTTCCCTCATCTCTGCTCCAGGAAAATTAAATCGGCAGCGGGTCTATGAAAATACAAATCACGGCTACATTGTTTTAGAACGTAACAGTCACTCATTTGGGACGCCGCACCTGCTGATGAGGGAAGTCTCCGAGATGATTTAATTTAGCGGCTGGACATGCACTGCAACAGCTGATAAATGACGCGGTGTAAGGTTAAAAAACCCTACCCCGTGAAAATTCCCTACCCGCCGCAGTTATTAGCATGCGCACTGGGAAGCGGCTCAGCTGTTGAATGACGTACCCTCACAGGAAGTGACGAGGGGAGGGAATTTTCACGGGGTAGGGTTTTTTTTTTTTAACGTTACACCGGTACAGTTATAGTAATAAAATAAAAGCCAAAATAGCTGTAAATGATACTAGAAATTATATCAATGACTAAAAACTGAAATATTACCATGTCAATACAATTCTAATTCTAATAGAAAAAAAAAACTTTGTAAAATATTTTTTTTTAAAAATGTTTCTGTATGGAAGGATCTTCTTTCCCATCCTCCTATGAGTGGAGTGTGACACTTCATGGCTAAGCAGAGGATAAGGAGAAGTAGTGGGTGAGATGTGGTGATGGTATTGCAGTAATTGGATGCGGTCCCCGGTACACAGAGCGCGCTACATGAAGAAGCTCTGTTTATGTGACATGAATCATAAAGTGTTATTCCAGCTGAGATTCTGACAAGGTGAAATCTTAATGATTATTGCCGCTAACACCTTGCTGTATAACTGGCTGTCTGCTCAGCGGGGAACGAAAGGTCCATCCAGGTCTTTGTACGACTCTAATTTCTGCTGGAACGCGGCACGGAACGGCGAGGCAGCATCGTATTCACCGCATAAATCCAAGCAGGAGAGATCAGTCCTTGTTTGTGTACAACTTTGTAGACTGAAAAGTCATTTTCACACATTTTAATTAGCTGGATGTTACAAAGTTACATAGTTATATATTTACATAGTGGCATTGATACATAGTTACAAAGTTTCATTGTTTTATACTTACATACTTAAATACTGTATTTACATAGTTACATAGTGGCAAAGATACATAAATACATAGTGGCATATATACATAAATACATAGTGGCATATATACATAGTTACATAGTGGCATGCAGTGGCAGCCGGTGTGTTGGGGGCACAGGGGCGCCGCCCCCCCTATCCATGCATCCGGCCCCCTAATCTGCACGCTGGACACATGGAGTTCAATGGGTTTTTTTTTTTTTTGCATCACCTGATTAGAGCTAGAGGCTCTAATAGGCTTCAGCAAAGGGTGGACCCGGGGCGCAGAGCTGTGCGCCCCGAGCCCACACATTGTGTGACAATAGCGAATAAAAATTCGCTATTGTCACACGGGTCCTCCTCCTGGCCAATCAGGGAGCGGGTCAAATACCTGATTCCTGATTGGCCACAAGGCAAACCCCATGGCATTGGCCGAGGAGGAGACGGGAGTGGGAGGACTCGAGGAGACATGCCGGTGGACTGAGAGAAGCCGCCGCCACTGCTGATCCAGGTAAGTGCACTGGTCTCTGGGCCACACTGCATTGAAGGGGGCACGTACGCTGGTCACTGCATTGAAGGGGGCACGTACGCTGGTCATTGCATTGAAGGGGGCACGCTGGTCACTGGTTTGAAGGGGGCACGCTGGTCACTGTGCATTGAAAGGGGGCACGTTGGTCACTGTGCATTGAAAGGGGGGCACGCTGGTCTCTCTGCATTGAAAAGGGGCACGCTGGTCTCTCTGCATTGAAAGGGAGCACGCTGGCATCTCTGCATTGAAAGGGGGCACGCTGGTCTCTGTGCATTGAAAGGGGGCACGCTGGGATCTGTGCATTGAAACGGGGCACGCTGGTCACTGTGCATTGAAAGGGGGCACGCTGGTCTCTCTGCATTGAAAGGGGGCACGCTGATCTCCGTCCATTGAAAGGGGGCACGCTAATCTCTGTGCATTGAAAGGGGGCACGCTGGTCTCTGTGCATTGAAAGGGGGCACGCTGGGCTCTGTGCATTGAAAGGGGGCACGCTGGTCTCTGTGCATTGAAAGGGGGCACGCTGGTCTCCGTCCATTGAAAGGGGGCACACTGGGCTCTCTGCATTGGAAGGGGGCACACTATACCTTAATTACTGAAGGCCCCTTTCACACTTTTGCGACCTCAAAGTCACGCAATTTTTTCCAGCGTTTTTTGCCGCAAAGCAATGCCTATTACATTTTTCTGTTTGCGCCCCCCCAAAAATTTTGAGCACCAGCCACCACTGGGGGCATATATACGTAGTTACATAGTGGCATAAATACATAGTGACATATATACATAGTTACATAGTGGCATAAATACATAGTGACATATATACATAGTTACATAGTGGCATATATACATAAATATAAATTGAAGGGGGCATGTACGCTGGTCACTGCATTGAAAGGGGCATGTACGCTGGTCACTGCATTGAAGGGGGCATGTCCGCTGGTCACTACATTGAAAGGGGGCATGTACACTGGTCACTACATTGAAAGGGGGCATGTACACTGGTCACTACATTGAAAGGGGGCATGTACGCTGGTCACTGCTTTGAAAGGGGGCATGTACGCTTGTCACTACATTGAAAGGGGGCATGTACACTGGTCACTACATTGAAAGAGGCATGTATGCTGGTCACTGCATTGAAAGGGGCATGTATGCTGGTCACTGCCTTGAAGGGGGCATGTCCGCTGGTCACTGCATTGAAGGGGACATTTACATTCTTTTTAATAGAAATAAAGTGTTAAAATAAATTAAAGGTATAGTTAAAAAATAAAAAATAAAATAAATAGGAGAAAAAAAAAACATTTAAAGCGCCCCCATTAGTTTGTGCTTGCGCGCAGAAGCAAACGCATATGTAAGCGGTGCTCACATCACACATGTGTGGTATCACCATGAACGTTAGAGTGAGAGCAATAATTCTAGCACTGGACCTCCTCTGTAACTCTAAACTGTTAACCACTTTACCACCGGAGGATTTTCCTGCTAAAAGACCAGGGGTTATTTTGCGATTTTTTACTGCGTGACTTTAACGGACAATCGCGCGGTCGTGCGACGCTGTACCTAAACGAATTTCACGTCCTTTTTTTCCCACAAACAGAGCTTTCTTTTGGTGGTATTTGATCACCTGTGCGATTTTTTGATCACGCGCTATAAACAAAAAAAGAGCGTAATTTTTGCAAAAACAACAATATTTTTCACTTTTTTTTATATGAAATTCCCCCAAAAAAAAATGTAAAAATCAAAATTTTTTAAAATTTTCGGCCAATTTGTTTTACGCTACCTATGTTTGGTAAAAAAAATCGCAAAAAGCGTATTTTGATTGGTTTGCGCAAAAGTTATCGCGTTTACTAACAAAGGGAAAGATTTTTGTCATTTTTGGTGTTTTTTTTTTTAACGAGTAATGGCGGCGATCTGCGATTTTTTTTGCGGTACTGCGACATTGCGGCGGACAGATCGGACCCTTGACTGACATTTTTGACACTTTTGGGGGTACCAGTGACATTACTGCAGTAATCAGTGCTATACATATGCACTGTTACTGCAAAAATGACACTGGCAGGGAAGGGGTTAACAGTATTGGACAGGGAGGGGTTAAGTGTGTCCTAGGGGCGTGATTCTAACTGTGTAGGGACAGGTCTACTAGTGTAAAAACAAAGATCAACAGTTCTACATAGTAGAACTGTTTGATCTTCACTTTTACACAGGGAGAACTGACAGGTGGCTTGTTTACACAAGCCGCTCTGTCTTTCTCCCGCTGTAGCGGCGATCGTAGTGTGACCGGCGGACATCGGGTCCGCCAGTCACACTCCCGCACTCCTCCGTGAACGAGCCGAGGCGGGCGCGCGCCTCGGCGGGCGCGCGCCCGCCCGCTATTGGCTCTGGAAGGAGTGACAGGCGAGCGACGTAGACCTACGTCACTCTGCCTGGCCGGGGCCGACTGCCGCAGTAAATAAACTGTGCGCAGTCGGCAAGCGGTTAACCGGTAAAGACGTTTAAAGTGTTGCCTATGGAGATTTTTAAGTGTCGTAGTTTGTCGCCATTCCACGAGCGTGCGCAATTTTAAAGTGTGACATGTTAGGTGTCTATTTACTTGGCATAAAATCATCTTTCACATGTTACAAAAAAAAATGTTGGGGTATATTGTGTTTTTTTTTTAATTCATTTAAATATTTTTGTTTCAGTTTTAAATATTTTTATTACATTTCTTTACATATATAACAAATAATGATATGACATTACAAAACAAAAACATCAATTTACACAAAACCATAACATTTTGGTGTCACCTGCATGAGTATTACCCTTCAACTATTTTTCTTTTCATTTTCCTTTTCATTTTTCCTTCCATTCCTTACTCCTCTACCCCCACCAAAAAAAAAAAGGTTGAGTGATTAATTAAAGGGTGTATCTCAGGGTAGAAACTATAGTTATCTGCCCTGTTTCCCCCTATATAGTGTGAACAGAAACCTTAAAAAATTTGGTGAATAATACACTAAAATAATTTTATTGAAGGGTGTATATATATATATATATATATATATATATATATATATATATATATATATATATACAGTGTTGGGGTAGTTACTCAAAAAATGTAACTAGTTACTAGTTACTAGTTACTTCTGTAAATTGTAATGAGATTACTTTACTAGTTACTGCATTTGAGAAGTAACTTCACTACTTGTTACTTTACTTTCCTCTTTCTTAATTGACCGTGTAGAAGAAGATACATGACACTCTTTCTGCATAGAGTTTATTGTATAAACACAGGCTTTGGGAAACATGAGAAAAAACCTAAAAAACAGAATAAAATATAAAGTGCAACAAAAAGTCATAAACTTCATCCCTCTCTATTCTTCCAAATAACAATTGTATCGCACGGCTTGGGTAACGCAGGAAAGCGCGTTCCTATAGCCTAGTAAAGTAGTGTAGTTACCAATATTAGTATTGTAACTAGTTACTTTACTTAGTTACCAAAACAAGTAATGTAGTTACTGTAATTAGTTACTTTGTAACTAGTTACCCCCAACACTGTATATATATATATATATATATATATATATATATATATATATATATATATATATATACAGTGCCTTGCAAAAGTATTCGGCCCCCTTGAACTTTGCGACCTTTTGCCACATTTCAGGCTTCAAACATAAAGATATAAAACTGTAATTTTTTGTGAAGAATCAACAACAAGTGGGACACAATCATGAAGTGGAACGAAATTTATTGGATATTTCAAACTTTTTTAACAAATAAAAAACTGAAAAATTGTGCATGCAAAATTATTCAACCCCCTTAAGTTAATACTTTGTAGCGCCACCTTTTGCTGCGATTACAGCTGTAAGTCGCTTGTGGTATGTCTCTATCAGTTTTGCACATCGAGAGACTGAAATTTTTGCCCATTCCTCCTTGCAAAACAGCTCGAGCTCAGTGAGGTTGGATGGAGAGCGTTTGTGAACAGCAGTTTTCAATTCTTTCCACAGATTCTCGATTGGATTAAGGTCTGGACTTTGACTTGGCCATTCTAACACCTGGATATGTTTATTTGTGAATCATTCCATTGTAGATTTTGCTTTATGTTTTGGATCATTGTCTTGTTGAAAGACAAATCTCCGTCCCAGTCTCAGGTCTTTTGCAGACTCCATCAGGTTTTCTTCCAGAATGGTCCTGTATTTGGCTCCATCCATCTTCCCATCAATTTTAACCATCTTCCCTGTCCCTGCTGAAGAAAAGCAGGCCCAAACCATGATGCTGCCACCACCATGTTTGACAGTGGGGATGGTGTGTTCAGGGTGATGAGCTGTGTTGCTTTTATGCCAAACATAACGTTTTGCATTGTTGCCAAAAAGTTGGTTTCATCTGAGCAGAGCACCTTCTTCCACATGTTTGGTGTCTCCCAGGTGGCTTGTGGAAAACTTTAAACAACACTTTTTATGGATATCTTTAAGAAATGGCTTTCTTCTTGCCACTCTTCCATAAAGGCCAGATTTGTGCAGTATACGACTGATTGTTGTCCTATGGACAGAGTCTCCCACCTCAGCTGTAGATCTCTGCAGTTCATCCAGAGTGATCATGGGCTTCTTGGCTGCATCTCTGATCAGTCTTCTCCTTGTATGAGCTGAAAGTTTAGAGGGACGGCCAGGTCTTCGTAGATTTGCAGTGGTCTGATACTCCTTCCATTTCAATATTATCGCTTGCACAGTGCTCCTTGGGATGTTTAAAGCTTGGGAAATCTTTTTGTATCCAAATCCGGCTTTAAACTTCTCCACAACAGTATCTCGGACCTGCCTGGTGTGTTCCTTGTTCTTCATGATGCTCTCTGCGCTTTAAACGGACCTCTGAGACTATCACAGTGCAGGTGCATTTATACGGAGACTTGATTACACACAGGTGGATTTTATTTATCATCATTAGTCATTTAGGTCAACATTGGATCATTCAGAGATCCTCACTGAACTTCTGGAGAGAGTTTGCTGCACTGAAAGTAAAGGGGCTGAATAGTTTTGCACGCCCAATTTTTCAGTCTTTTATTTTTCAACAAAGTTAGAAATATCCAATAAATTTCATTCCACTTCATGATTGTGTCCCACTTGTTGTTGATTCTTCAAAAAACAAATTTCAATTTTATATCTTTATGTTCGAAGCCTGAAATGTGGCAAAAGGTCGCAAAGTTGAAGGAGGCCGAATAAGGCACTGTATATTCCAACAAATTACATCACCAACTAATTTTCCCGTGTTAATGATAAAAATTAAGGGGTGTAAATCAGGTTAGAAAATGCAGCTATCCGCCTTTTTCCACCCTGTATATTTGTGAAGAAAAAAAAAAAAACAACAAAATGTTTTTTGTTTCAAAAAGCATTGAGTTTAAAAAACCGCTGCATAAATACCATATGACAAAAAAAATTGCAACGATTGCCAGGCATTTTTTTTTTTTGCACCTTTTGTTTACAAGTGTAAATCAGTATTTTTTCTAGAAATTGAACTTATAATCCCCAAATATTTTACTTTTTTTTTTAGGAGACACCCTAGACCAATGTTTTGGAACTACATTTCTCATGATGCTCATGCACTCTGCAGTGTAGTTGAGCATCATGGGAAATGTAGTTCCAAAACATTTGGGGGCGCCAAGGTTCACCATCACCATTCTAGGGTGTCTGTTAAAAACAATGTATAATGTTTGGGGGTATAAGTAATTTTCTAGCCAAAAAATACTGATTGTAAACAAAAAGGTGCGAGAAAAATCTTGGTCTTCAACCGGTTAAAACCCAACTCCAAGCTTGCCCAGCTTTACCCCAATTGCACCCCCTCCTTTTTTTAACCCCCCCCTCAACCCATGGGAATATCCCCACACTTTAAAAAAATTGTATACACACCTCAGGTGATGTCACGGGTCCTTTTCCACCTCGTCTTCCTACGGTGGTGGACAAATTCTAAATCCTGCAGAGAGCAGCACCACATAATGCCATGGGTGGCCGTGGTGCCACTCACTGAAGCATTCTCCTGTGAGTCCGAAGGAGAGGGCGGAGTCTTGACACCCTGGGCTCCCAGGAAGTGGGGGGGATCATTCAACTCAGACCAGAAGCAGCACTGGATCTCAGGATCAGTGTCTCCAGGGACAGTTCTGGAGATCTGGTGAGTGTTGAGCTTGAGATTCTTTTTCGATTGTTTAAATCATGCTGGGGACTGACCTACTGACCAATCTGGAGATGAGTTTTAAAGGAGAGCTTTACTTTTACTCTTTGCTCGCATGCCAAATCCATTCTCCCTTTGGAGCATTATTGCTAATTATTACATATTGTATCCTTATTTTTATTACAGAAGTATTAATTATTTAAAAAATGCTAATTATTGTTACCAATTAATTACCAAAAAAAAAACCTTTATTATCACAAAGTTACTAATTATTAAAAATGTATAGTTGTGTATTACAAAATGACTAATTATTTACTGTATTTATCGGGGTATAACACGAACCTCAATTCTAGGAGGGAAACTTAAGGAAAAAAGCTTAAATTTGAAATAAACTGCTTTGAACTCTTTTTTTAATCAAATGCAGACTCACCAGTGCCCACGAATGCAGCCTCATCAGCGCAGTGTCCAGCAATGCAGTCTCACCTGTGCAGTGTCCAGCAATGCAGCCTCATCAGCTCAGTGTCCAGGAATGCAGCCTCTCCAGCTCAGTGTCCAGGAATGTAGCCTCGCCAGCACAGTGTCCAGCAATGCAGCCTCGCCAGCACAGTGTCCAGCAATGTAGCCTCTCCAGATCAGTGTCCAGCAATGCAGCCTCATCAGCTCAGTGTCCAGCAATGCAGCCTCGCCAGCACAGTGTCCAGCAATGTAGCCCCGCCAGCGCAGTGTCCAGCAATGTAGCCTCGCCAGCGCAGTGTCCAGCAATGTAGCCTCGCCAGTGCAGTGTCCAGATATGCAGCCTCGCCAGCACAGTGTCCAGCAATGCAGCCTCGCCAGCACAGTGTCCAGAAATGCAGTCTCGCCTGTGCAGTGTCTAGCAATGCAGCCTCACCAGCTCAGTGTCCAGCAATGCAGCCTCGCCAGCACAGTGTCCAGCAATGCAGCCTCGCCTGTGCAGTGTCCAGAAATGCAGTCTCGCCTGTGAAGTGTCTAGCAATGCAGCCTCCCAGGGCAGTGCCCAGCAATACAGTCTCCCTGTGCAGTGTCTAGCAATGCAGTGTCTAGCAATGCAGCCTCGCCAGCGCAGTTTCCAGCAATGCAGCCTCGCCAGCGCAGTGTCCAGCCTCGCCAGCGCAGTGTCCAGCATTGGGCCACTGTGCTGTTTATCATGAGGGGCGGGACTTCCTGTGACAGCGACCGCTCATCCTTCCTTCTGCTCGGCCCGGCCCGCCCCCCTCTGCCTCTCAGCGCTGCCTGGCCTTTTTTTTTTAATATATTGGTGTATAACGTGAACTGCTGTTTTGCCCTTCATTTTTAGGAGGAAAAAGTACGTGTTAGACGCCGATAAATAAAATAATTTTAAAAATGCAAATTTTTTTTTGCTAATTATTAAATAAGTTGAAATTAATTAGCACAAAGTTACTAATTATCAAAAATGTATAATTATTTATTACACAATTACTAATTATTTATGTATTATTAAGAATTGAAAAAATGCTAATTTTTGGCTTATTATTAAATAAGTTGAAATTAATTAGTACAATGTTACTAATTATCAAAAATGTATAATTATTTATTACACAATTACTAATTATTTATGTATTATTAGGAATTTAAAAAATGCTAATTTTTTGCTAATTATTAAATAAGTTGAAATTAATTAGCACAAAGTTACTAATTATCCAAAATGTATAATTATTTATTACACAATTACTAATTATTTATGTATTATAAGCGCCGGTTCACACTACCGCGACGCTACTTCCCGGGGCGACCTCCGAGATCGCGGTGCGAGCAGCGCGCCACAACCTCGGAGCGGCCGCCACTGACTTCATAACATTGAAGTCTATGGCGGTCGCCTCCTGGTCGCCCCAAAGAAGCTCCTGACCCTTTTTCTAGGTCGGAGTGACTTGTGTCGCTCCTATTAGAACGGGTCCGCAGCTTCCCTATGGGAGGCGACCTGCGGCGACCTAACAGGTCGCCCTAGTGTGAACCGAGGCTTAAGAATTAAAAAAATGCTAATTTTTTGCGAATTATTAAATAAGTTGAAATGAATTAGCACAAAGTTACTAATTATCAAAAATGTATAATTATTTATTACAAAATTACAAATCACTGAATAGGGTATACAGTACTTAAAAAAGGCTAATTATTGTTTTATAATTTTAAATTATTTATAATTAATTATCACAACGATACTAATTATTAAAATATTTGAAATTTATTATTACAAAATATTAATTACTAATTATAATTACTGTCAGCTGTCAGTTATTTCTCCTCGATATTGGAATACTGCCCGTGGCTTTTCTAGAAGATTAGACTTGATGTATGAATACTGGAGTCCTCCATACGTTTCTTCTGCGCACCATTTTCCTCGTCATTTTCTGTTTCGCTTGTCGTATGTCGTTTTCTCCTCTGTAAACACTTCACAGCCCCTGTTTACAGGACAGCTAAAAGATCACCCGGCGTCCCAGGGGGAAAAAAAAACAACATTTTCATGTTAAATTATTAAACACACTAATAATGGCGTTATTTATTCCTGTGTTCGCTGAATGCGACGGATCTCCGGAGGGAGAGAGAGCATTTTAACAAGCTACTTAGATAAACCTCTGGGAAAAAAATTCTAACAATGTTCTTTCTCTTTCCTCCGGTTCCTCGCCTCCCCGAACGCAGCTGTTGCTTGTATGTGCGCCGATTGTCCGAGGCGTACTTTGGCGGAAAGTGAATTATATGAAGTTGCTCTGATGCAGTAAGTGGTCCCCATCTGTTTACCGTCTACAAATAAAGGAAATGGGGTGCCTGATTATTCTGAAGATTACGGGGGACATATGGTGCGCTCACTTATCATTCCAATGCTGTGAGCTAATGATCCCATACACCGGCATCCAGCTGAAACAATGTCCAAGTATTGTAGTTTACTGAGGGCTGGAATGATTATAGGGTTTTTGGGTAAATATTTTTTTTAAAAATCACCCAAAATAAAATATTATTTTGGGTGATTCAGTGTCACAACTAAGGGGGTTCATCCCAGGATTTAACTTCTTCTGGACCGCCCGCCACAGATATACTACGGAAGGCTGGCCCTCCTACGTCGGTCGCGCGCCTGTAGCTAGGGGGCGAGCGCGCGCCGCTGCCGGTCCCACTCCGATGCACAGGGCCGGCGACGCCGGTCACCCGCGATCGCTCCCCGCTGAGAGAGAAGGACGGGCAGCTGTTGTAAACACAGCCGACTGTTCTTCTCTCTGGAATGATCACAGAGCGCCTGTGATCCTTCTATATAGGATCACAGGTCTCTATGGTCATTTCAAAAGCCCAACCCCCCCACAGTTAGAAACACTCCCCTAGGCTTACATTTAACCCCTTGATCACCCACTGTGTCAACCCCTTCCCTGCCAGTGTCATTATTACAGTAACAGTGCATATTTTTAGCACTGATTACTGTAGTAATGTCACTGGTCCCCCCCAATAGTGTCAAAAATGCCAGTTAGGGGTCTGATCTGTTCACCGCAATGTCGCAGTTCCGCTAAAAATCGCTGATCGCTGCCATCACTAGTAAAATAAATAAATAAATAAAAATGACATAAATGTCACTGGTCCCCCAAAAGTGTCAAAAATGTCAGTTAGGGGTCCGATCTGTTCGCCACAGTGTCGCAGTCCCGCTAAAAATCGCTGATCGCCGCCATTACTAGTAAAAAAAAAAAACAATAAAAATGACATAAATGTCACTGGTCCCCCAAAAGTGTCAAAAACGTCAGTTAGGGGTCTGATCTGTTCGCCGCAATGTCGCAGTCCCACTAAAAATCGCTGATCGCCGCCATTACTATTAAAAAAAAAAACAATAAAAATGACATAAAATGTCACTGGTCCCCCAAAAGTGTCAAAAACGTCAGTTAGGGGTCTGATCTGTTCGCCGTAATGTCGCAGTCCCGCTAAAAATCACTGATCGCTGCCATCACTAGTAAAAAATAAATAAATAAATAAAAATGATTCAAACCTTCCCCGTAGTTAGTAGATGCAACAACTTTTGCGCAAACCAATCAAAATATGCTTATTGCGATTTTTTTTTTTTTACCAAAAATATGTAGCAGAAAATAAATTGGCCTAAAATGTTAAAAAGGTTTTATTTTTATTTTTATTTTTTTTTTTGGGGGGGGGGGGGGTGTTATATAGCAGATTGTGAAAAATATTGTTTTTTTTTTTTTTTCAGAATTGTCGCTCTTTTTTTGTTTACAGCGCAAAAAATAAAAATCGCAGAGGTTATCAAATACCACCAAAAGAAAGCTCTATTTGTGGGAAAAAAAGGACATCAATTTTATTTGGGTACAGCATCGCACGACCGCGCAATTGTCCCTTAAAGTAACGCAGTGCCGAATCGCAAAAAATGGTATAACCATAATTGGTGTGATAGACCAGTGGCCCCCCAATACCACAGATTGAAGTGGGGTGTTATCTATACAAGTGTATTTTTGTCCTGAAAAAATGTTGCCTCTTTTGCTGCGTTAACTCTGCTACACATAGTGCCAAACTTACTGGCCAATTTTTTGTATAACTGGTGTGATAAACCAGTGGCCCCCCAATACCACAGAACCCACAAAGCCACACTCCAGACTCTCACCCACCAGCCTCTTCTCCTTATCCTCTCTCCTCACAATTGTCCTCCACTCCACCTTCCATGATGCCGTCCTCACGTTGTTCTGGAAAAAGGCAGGCTTCTGTGGCCCAAATGTTGAAGCGTAAAAAAAATGATGACGCCGGATAACCCTCTTGCCCAACGGTTGACCGCTGGCCTTTCGGAACTGATAGCCCTCCAACTACTGCCATATCAACTGGTGGACTCGGAGGCCTTTCGGAAATTTGTGGCCATTGGAACACCACAATGGAAGGTCCCAGGAAGGAAATATTTCTCACAGAAGGGCATTCCAGAGCTGTATTGTCATGTTCAGCGGCAAGTGAATATATCTCTGGCACAAAGTGTCAGTGCCAAGATACATCTGACCACAGACCACTTTTACTTGTACAGTGACTCAAGCGGAGGGTATATGGTGGTGGTGGTGGTGTTGGTGATGGTGTCTTTGGGGGTGCACACAGCAGAGAGTGAAGAGGGTGCAGATAGAGAGGATGAGGAGGGTGCAGAAGAGGAAGGCTGAGTGAGCCACTCAACCAAGTCTGGTGCGTCCTTTGACGTAATCGAACGCACCTTCTGCAACTTCCCACTTTGGCTAAGGCCTGGTGCTCCTGCCCTACCCCAATATATGAAATGTGGTTCCTGCGCTATCGTGGGTTCTCTCCCAGCCACCCTAATGCTGCACCACAGAAACTGGTACTATGAAACAGTTATAGATATTGATTTGGGGGGGGGGGGGGGGGGATGTGATGTGCTTCAGGGTGTTTTGAATGTATAAAGTGCTTGTGTGTACTTTTCACCTAAAAACTTAAATTATCTATGTGCAAAAATTAGCTTCTAAAATCCTGTTGCATATGTTTCATTCATAAATACATCCTTGATTCATATAAATATAAATATAAATATAAATATAAATATAAAGTGCTTGTGTAAATATCTTATTCCAATAATATTGATAAAAAGTGAATAAGTGCTTTTTATAGGTGCTTCTTATGACAAAGTGCTCTGTGCATCCAGTGCCAATATAAATAAATATAAATCAGTATAAATATCAATAAAGACTTCAACGGTAAAAAAACATATATCACATATGTGCAAAATAGCAAATACACATATCAATGAGTGTCCGATATGCAACAGGATTTTAGAAGCTAATTTTTGCACATAGATAATTTAAGTTTTTAGATGAAAAGTACACACAAGCAATTTATACATCCAAAACACCCTGAAGCGCATCACAAACCCCCCCCCCCCCCCAAAATCAACATCTATAACTGTTTCATAGTACCAGTTTCTGTGGTGCAGTGCTGGGAGAGAACCCACGATAGCGCAGGAACCACATTTCATATATTGGGGTAGGGCAGGAGCACCAGGCCTGAGCCAAAGTGGGAAGTTGCAGAAGGTGCGTTCGATTACGTCAAAGGAAGCACCAGACTTGGATTAGTGGCTGACTCAGCCTTCCTCTTCTGCACCCTCCTCATCCTCTCTATCTGCACCCTCTTCACTCTCTGCTGTGTGCATGTAAGATTCTGGTACCTCTGGTACCCTTATTTTCCAATTTCTTTATAATATTGCGTCCCACCTTTATAGTTAGGTGGAACGCATATACCTTTAAGACGGATGACGTCATCACTGAGCGCCGCCGAGCGGCTATTTCAATCGCCAGCATTCTCTCTCACATTGTTCGTTCAATGTGACTGTGTGTCCACATGCTTACCAGCTTGTCTCACTATCGGAACCTCCAGCTAACTGCATTTACCTGGATCAGACCGGAACCTCGCCACGGATCCCGTATCTCGCTACCGGATCACTCCCTCATTACTGGACCCCTCTACTTACTAATCCTTACCTAGTGATAAGTACCCCACAGGGGAATCCTCCATAACTAACTTACACTATCATCTACTGCACATTCAGGACTGTTCCTCTCTATGCATACTAATTCTACCATCTGCACTGTTACATAGATTGCTAGCTCTTGAGTCTACTACCATCTATCCTTGCACTGGGTTAGTCTATCCTGTATGTCATCTGCTGTCCTTACCACCTATTACCATACCTGATTACTAACCTATCTGCATTCTACCTATTACCATCTACTACTCTCCTGAACATTACTATCAAGTGCTTACCATTACTGTCACTGCTCACACCTGTCCCTTCAGCACATCACCTCCATACTACCATATACATCCTATCACTCCAGGAACATCTTATTGAGTGTGTGTATATTTGTATGCTGAAGCAGGCAGGCCCACAGTGATGAGTCTGGAGAGTTGGATCTGGTATTCCAACACATCTCTACATGACTGCTGAGTGGAAATTCTGCAGCTGCAAATCCAGCTTACTATAAAAACGCAGGAGCGTTACAGTGCACCCCCAAAGACACCAACACCATAGTTGCCAACATTTGAAAAAAATTTCCAGGGACACTTTGCAGCACAGCTATCAATTATTTACCACACCCACTTCCCCGAAGCTCCGCCCATTCCACATAATTAATCTCCGCCTACTTATCATTTTGTCATTTTTATCAAATTGGAAAGGCAATTTTAAACTTGAGGCCAAAGTAGCAGAGTTGGAATAATTCTCCCATTCAGCTGCACTACTTCTGCCTAAAGTTTAAAATTCTCATCACAATTCCCTGCAATTCTAAAGTGTCAAATGTGCTCAGGTGTGACCATATAAAAAATGTAAATATAAATAAAGTGCAAAGTGTAAATAAGTACATTGCCAGGACAATGTAAATTACCCGGGACAGGCTCCTATTTGCCGGGACTGTCCCTGCAAAAACGGGACAGTTGGCAAGTATGCAACACCACCACCATATACCCTCCGCTTGAGTCACTGTAAAAGTAAAAGTGATATACCTTCCCTGCCCGTGTTTGCTAGACCATGTGTCTGTGGTCAGATTTATCTTGGCACCGACACTGTGTGCCAGAGATACACAAGCACTTTATACATTCAAAACACCCTGAAGCGCATCACAACCCTGCCCTACCCCTACCACCCCTGCGGAAGGGCCTGCCTCTTCCTCTGCCTGTCATTTTTTAAATGACCCTGTGACAAAAGTCTCTAGAGAAGCGCAGTATATGTGGAAGAAGGTATATAACACCCCGCTTCAATCTCACGTTTTGGGGGGGCCACAGGTTTATCACACCAGTTATGAAAAATATTTTCTAGTAACTTTTGTCACAGTGTGTAGCAGAGTTAACACAGCGAAAGAGGCCAAATTTCTGCAGTACCCAAATACACTATTATGAAAGTATATTGTTATATAACACCCCGCTTCAATCTGTCATTTTGGGGGGCCACTGGTATATCACACCAGTTATAATACTTTTTTTCCAGTAACGTTTGTCACTGTGTGTAGCAGAGGGAATGCAGCAAAACAGACAAAACAATTCTGCAGTACCCAAATACACTATTATGAAAGTATATATACCACCCCGCTTCAATCTGTCGTTTTTGGGGGGCGACTGGTATATCACACCAGTTATAATACTTTTTTCTAATTGCGTTTGTCACTCTTTGTAGTTGTAGTATCGCTGCAGAACCGCTCACCAGTCACATTGCTGCACAATACAAATCCACTATAATATGCTTTCTATATTAGAAAGTATATTATAAGTGTATTACACCCCTATATAGTGCACTGCACACCAAACAATAGTACACCTATACCAGTCCTTAAAAGGACTTTTGTGGACCTATTAGCTAGCGATTTGTGTCACTGACAATCTGTCCCTGCTCCTCACAGCAACCTCTCCCTACACTGACGAAAGACAGAATGTAAAATGGCAGCCAGGTCAGGTCTATTTATAAGGTAGGGGATATGTCCATGTGCTGAAATGTCTCAATTGGCTGTCCTGTACCACCTGATGGATGTGTCATGGGTCAAAGTTCTTCACAATGTAAAAGAATATGGCGGTCGCGAATATCGCCATATGTTCGCATGTTTGGCGAACAGCGAATGAGCAAAGTTCATCGCGAACCGACCGCTGGGCGAACCGCAAGGCCAACTCTAAATACAATTATAAGTATTAATGCAATTAATGAAATAATTATCCATTTTAATGGAATTAATGGAAGTTTTCCCCTTGCTTCCCATTGACAACTGTAATATTGTGGATTAGAAAAATGATATCAATGGTGATTACAATTAATCAAGGAATTCATGGAATAATTATAATTGTTAATGGTATTTTTGGGAGATTTCCCCTTGCCACTGATGACAATTGTACATTTTTGGATTATGGATAATTATAATAATGTCATATATAATTAATAATAGAATTTATAGAATAACTATAATTATTAATGGAACTGATAGAAGATTTCCCCTTGCCTCCCATTAAAAAATGTATTATTTGGATGATAAATATTATAATAATGGTATTTGTAATAATTAATATCATTAATGGAATCATTTTAATTATTAATTAAATGAATGGAAGATTACCTCTTTGTAATCCATGGAATAATTATAATTGTTAATGGAATTATTGGGAGATTTCCCCTTGCCACTGATAACAATTGTAATTTTTTGGATTATGATAATTATAATAATATCATATATAATTAATAATATAATTAATGGAAGAACTGTAATTATTAATGAATTAATTAATAGAAGATTGCCCCTTGCCTCCCCTTAAAAATTGTAATTATTTGGATTATAAAAATTATAATAATGATAATTATAATAATTAATAGCATTGAATAATTGTAATTATGAATTACATGAATGGCAGATTTCCCCTTGGCACTGTTGACAATTGTAATATTAAGGATTCTAAAAATTATAATAATATAATTATAAGTATAAATGCAATTAATTAAATAATTATACATTTTAATGTAATTATTGGAAGATTTCCCCTTGTCTCCCATTCACAATTGTAATAATGGGATTTTTGACTTACCATAAAATCCATTTCTCTAATGCTCATTGACGGACACAGCTCCTTATCTTCTTGAGCATTGGGTTATACTGCCCCATACAGGAGCAGGACACTAGGCAGGAAAAGCTTGACTATGCCTATGGGGCAGTCCCTGGGGGTATACTCCCACTCTCAGCTATAGGCACTCCGTTTTGGTACAAGCAGTGTCAGAAGAAAGTCAACTCCACAGAGGCGTGGGTGCTGTGTCTGTCAATGAACTTCAGAGAAATAGATTTTACGGTAAGTCAAAAATCCCATTTTCTCTATTATTCATTGACGGACACAGCTCCTTATCTTCTTGACTGTTGGGATATCCCAAAGCAGTGTCAAACATGAGGGGTGGGAACAGTAAGAAAAAAATTCCCAAGGCTAAACCGTAGTAAACCAGGTAACATGGAGCTCAACCATAAACAACTGGAGCTCACCTGAAAAAAACAATACACCCTCAAAGAGGACCAGGTCCTCTAAACAGCAGCCTGCAAAACCCTGTGGCCAAAAGAAGCATCCACAGATGCCAACACATCCAACTTATAAAACTTTGTGAAAGTGTGCACAGACGACCAGGTGGCAACCTTGCAAACCTGCATCACTGATGCCTGATGATGAAAGGCCCAGGAAGCACTAAGAGCCCGAGTAGAGTGCGCCTTAACAGGGAAAGGAGGAACCTGACCCGTAATTGAATAGGCCTGAATCACTGTCTGTCTGATCCATCTGGAAATGGTCACAGCAGAAGCAGCCAACCCTTTTCGAGGTCCATCCGTGAGTACAAATAGTGAGTCTGACTTCCTAAAAGACTCCATAGCAGCCAGTTACACCCTGATTGCCTGAACCACATCCAAGGAATTCTAGGCAATTTCCTTAGGATGTTTAGGCCTGGGACATAGGGAAGGCAACACAATGTCTTCATGCAAATAGAAATCAGAGACGACCTGTGGAAGGAACGACGGGCAGGAAACCGCCTTATCTCTGTGAACCACCAGGTAAGGTGAACGACAAGACAATGCTGCCAGCTCTACACGCAGAAGTAATAGCCACCAAAATGGCCACCTTCTGGGACAACATAAGCGTGGGAACCTCCCAAAGACTTTTGAAAGGAGGTTTCTGAAGAACTGACAGCACCAAATTGAGGTCTCACGGCGGCAATGGAGACCGCACTGGAGTAGCCAAGTGTCAAACTTCGTGGAGAAAGGTACGCACCAAGGAATGTGTGGCCAATGAACATTTAAAGAAACCGCTAAGACCGAAACCTGGCCCTTGAGGGTACTCAAGGCCAGGCTCTGATCAACCCCCCATTGTAGAAAGCCAAAATCTGAGCCACGGAAAAGGAGCGAGGGTGAACCCCAAGAGACTCACACCACGCAATGTACATCTTCCAAGTACGATGGTAGATCTTTCTAGAGGTAGATTTTCTAGCCTTTAACAGCGTAGGAATCACCGATTCAGACAAACCTCTAGCTTTCAGCACCTGGCTTCCAACAGCCAAGCAGTTAAAGCCAGCGGCTGTAAATCAGGATGAAGATTGGCCCTTGGGACAGAAGATCTTTCCTGAGAGGAAGTCTCCAAGGAGCATCAGCGACCAGCCATACCAGATTGGTGTACTAAGACCGGCAAGGCCAGTCTGGAGCCACCAGAATGACCGGAATCCCTTCCGCCTCGATCCTGCACAGGAAACTTGGTAGAAGTTTGAGAGGGGGGAAGGCGTAAATCAGAAGATACTTACTCCAAGGGGCCACTAAGGCATTTGTGGCATCGGCTAGAGGATCCCGAGACCGTGCCACAAACCTCTGTACCTTCCTATTGAGATGAGAGGCCAACAGGTCCACCTCGGGAGTACCTCACCGAAAACACAATTGATGAAACACCTACAGATGAAGCGACCATTCCCCCTGGTCCAACGCCTGTCGTTCCACCCCTGAAATGTGTATAGCAGAGAGGGCTGGAAATAATCATTCTGTCCAACTTAGAATACTGGCTACTTCCACGAGCCACAGGGGCACTTCTTGTGCCCCCATGGTGATTGACATAGGTCACGGCCATGGCATAGTCCAATTGAATGCATATCAGACACCCCTGAAGACGAATTGTCCAATGATCAAGACAAAGTCTGATTGCTCGGAGTTCCAGTATATTGATCGGCAGTCTGGACTCTGGAAGAGTCCAGACCCCCTGAGCACGATCTGTGCCGAGTACGCCCCACCCATACAGGCTGGCATCCGTGGTGACAACCGTCCGGTACAGGGGGGAGAAAGGATTTTCCCTGTCGATGTTCCGGAAAATGAAACCACCAGATCAGGGACCCTCTCGTACCCCGGCTCAACAGGATCAAATTGTCTAAAGACTGAGGATTCTTGTTCCATTTCACCAGGATCTCTTTTTGCAGAGATCCCATGTGGAACTGTGCAAATGGAACTGCCTCGAAGGTAGACACCATTAGGCCCAGCACCCGCATACAAGCCCGGAGGGATGACCGTGTGCTGGACGACAAAAGCTGAATTGCCTACTGTAATTTTCTAGAGGAAGAAACACTCTGGCTGGGGCCAAGTCCAGAGTCAGACCCAGATAGTCCAGTCATGTGGACGGAGCCAGAGCAGACTTCTGAAGGTCCAGAATCCAACCGAACTCCTTCAGAGTTCGCAGAGTAATCTCCAAGTTGTCCATCAGAGCAGCCAGAAACTCCACTCGCAGAAGATCGTCCAGGTACCCCAGTACCGCAATTCCCTGATGGTGCAACAATGCAGGAGCAGAAGCGGGACCAAAGGGTAACGCCACAAACTGATAATGCTCCTCGCCAATGGCAAAGCAGAGGAAGCGCTGGTGACTGGCACATATTGGAATGTGAAGGTAGGCGTCCTTAATGTCGATAGAAGCAAGAAAATCTCCCTGATGTAGGGACGCCACTACTGTGTGAATGGACTCCATTCGGAACTTCTCTACCCGCACAAAGCAGTTTAGGGCCTTGAGGTCCAGAATGGGACGTACCTTGCCTTCCTTCCTGGGAACTGTAAACAGAAACATAGAAACATAGAATGTGTCGGCAGATAAGAACCATTTGGCCCATCTAGTCTGCCCAATATATCTGAATCCTATGAATAGTCCCTGGCCCTATCTTATATGAAGGATAGCCTTATGCCTATCCCATGCATGCTTAAACTCCTTCACTGTATTTGCAGCTACCACTTCTGCAGGAAGGTTATTCCATGCATCCACTACTCTCTCAGTAAAGTAATACTTCCTCATATTACTTTTAAACCTTTGCCCCTCTAATTTAAAACTGTGTCCTCTTGTGGTAGTTTTTCTTCTTTTAAATATGCTCTCCTCCTTTACCGAGTTGATTCCCTTTATGTATTTAAAAGTTTCTATTATATCCCCTCTGTCTCTTCTTTCTTCCAAGCTATACATGTTAAGGTCCTTTAACCTTTCCTGGTAAGTTTTTTCCTGCAATCCATGTACTAGTTTAGTAGCTCTTCTCTGAACTCTCTCTAGAGTATCTATATCCTTCTGGAGATATGGCCTCCAGTACTGCGCACAATACTCCAAGTGAGGTCTCACCAGTGTTCTGTACAGCGGCATAAGCACTTCTCTCTTTCTACTGCTTATACCTCTCCCTATACATCCAAGCATTCTGCTGGCATTTCGTGCTGCTCTATTACATTGTCTTCCCACCTTTAAGTCTTCTGAAATAATTACTCCTAAATCCCTTTCCTCAGATACTGAGGTCAGGACTGTGTCAAATATTCTATATTCTGCCCTTGGGTTTTTACGCCCAGGTGCATTATCTTGCACTTATCCACATTAAATTTCAGTTGCCAGAGTTCTGACCATTCTTCTAGTTTTCCTAAATCCTTTTCCATTTAGTGTTTCCCTCCAGGAACATCAACCCTGTTACATATCTTTGTGTCATCAGCAAAAAGACAAACCTTACCATCGAGGCCTTTTGTAATATCACTTATGAATATATTAAACAAAATTGGTCCCAGTACAGATCCCTGAGGTACCCCACTGGTAACATGACCTTGTTCTGAATGTTCTCCATTGACTACAACCCTCTTTTGTCTGTCACTCAGCCACTGCCTAATCCACTCAACAATATGGGAGTCCATGCTCAATGACTGCAGTTTATTGATAAGTCTTCTATGTGGGACAGTGTCAAAAGCCTTACTAAAATCTAGATATGCAATGTCTACTGCACCTCCACCGTCTATTATTTTAGTCACCCAGTCAAAAAAATCTATAAGATTTGTTTGACATGATCTCCCTGAAGTAAACCCATGTTGTTTTTCATCTTGCAATCCATGGGATTTAAGATGTTCCACAATCTTTTAATAGGGTTTCCATTAATTTGCCTACTATTGATGTCAGATTTGAGTAAAACCCCTAAAAACGTTACGAAGTTGGAACCGGGACAATCACCCCTTGAAGTAACAAGTCTTGCACTGCCCCAAAGAGACCCCGAAAGCGATCTGGGGACAAGCGCAGGTTGGAAGGGAAGAACTTTTCTGGAGGATAAGACCGAAACTCGATCTTGTAGCCGGAGCGAATGACTTTGTGGACCCACTTGTCCTGTCCCAGGGAGGTCCACAGATCTGGAAACCAACAAAGATGTCCCCCCACCCCAGATACGGGTCAGGGCGCCCCTTCATGCAGAGGAAGCCTTGTCCGCAGGTCAGGAAGAGCCCACTCATGGCTTGCCAGACCAGTTCCTCTTGGAACCTTCGGTGAAAGCCCTGAAGGGCTTAGATCCCTTGTCTTGAGACCCTGAAGGACGAAAAGGACTCTTATGAGCCGAGAAGAATGCCCCCGTCTTTGACTGTGCTCCTTGCCCTTGGAAGCCTGCGGAAGGAGAGTACTCTTCTCCCCTGTGAGGCCCTTAATGATGTCATCCAATGAAGCTCCAAACAGGTGATCCCCCATAAATGGGAAATCAGATAAGGCCTTCTTAGAAGTCTGGTCCACAGACCAGCATTTCAGCCAGATAATACGCCGAAGGACCACTGCTGAGACAGACAGCCTACAAATCAAAGGAGCCGCATCCAAAGAAGCATCACATACAAACTGTAGCCCCTGGACCAACTGATCTGCCAGCTCCACAAAGGCAGGGGGAAGCTGTCCTCCCTCCAGGTCGCTGCGTAAAAGTTTAGCCCACTCGGTCAGAGAAAAGCAGGTGTCCTTACCTTGATCCACAAAAGCTTATCCTGCAAACTCCTCTCAGTAGACTGACAACCTGGGCGCTATCTCACTGCTCATTTACGCTTAGGCAACAGAGATACAGTACTCTAATCACAAACGTACATGCACCCAACAACCGTAGGAAAAAAGTTTTTGGAGACTTATCCACCAAATTATTAAAGCTCCCTCATATATCCCACATAGTAGGAGGGGGACTTCAACTCTGTATTGCATTCGACTGATGACAGATCCACACCCAAATGCCCGTGTAAGACTCCAATGGAGCAAGGCACGACCATTTAGCTACTGGGATGGACTCCCTACATTTCACATGGAGACTACTCCACCCAGCAGACAAGGAATTTTCCTTCTTTTCAAATCCCCATAACGTTTTCACCAGGATTGATTACATCTTCTGTACTGACAACATTTTACCATCTCAGGGGCAGAGGTCCATGACGTAACCATCTCAGATCATGCCCCAATCTCAGTCTCATTCGAATGCCCAGACTCCCCATCCAACCTCCGTCTATGGAGCTTTCCCTCATACCTACACAACAATGCACACTTCCAATCATATAGCAACTTGGCCTGGAAATAATTCTCTCTCCCCAACTTGACCCACCTAGACAACCCCAACCTATTCCGGGAAGCAGGCAAAGCCTACCTCCGGGGAAGGGTAATTTCCTACGCAGCATCATATAAGAAACATGCCTTAGCTAACTTCAGAGAAGCGAGTTTTCGCCCCAAACTAGATCAATGCTCCCTCTATTCACAGGATTCTTCTGAGAATAGAGCTGAATGGCAGGCAGCTAAGCGTGCCTTCAATACATGGACAAATACATTGGAGTTGACCAAACAAGCACACATGGAGGCTACACTTCACAAATATGGCAACAAGGCAGGCAAGCTCCTAGCTAGACTATGTAATGACCCTAATCCTCCTGCATACATTACTTCTCTAAGAGACAGTTCAGGCACTATCAAAAACACGCCAAGGGAGGTCAAATAAATAATGCAGCATTTTTACTCCTCTCTGTATGCCTGTGTCCCCATCGAAAAGTGCATTGCCCGAAATTTTCTAGCTAAAATACATTTACCATTGATCTCTACCTCTCAACTAGAGACTCTAAACTCACCTATATCCTCCACTGAGATATCCAATACCATACACCACCAAGCCCCAAATAAAGCCCCAGGCCCTGATGGGTTCACGGGGGAATTTTACAAAACACTGTGCAATACAGTAGAACCCATTCTTTTAAGCATTTACAACAACATATGGGCAGGGGGCCCATACCTTCCCACCGGAAATCAAGCAATCGTTAAACTAATATCAAAAAAAGGTAAAGATCCCCTTGAACCAGGTTCTTACAGGCCTATATCACCCTTAAATCTCAACGTCAAATTATTATTAAATATAATGGCCACCAGACTCGCAAATTTTATACCCTTCCTGAATTCATTCAGCTCAATCAGGGTTTTTTTAAAGGAAGAACAGCTACACTAAATATTAGGAAAGTCATGATGATCAAAGAACATGCCAAAATCAACCCAGAAAAAGACCTTGCCATTATCATTCTGGACACAGAGAAAGCCTTCGACAACATCAACTTTGAATGACTTTCAATGGTCTTAACTAAAATGGGTTTCACTGGTCCCTTTAAACACCTAGTCAGCTCAATGTATACCTCTCCAGCAGCCAGACAGGTGGTGGCAGGTCTTCTATCAAAATAATTTATTCTCACTGCTACTCTTCAACTTAGCGCTGAAACCTCTATCCCGATATCTATCTGAACAGGTCCCTCTACATGGAATAAATATAGGAGACACTGGAATAGGCACCGCTCTATTCACAGATGACATACTTATATTCTCAGCAAACCCTATATCTGACATGACCACCATGAAACAAATATTTGACGAGTTTAGACTATGCTCAAGCCTCTCACCTCACGCTTATTAGACATAAGCATAAAATCAAGATATCATGAAGCGATCTCCCCTTATCACAGGCGGTGGGTGGGATGTCCCTCCCTCTTGTATTCCACCAAAGAGACCTCACTTTGACCAAGTGAACGCCACAATGTTCCCAGAGCGGACCTTGCACTGATCACAGATAAGCTTCAGCCAGCAGCTCCCCTTAAACCATGAGACAGGGAAAAACACCGGGCAAGCCCATAGCGTAATACTGACAAAAGCTTTATTGTGTATAAAATAAAGACAGCCTCTTACTTGTAAAAGAGGGGTAAAAACACAGTAATGCCGGCGGGTCTCGTGGGCTCCTCACCGAATCTCCAGACAGCAGTGGGCGACGTCTGCTTGCTCCACCTTCCCCCCGGACGCGTATCGTCCCCCAATGGATGGGGACTTCTTCAGCGGTATGTAAAGGTAAGTGTCAACGTCGCCCCTTAAAATATACCGCCATGTCCATTGATTGGACAGGCGGAATGGACCTTCTCATTGGCCAGCCTCCGATGCCCGGACTACTACATGTACTTCCGCCCTTACTAGGGCGGAAGAAAAACATTGCCCTATATTAGGAGACTCCTGCGAACGGCTCCGATGCCCGGACTATTACAAGCACTTCCGCCCTCACCAGGGCGGAAGTGACGTTGCCCAGTATTCGGAGACCGCTGCGGACGGCAGTGGTATACTTCCGCCCTCACTAGAGCGGAAGTGACGATCCTCTACATCGAGAGACCGCCCCTTCATCGCTCTCTGCTACGATGACCAAGTCCTATTAGAGGCGGATCACTCGTCGTCATAGCGACAATGGACGCCACCGCTCCATTTAGAGAGGGAGCGCCCCTGTTAGCCATCAGAGGACCGCCCCTTCCAGAAAAAAACAATACTCTATCATACCAGTGGAAGTTCATGGTACCTCCCATAAACAATGCTGCTACAGGGTATGCATAGGTAAAGAAGACAAAAACGGATGCATCTCCTTCTAGTCTGGACAAAATAATAATAATATGGCTGTATAAAAACGTGTTAAGACACATAATATACATATATGTCTCACATGATGTCAATATAGACCTGTATTAAATCCATGGATAAAATTAGGCTATGGATGGAGGTCCTCTTCATATAATATATCCCGGCACCCACCATAGGTACACGTTATTAGATATACCTCCACCACCAACATGACCTAATGTCCATATAATGATAACAGTATTAAAAGGTAAAAAAACCTTTTAAAAAATTTTAAAAATTTTAAAAAAATTTTTAAACTATGGAGCTGTAGACGTCCCACTGTTGTCTGGGTTACATTAAAAACATAGAATAAAACGCATGTAAATATGAAATATAAAACACTCAAAAAACCTTAAAAAACCTTAGAACCAGGAATTGTATTTATCTATCCGAAATGAAACAATTGAGGTCGAACTCTACGTTCAGACCTCGAGGCACCCCCACTTTAGTCTCGTATATCCAAAAGGACTCTCGTTGACTGAGTTTCCTGATCAGATTACCCCCCCTCCAGTGTTTATGAACCCTTTCTATGCCCCAAAACTTCAGATTCCTAGGATCTTTATTGTGGAATTTTTTGAAATGTTGGGTGACACTGTGGAGGGTTTTTCCTTTTTTAATACTCCGGACATGTTCGGCAACCCTAATTGTTAGGGCCCTTAATGTCCTACCTACATACTGCAGGCCGCAGTCACATTCTAGCATGTATACTACGCCTGTAGTCGAACAGGTGGTCAGGTCTTTGATTACATAGCTCCTTCCTGTTGCATTCGCTATGTACTCCTTCCTGCGTTTCAAGTTCCCTTTGGCTGTTCTACACACCACACACTTGCCACAGGCATAAAAACCTGACAAATATGGCAACAGTGTGTTGTTAATCTGTGTAGGTGGGTCCACTACCCCTGGGGCCAAAAAATTCCTGAGAGTCGGTGCCTTTTTATACACAAACGATGGTCTGGTAGGTATAATTGCTCCCAGGGTCTTATCCTGTTGAAGGCTGGGCCAGTGTTTCTTAAAAATCTTTTCGATTTTTTTATGCTGGATATTATAGTCTAGTATTACTCTGATCTCATCCTTCTTATGTTTAACTAATTTGGGGGCAATAGACAAAAGTGACTCCCGGTTAATAGCCTGGACGGCCAGCCTATCTTCCTCGAGCTTGTCTCTGCAGTATCCTTTTTGCATAAATCTGTCACAGTAAACCTTTGACTGTGAAGCAAAATCTGTATCTGAGGCGCAGTTGCGTCTTAAGCGCATAAACTGCCCTTTAGGGATATTGCAGAGCCATGTGCGGTGATGGCAACTGTCTAATGGAATATACCCATTCCGGTCTGTAGGTTTTGAAAAATTGGAGGTAGTGATTTTATTTCCAGTAACCGAAATGACCAAGTCCAAGAATACTACCTTTTCTTTACTAGTAGTCCAAGACAAGGTAATATTTTTGTTGTTACAGTTCAATCTATCCATGAACTTATTTAAGCCCTCCATGTCTCCTTCCCATATAAGGAACATATCATCTATGTACCTTCTATAACATGTTAGCTCTGGGGGACGATCTTTAAACACCACTTCTTCCTCCCAGTGGGCCATAAACAGGTTGGCCACACTGGGAGCGAAGCGTGCCCCCATCGCCACACCTCTGGTTTGAAGGTAGTATGTCCTATTATACCAGAAGTAATTTCTAGTGAGACAAAACCACAAGCTGCTCAATAGGAAGCTTCTGAGTTTTCTGGGTAAGTCAGACTGGGAGAATGCCCATTTGACAGCTGCTTCTGCGGCGTCATGTCCAATTATGGTGTAAAGTGAACTGACGTCTGCAGTAGTGTTGAGCGAACACGGACTGTATTATTCGTGTTCGTACCGAATAATTGGATTTTTTTTACCCGAACACGGACACGGACACTTTACTGTATGTTCGGGTAAAAATCCGTGTTCGGTCGTTTTATTTCCGGGTTTTGCATGCTTTGGCGCTCTTTTCATGGCGGGCTTTCAACAGCCAATCAACAATCGTTTAACTGGTGTGCCTTAAGCCATCCCAGCCATGCCTGCAAATGTCTTAGTAGCTGTGATTGGCCGTCTGAAGCATGTGACCAAGTCTTTATAAGTTCGAGGCAGCCGCCGCAGCAGCGTCATTCTGCTGCTTAGCTAAGGGACAGAGCACACATCAACGTGCTGGCTGCTGATTAGGGAAAGATAGGCAGGAAAAAACCATTTGTGTCCGGATAGAATTGAGGGACAGGTCGGAGTGTTTAGGCAGGGCGAGTTGTAGGCATTTTAGGGATAGAGTCTGCTGAATTATAGGGTCAGTGTCTTCTACAAACTACAATCGATATTGCTGTGTGGGGGGTGGGGTGAATCTGCACTCAATCCTGATCTACGATCTCTTCTCAATCCTGTTAGGGACAGAGTCTGCTGAATTTTAGGGAAACTGTGTTCTACAAACTACAATCGATATTGCTGTGTGGTGTGGGATTGGAGATAGGCAGGTGTCAGTGATCCACATCCATTTTTCTGTGTGTGAGCTGCAGTGAACACAATCTTTTTGGGCTGCAGTGAACACAATCTTTTTGGGCTGCAGTGAACACAATCTTTTTGGGCTGCAGTGAACACAATCTTTTTGGGGTGCAGTGAACAAAATCTTTTTGGGGTGCAGTGAACACAATCCTTTTTGGTGTGCAGTGAACACAATCTTTGTGGGGTGCAGTGAACAAAATCCTTTGTGGGGTGCAGTGAACACAATCTTTTTGGGGTGCAGTGAACAAAATCCTTTTTGGGGTGCAGTGAACAACATCCTTTTTGGGGTGCAGTGAACACAATCTTTTTGGGGTGCAGTGAACAAAATCCTTTGTGGGGTGCAGTGAACACAATCTTTTTGGGGTGCAGTGAACACAATCTTTTTGGGGTGGAGTGAACAACATCCTTTTTGGGGTGCAGTGAAGAAAATCCTTTTTGGGGTGCAGTGAACAAAATCATTTTTGGGGTGCAGTGAACACAATCTTTTTGGGGTGCAGTGAACACAATCTTTGTGGGGTGCAGTGAACACAATCTTTTTGGGGTGGAGTGAACAACATCCTTTTTGGGGTGCAGTGAACAACATCCTTTTTGGGGTGCAGTGAACACAATCTTTTTGGGGTGCAGTGAACACAATCTTTGTGGGGTACAGTGAACAGAATCTTTGTGGGGTGCAGTGAACACAATCTTTGGGGGGTACAGTGAACACAATCTTTTTGGGGTGCAGTGAACACAATCTTTGTGGGGTGCAGTGAACACAATCTTTTTGGGGTGGAGTGAACAAAATCATTTTTGGGGTGCAGTGAACAACATCCTTTTTGGGGTGCAGTGATCAAAATCCTTTTTGGGGTGCAGTGAACACAATCTTTTTGGGGTGCAGTGAACAAAATCCTTTGTGGGGTGCAGTGAACAGAATCTTTGTGGGGTGCAGTGAACACAATCTTTGGGGGGGTACAGTGAACACAATCTTTTTGGGGTGCAGTGAACACAATCTTTGTGGGGTACAGTGAACAGAATCTTTGTGGGGTGCAGTGAACACAATCTTTGGGGGGTACAGTGAACACAATCTTTTTGGGGTGCAGTGAACACAATCTTTGGGGGGTACAGTGAACACAATCTTTTTGGGGTGCAGTGAACACAATCTTTGTGGGGTGCAGTGAACACAATCTTTGGGGGGGTACAGTGAACACAATCTTTTTGGGGTGCAGTGAACAACATCCTTTTAGGGTGCAGTGAACAACATCCTTTTAGGGTGCAGTGAACACAATCTTTGTGGGGTACAGTGAACAGAATCTTTGTGGGGTGCAGTGAACACAATCTTTGGGGGGTACAGTGAACACAATCTTTGTGAGGTGCAGTGAACACAATCTTTGTGGGGTGCAGTGAACACAATCATTGTGGGGTGCAGTGAACTCAATCTTTGTGGGGTACAGTGAACACAATCTCATACTTCTGAAGATTTGAGGGTGCTGCCTGTTCCATACTCCCCCTACTCCTCATCTAGCCTTTTAGGGGTACAAACAATAGTAATTGGGGCCTAGTGTGGTTGTGTACGTGTGATATACATACACTTTTTTTGGATCATATTTTCTATTCCGCTATTTAATCAAAAACCTTTGGGGATCAGTTAAATTGGGGGATAGTCTGTGTTGGTACGTGTGAGAGAGATCCACCTTTCCAAGTTGTTGGGGTTCATCTCATACTTCTGAAGGTTTGAGGGTGCTGCCTGTTCCATACTCCCCCTACTCCTAGCCTTTTAGGGGTACAAACAATAGTAATTGGGGCCTAGTGTGGTTGTGTACGTGTGATATACATACACTTTTTTTGGATCATATTTTCTATTCCGCTATTTAATCAAAAACCTTTGGGGATCAGTTAAATTGGGGGATAGTCTGTGTTGGTACGTGTGAGAGAGATCCACCTTTCCAAGTTGTTGGGGTTCATCTCATACTTCTGAAGGTTTGAGGGTGCTGCCTGTTCCATACCCCCCCTACTCCTCATCTAGCCTTTTAGGGGTACAAACAATAGTAATTGGGGCCTAGTGTGGTTGTGTACGTGTGATATACATACACTTTTTTTGGATCATATTTTCTATTCCGCTATTTAATCAAAAACCTTTGGGGATCAGTTAAATTGGGGGATAGTCTGTGTTGGTACGTGTGAGAGAGATCCACCTTTCCAAGTTGTTGGGGTTCATCTCATACTTCTGAAGGTTTGAGGGTGCTGCCTGTTCCATACTCCCCCTACTCCTCATCTAGCCTTTTAGGGGTACAAACAATAGTAATTGGGGCCTAGTGTGGTTGTGTACGTGTGATATACATACACTTTTTTTGGATCATATTTTCTATTCCGCTATTTAATCAAAAACCTTTGGGGATCAGTTAAATTGGGGGATAGTCTGTGTTGGTACGTGTGAGAGAGATCCACCTTTCCAAGTTGTTGGGGTTCATCTCATACTTCTGAAGGTTTGAGGGTGCTGCCTGTTCCATACCCCCCCTACTCCTCATCTAGCCTTTTAGGGGTACAAACAATAGTAATTGGGGCCTAGTGTGGTTGTGTACGTGTGATATACATACACTTTTTTTGGATCATATTTTCTATTCCGCTATTTAATCAAAAACCTTTGGGGATCAGTTAAATTGGGGGATAGTCTGTGTTGGTACGTGTGAGAGAGATCCACCTTTCCAAGTTGTTGGGGTTCATCTCATACTTCTGAAGGTTTGAGGGTGCTGCCTGTTCCATACCCCCCCTACTCCTCATCTAGCCTTTTAGGGGTACAAACAATAGTAATTGGGGCCTAGTGTGGTTGTGTACGTGTGATATACATACACTTTTTTTGGATCATATTTTCTATTCCGCTATTTAATCAAAAACCTTTGGGGATCAGTTAAATTGGGGGATAGTCTGTGTTGGTACGTGTGAGAGAGATCCACCTTTCCAAGTTTTTGGGGTTCATCTCATACTTCTGAAGATTTGAGGGTGCTGCCTGTTCCATACCCCCCCTACTCCTCATCTAGCCTTTTAGGGGTACAAACAATAGTAATTGGGGCCTAGTGTGGTTGTGTACGTGTGATATACATACACTTTTTTTGGATCATATTTTCTATTCCGCTATTTAATCAAAAACCTTTGGGGATCAGTTAAATTGGGGGATAGTCTGTGTTGGTACGTGTGAGAGAGATCCACCTTTCCAAGTTGTTGGGGTTCATCTCATACTTCTGAAGGTTTGAGGGTGCTGCCTGTTCCATACCCCCCCTACTCCTCATCTAGCCTTTTAGGGGTACAAACAATAGTAATTGGGGCCTAGTGTGGTTGTGTACGTGTGATATACATACACTTTTTTTGGATCATATTTTCTATTCCGCTATTTAATCAAAAACCTTTGGGGATCAGTTAAATTGGGGGATAGTCTGTGTTGGTACGTGTGAGAGAGATCCACCTTTCCAAGTTGTTGGGGTTCATCTCATACTTCTGAAGGTTTGAGGGTGCTGCCTGTTCCATACTCCCCCTACTCCTCATCTAGCCTTTTAGGGGTACAAACAATAGTAATTGGGGCCTAGTGTGGTTGTGTACGTGTGATATACATACACTTTTTTTGGATCATATTTTCTATTCCGCTATTTAATCAAAAACCTTTGGGGATCAGTTAAATTGGGGGATAGTCTGTGTTGGTACGTGTGAGAGAGATCCACCTTTCCAAGTTGTTGGGGTTCATCTCATACTTCTGAAGGTTTGAGGGTGCTGCCTGTTCCATACTCCCCCTACTCCTCATCTAGCCTTTTAGGGGTAAAAACAATAGTAATTGGGGCCTAGTGTGGTTGTGTACGTGTGATATACATACACTTTTTTTGGATCATATTTTCTATTCCGCTATTTAATCAAAAACCTTTGGGGATCAGTTAAATTGGGGGATAGTCTGTGTTGGTACGTGTGAGAGAGATCCACCTTTCCAAGTTGTTGGGGTTCATCTCATACTTCTGAAGGTTTGAGGGTGCTGCCTGTTCCATACCCCCCCTACTCCTCATCTAGCCTTTTAGGGGTACAAACAATAGTAATTGGGGCCTAGTGTGGTTGTGTACGTGTGATATACATACACTTTTTTTGGATCATATTTTCTATTCCGCTATTTAATCAAAAACCTTTGGGGATCAGTTAAATTGGGGGATAGTCTGTGTTGGTACGTGTGAGAGAGATCCACCTTTCCAAGTTGTTGGGGTTCATCTCATACTTCTGAAGGTTTGAGGGTGCTGCCTGTTCCATACCCCCCCTACTCCTCATCTAGCCTTTTAGGGGTACAAACAATAGTAATTGGGGCCTAGTGTGGTTGTGTACCTGTGATATACATACACTTTTTTTGGATCATATTTTCTATTCCGCTATTTAATCAAAAACCTTTGGGGATCAGTTAAATTGGGGGATAGTCTGTGTTGGTACGTGTGAGAGAGATCCACCTTTCCAAGTTGTTGGGGTTCATCTCATACTTCTGAAGGTTTGAGGGTGCTGCCTGTTCCATACTCCCCCTACTCCTCATCTAGCCTTTTAGGGGTACAAACAATAGTAATTGGGGCCTAGTGTGGTTGTGTACGTGTGATATACATACACTTTTTTTGGATCATATTTTCTATTCCGCTATTTAATCAAAAACCTTTGGGGATCAGTTAAATTGGGGGATAGTCTGTGTTGGTACGTGTGAGAGAGATCCACCTTTCCAAGTTGTTGGGGTTCATCTCATACTTCTGAAGGTTTGAGGGTGCTGCCTGTTCCATACTCCCCCTACTCCTCATCTAGCCTTTTAGGGGTACAAACAATAGTAATTGGGGCCTAGTGTGGTTGTGTACGTGTGATATACATACACTTTTTTTGGATCATATTTTCTATTCCGCTATTTAATCAAAAACCTTTGGGGATCAGTTAAATTGGGGGATAGTCTGTGTTGGTACGTGTGAGAGAGATCCACCTTTCCAAGTTGTTGGGGTTCATCTCATACTTCTGAAGGTTTGAGGGTGCTGCCTGTTCCATACTCCCCCTACTCCTCATCTAGCCTTTTAGGGGTACAAACAATAGTAATTGGGGCCTAGTGTGGTTGTGTACGTGTGATATACATACACTTTTTTTGGATCATATTTTCTATTCCGCTATTTAATCAAAAACCTTTGGGGATCAGTTAAATTGGGGGATAGTCTGTGTTGGTACGTGTGAGAGAGATCCACCTTTCCAAGTTGTTGGGGTTCATCTCATACTTCTGAAGGTTTGAGGGTGCTGCCTGTTCCATACCCCCCCTACTCCTCATCTAGCCTTTTAGGGGTACAAACAATAGTAATTGGGGCCTAGTGTGGTTGTGTACGTGTGATATACATACACTTTTTTTGGATCATATTTTCTATTCCGCTATTTAATCAAAAACCTTTGGGGATCAGTTAAATTGGGGGATAGTCTGTGTTGGTACGTGTGAGAGAGATCCACCTTTCCAAGTTGTTGGGGTTCATCTCATACTTCTGAAGGTTTGAGGGTGCTGTCTGTTCCATACTCCTCCTACTCCTCATCCATCCTTTTAGGGGTAGAAACAATAGTAATTGGGGCCTAGTGTGGTTTTGTACGTGCGAGATACATACACTTTTTTGGATCATATTTCCTATTCCGCTATTCAATAAAAACCTTTCTAGGGCAAGATCTTAAATTACAGAAATATGAGGAGACCGTCAAATAAGGGCCGTGGCCTGGGTCGTGGTGCTGCTGGTAGAGCTCCTGTTGCAAGGAGAGGACGTGGTCGATCTGTGCCAGCTACACGCACAAGTGAAACACCTTCCTCAAGTGTGAGTAGGCGACAGAACCTGCATCAGTATTTGGTAGGGCATCAAACGCCCCTAGAAGTGATGAGGCCAGAACAAGTTGAGGCGATAGTAGATTGGTTTGCTGCTGACAGTGCCTCCAGTTCCTTCACATTGTCTCCCACCCAGTCTACTGCAGAAAGGTCAGAGTTGGCACCTGCAGCCAATGTCCAACCGTCTTTCACCTCACCCCCTTGCAAATCAGGCCAGCAGTCTGAGCCCCAAGCCATACAGCAGTCTCTTATTCTTTTTGAGGACTCTGTCAGCAGGGTTTCCCAGGGCCATCCACCTAGCCCTGCCCCAGAAGTGGAAGAGATTGAGTGCAGCGATGCCCAACCACTTATTTCTCAAGATGAGTACATGCAAGGATCATCGCAGCACGTCTCCGATGATGACGAAACGCAGGTGCCAACTGCTGCGGCGTTCAGCATTGTGGAGACCGACAAGGAGGGCAGGGGTGAAGACTGGGTGGAAGATGATGTGGAGGACGATGAGGTCCTCGACCCCACATGGAATGAACGTCATGCAGGTGACCTGAGTAGTTTGGAGGAAGAGGCGGTGGTCGCACAGAGCCACCAGCACAGCAGAAGAGGGAGCAGGGTGCAGAAGCGGAGCGGCCGTGCCCTAGACACTACGCCCGCTACTGCCCAACGCAGCAAGGGAACGAGCGCACCAAAGTCAGCTCAAAGGAGTTCTCTAGCGTGGAAGTTCTTTAGAAAATGTGCTGATGACAGGACACGAGTGGTTTGCACCCTGTGCAATCAGAGCTTGAAGCGAGGCATAAACCTTCTCAACCTGAGCACAACCTGCATGATCAGGCATCTAAGTGCAAAGCACGAGCTGCAGTGGAGTACACACCTTCAAAACCAAGAAACGTCTCTGGCTCATCCTGCTTCCTCTTCTGCTGCAGTCTCGGCCGCTCCAGCCACATCTGTAGTGATACCGGCACCTGCCACCCCGCAAACAGACGATCTGTCAGCAACACCACCACCTGGGTCACCAACAACCATCTCCACAATGTCCCGTGGAAGCGTTCAGCTTTCCATCTCCCAAACACTTGAGAGGAAGAGGAAGTACCCCCCTACCCACCCGCGATCCCTGGCCCTGAATGCCAGCATTTCAAAATTCTTGGCCTTTGAAATGCTGTCATTCCGTCTGGTGGAGACGCACAGTTTTAAAAACCTTATGTCGGTGGCTGTCCCACAGTACGTCGTGCCCAGCCGCCACTACTTTTCCAGGCAAGCCATCCCTTCCCTGCACAACCAAGTGGGGGAAAAAATCAGGTGTGCACTGCGCAACGCCATCTGTGCCAAGGTCCACCTAACTACCGATACGTGGACCAGTAAGCACGGTCAGGGGCGTTATATCTCCCTAACGGCACACTGGGTAAATGCAGTGGCGGATGGGCCTGAGGCGGATAGCAATTTGGCGCATGTCCTTCCACCACCGAGGATTGCAGGGCGCTTCAGTTTGCCTCCTGTTCCTAACTCCTCCTACTCCGCTTCCTCATCCTCTACCGCCTCCTCATCCGGACAGCGTAACACCTTCACCACCAACTTCAGCACGGCCAGGGGTAAACGACAGCAGGCAGTTTTACAACTTGCCTGTTTGGGGGACAAACCACACACCGCGCAGGAGTTGTGGAGGAGCATGGAACAGCAGACAAATGAGTGGTTGCTGCCAGCGAGCCTCAAGCCCGGCCTGGTGGTGTGCGATAACGGGCGAAATCTCATAGCAGCTCTGGGCCTAGCCGGTTTGACGCACATCCCTTGCCTGGCGCATGTGCTGAATTTGGTGGTGCAGAGGTTCCTTAAAAACTACCCCGATATGTCAGAGCTGCTGCAGAAAGTGCGGGCCGTTTGTGCGCACTTTCGGCGTTCTCACCCTGCTGCTGCTCGCCTGGCAGCGCTGCAGCGTAACTTCGGCCTTCCCGCTCACCGCCTCATATGTGACGTGCCCACAAGGTGGAACTCCACCTTGCACATGCTGGAAAGACTGTGCGAGCAGCAGCAGGCCATAGTGGAGTTTCAGCTGCAGCACGCACGCGTGAGTCGCTCTGCGGAACAGCACCACTTCACCACCAATAACTGGGCCTCCATGCGAGACCTGTGTGCCTTGTTGCGCTGTTTTGAGTACTCCACCAACATGGCCAGTGGCAATGACGCCGTTCTCAGCTTAACTATCCCACTTCTATGCCTCCTTGAAAAAACAATTCGGGCGATGATGGAAGAGGATGTGGCACAGGATGAGGAGGAGGAGGAGGATGAAGAGGTAACATTTCCAAGGCTTTCAGGGCAGTCATTCGCAAGGGGCTCCGAGGGTGGGTTCCTGCACACGCAAACGCCAGGGACGCAATTGTCCAGCAGGGGCACAGTTCTGGAGGATGAGGAGGATGAGGAGGAGGAGGAGCTGGAGGAGGAGATGGAACCATGTTCACAGCAGGGTGGCACCCAGGCCAGCTCATGGCCATCACTGGTGCGTGGCTGGGGGGATACAGAGGACACGGACGATACACCTCCCACAGAGGACAGCCTTTCGTTGCCTCTGGGCAGCCTGGCACACATGAGCGATTACATGCTGCAGTGTCTCCACAACGACCGCCGAGTTGCCCACATTCTAACTTGTGCTGATTACTGGGTGGCCACGCTGCTGGATCCCCGTTACAAGGACAACGTACCGTCCTTAATTCACTCACTGGAGCGCGATCGCAAGATGCGCGAGTACAAGCGCACGCTGGTAGACGCCATGCTGCTGGCATTCCCATCTGACAGCGGGGCCACAGTGGAAGCACAAGGCAGAGGAGGAGGAGGAGGAGGTCGCCAACGCAACCAGGGCACCGCCAGCACCTCAGAAGGCAGGGTTAGCATGGCCGAAATGTGGAAAAGCTTTGTCAGCACGCCACAACAAACAGCAGCACCAGCAGCTCAGATGGAACGTCTTAGCAGGAGGCAGCATTTTACCAACATGGTGGAGCAGTATGTGTGCACACGCCTACATGTAGTGAATGACGGGTCTGCCCCCTTCAACTTCTGGGTCTCCAAATTGGGCACATGGCCTGAGCTTGCCCTTTACGCCTTGGAGGTGCTGGCGTGCCCTGCAGCCAGTGTATTATCTGAACGGGTATTTAGCACGGCTGGGGGCGTTATAACAGACAAGCGCAGCCGCCTGTCCAGAGACAATGTGGACAAGCTCACGTTCATTAAAATGAACCAGGCATGGATCCCACGGGACTTTTCCGTACCTTATGCAGAATAGCAATGGATACCGACCTTACCCACCCATTGTTCCATTTTTGCTCTTTCTCACTCTTTTGGGGTGTACCCTCATTTAAAATTTTTGAAAAGAAGCAGTGTTGGCTACCTCGTCCTCCTCCTCAGGGCCAGATTAATGTAGGGGCTATTGGAGCTGCAGCTCCAGGCCCCTACCTTTTATATAGGCCCCGGGTTGGCCATATTCACTGTTACCGCTCTTCTGTCACTTGTAAACACAGAAGTCTGGCTTCTATGCTCGCTTCCCCAGGCAGCACCCTCAGAACCTCCCCACACAGCGTGAAGGCCGGACAAGGAGGGACAGTTGGCGATGCATGGATGTGTTTATGGGCTTCAGAGACAGCATCCCATGTTGAATTAGGCATGCATGGCTGCACCCTTCCTCCTCTGGGTGCATGGCAAGGCACGGCCCTTAAGGCCCTTCAAAATCCTCAGCACCAAGCCCATGATGCTGTTAATCCGGCCCTGGTCCTCCTCCACCGCCGCTTCCACCTACACCGCCCATAGGTGTGCGCAGCCTATTGCATTAAGGTGTGCACCCCAAAGTTGAAATACACATGCATGTGTTTGCCAGCAGGGAGAGTAATGTATCGGGGCCATGTACCTGTAGGCAAGGAGAAATAGAGCAGAGCAGGTCCCAGGGAGATCTTTCCCATCTCCTCACTGGCAATGCTATGTGCCCTAGGTGATTAGGGTGTGCCCAGGCACACCCAGCACACCCTGTGCGCACGCCTATGTCACCGCCACATCCACCACCACCTCAACCTCCCTCCTACTCCATATGGGCCTCGTCCTTCAGAGATGAAGAAGAACATTGTTTTATTTTTCTGTTTTTTTTTGTTGTTTTAAGTTATTTCCCTATCCACATTTGTTTGCAGAGCACTTGCCATGCTCTTAATTACGTTTTGCTGCCATTTGCAGCACTCTAGCCCTTTCCTTTGGTGTTTTAGAGCCATTTTAGTGCCTTAAAGTTCGGGTCCCCATTGACTTCAATGGGGTTCGGTGTCCGGGAAAAGTTCGGTAAAAGTCCGGGACACGGACCCGGACTTTTTTTTAAAGTTCGGCCGAACCCGTCGAACACGGACATCTAGGTGTCCGCTCAACCCTAGTCTGCAGTTACCAAAATCGTAGATGATGTGCACGGGAACTCTTGTAGAATCTGTAAGATATGTTTGGTATCTTTTAGGTAGGACCTGGTTTTGACTACCAAGGGTTGTAGATACACGTCTATGAATTGTCCTAATCTGGACGTCACGGATTCTATGCCATTTACGATAGGCCTTCCGGGTGGGTGTTCCTTGTCCTTATGGATTTTTGGTAAGAAGTAGATGATAGGAGTCCGACAATAAAGGGGGTCAAGATACATAGACTCCCTTTTATTTAGGACTCCTTTCTTCTTGCCTGATTCAACTAAGATGTTTAATTCTCCTTTAAATTCCGGAAGTGGGTCACGTCGTAAGGTATTATAAGTACTCTGATCCGAAAGAAGGCGTGCCATTTCCTTTTTGTAGTACTCCTTACTGAGGACTACAAGGCCCCCTCCCTTGTCTGCCGGTCTGATGACAATCTCTTTATTTTCCTCAAGAGCTTTTATTCTGGCTTTGATGGATTGGGGGTCAGTCACTTTCCTTACTTTTAGGTCTTCTAAATCCTTAACCACCATGTGTTTGAATACATCAACATATTTATTCCCCTTGTTTTGGGGGTTAAAAGTTGACCTGTTCCTCAAATTGGTGTGTTGAAAGACTCCGGAGGGGTTAGTAGGGACCGGGGGGCCTACAGGGGGGTCAGAGGAATTCTTCATAATGGGGTTATTCATGCATTAAGGGGCGACGTTGACACTTACCTTTACATACCGCTGAAGAAGTCCCCATCCATTGGGGGACGATACGCGTCCGGGGGGAAGGTGGAGCAAGCAGACGTCGCCCACTGCTGTCTGGAGATTCGGTGAGGAGCCCACGGGACCCGCCGGCATTACTGTGTTTTTACCCCTCTTTTACAAGTAAGAGGCTGTCTTTATTTTATACACAATAAAGCTTTTGTCAGTATTACGCTATGGGCTTGCCCGGTGTTTTTCCCTGTCTCATGGTTTAAGGGGAGCTGCTGGCTGAAGCTTATCTGTGATCAGTGCAAGGTCCGCTCTGGGAACATTATGGCGTTCACTTGGTCAAAGTGAGGTCTCTTTGGTGGAATACAAGAGGGAGGGACATCCCACCCACCGCCTGTGATAAGGGGAGATCGCTTCATGATATCTTGATTTTATGCTTATGTCTAATAAGCGTGAGGTGAGAGGCCATTTCACTCGGTGGTGGATTCAAGCACTTAGAGCACCTGTTGATCCTGCCAGAAAGTGTGTTCACCTTTCAGCACGGGCCTTTTTTGCATGGACTCTCACTGTCAATATTGTACCACGTTTATATTAAGTTCATATTAGGTTTTAGCGCTGCTTTATTGTATTTTATATTGTATTAGACAGGAATTGTATTTTGACCTGAGAAGTGCAGCTGCTTTTTGTCTTCATTTATCACCGTCCATTCTGCGCTGATATTATCCTGCTTTTTTTTTTTTTTTTATGCTCACGCCTGCACATCAATTACCACAAGAGCGAAATCGTACCACTAGGGTCATCTCCAAACCCCCCCCTGCACAACTTACTCACTCTTTACTGTGGCCAAATCACACATAACCTACCTGGGTATTAAAATAGGAAACATCCCGTCTACTCTTTACATGCTAAACTATCCCCCTTTTTAAAAAAAATTACATAAGGAGCTAGAAAACTGGATGGATCCGCCTCTTTCACTTTTGGGAAGATGCCACTTATTTAAAATGGTCAGCTTTGCCCGCTTGCTATATCCACTTCAAACTATCCCTTTACTTCTAAAACACAAAGATATACAGCTGCTAAATAGAGCTATCTCCAAATTCATCAGGTGAAATAAGCGACCATGTATAGCACCATCTCCCCAGAAGTGAAGGGGGTATAAATCTCCCAAATGTTAGGATGTACAATCTAGCATGTCTTCTTCGACCAGGACTTCAAAGGCCTCACGTTACTTAAATTATCTTATTGAATCTGCAATGGTCTACCCATACTCCTTGGTGGCTCTACTCCACTGGAAATGGAAATCCATCAACTCAGACCTACAACACAACCTCCTCCTGAGAGATACAGTCATAGTGGGGAGAGAGGTATGAAAGTGTCTAAATCTCTCCCCCCTCTTCTCCAAATATTCACCAATTTAGAGTAACCCTGAGCATAAAATATTTATCCTATGGTAGGCAGGTGCAGTCTATTTTCTTCCTTGCCGGTGGGGCTCAACCGCAGCTGGAGTGCAGGGGGAGAGAAAGTCAAGAGGAACAGGGTTCCTCTATGATTTCCTGGGTCATTGGGGCAGAGATCCAGTTGGATGCTAACAGCCCATGTGACTCTGGAGGCCATCTTGGGTCGGGCAGTGTTTATTTCCTGGGTTTCGCATGCATTTTAGCATGTGGGTAGTGTAGGGACAGGTCATCCGTCTGTCAGGGACAGTACTAGTGGTAGGGAAAGATTCCAGATGAGATGGGAAATCATAGGGACCCTCCACTCTTCCTGAAAATGTCCCCACTTGGGCTCGGACCGGCCAGGCCGCATTCCATCCCTTAAGACAAACGCTGTCAGCTCATCTGAAACCTGCCCTGCTACATGCTGCTGTGATCCGTGAGTTGTTCCTGGTTGGGCTTCCTTCCGTTGGGCTTCTTGTGAACTGTTTTCCTTTGACTCCAATACAATTTCTTTCAATTGCATCCATATTATGTGTGGGTTATTGCCACCGAACCATGGTGCACCCACCCACAAGTACAAATAAATTATCCCTGTTCATCCAAATAATCTGACATCAGTGTTATGACCTGGGGATTATTATTATTTTTTTTTGGGGGGGGGGGGGGCATTGCTTTTAAAGTAAGTGTGTTTACAACTTTCAGATGCCACAACCTTCTAGTAGCACTCCATAAATTGGATGAGTAAAAAATTTGTGAAACATTAAGAAGTCTGCTGCATTCTAAAATTCTGATGCGTCGGCCAATGTTACCCTCCCCGATGAGAGGTCCTCTTTAATTTAATTTGTGATTTGCTGTTCCTTGCATGATAAATTCCATCTCTTGAGTGCAGCACAAATACATTTAGCAAAGCAGCCTCACCTCTGCGGCACCAGGACAAAATGATAAAATCAATTGTAAGGACTTGTGTGAAAAGAAATAATAACACAGATAAATAGCACACAGCCCTTACCGGAGACGCGGGTCTGTGACTGCCAACATATTTATTCCACAAAGTGTACCAGTAACAGGATATTATTAACATTGATCGGGCCTCCTGCAATTATTTAAGTCCATAAAGTGAGCAGTGCGCAATAAACTCGCAGTGACGCCGTCACATGAGAAAACAGGTGATCTGAAACAAGGCAAAGAAAGTTCATAAATATCGATTATGTCTACGCAAACATGTCCTACATTCAAGGTTACTGTTCTTTCCTTTTATACAATGTATCTCTTATGCTGTCCTTGTTTTTTTATCCATAATACTCCAAATCGCACCTGCACTTTATGTTATTGCGCAAACAGCATTGTTCTCTGTTGAAGTTCTTTTCGTTTTGAATATCACCCCAATGTAAACCCCCAGTAACCACAACACACAATGCCAAGCTGCTGTTTCCAAAGCAAGCAAAGTCCTTTCTTGTATTAACAGAGACATGGACTCCAGAGAGAGAGATATCATCTGTACAAATCATTAATGAGACCTCATTTGGAATATGCAGTTCAGTTTTGGGCTCCAGTTCTCAAAAAGGATATCGGGGAACTGGAGAAAGTGCAGAGAAGGGCAACCAAACTGTTAAGAGGCATGGAGGAGCTCAGCTATGAGGAAAGATTAGAGGAACTGAATTTATTCTCTCTTGAGAAGAGGAGATTAAAGGGGGATACGATCTCCATGTATAAATACATAAGGGGGGATATGATTTCCATGTATAAATACATAAGGGGGGATATGATCTCCATGTATAAATACATAAGGGGGGATATGATCTCCATGTATAAATACATAAGGTGTCCATAGAGTGAACTTGGTGTTGAGTTATTCACTTTAAGATCAACCCAGAGGACGAAGGGGCTCTCTTTACATCTAGAGGAAAACAGATTTAGTCTACAAATACAGAAAGGTTTCTTCACCGTAAGAGCTGTGAAAATTTGGAATAGACTCCCTCCAGAGGTGGTTTTGGCCAACTCACTAGATTGCTTTAAAACAGGCCTGGATTCTTTCCTAGGTGTACATATTATAACTGGGTACTAATATTTATAGGTAAAGATGATCCAGGGAATATCCGATTGCCTCTCAGGGGATCAGGCAGGTATTTTTTCCCCTGCTGTAGCAAATTGGATCATGCTTTGCTGGGGTTTTTCGCCTTCCTCTGCGTCAACTGCGGGTATAGGATTGTGTATGTGGGATTGTATGGTTAGGTTTTCTTTTTTGTTTTTTATTAGTTGAGCCAGATGGACTTGTGTCTTTTTTTCAAGCTGACTAACTATGTAACTATGTTTCATCCAGGGTCAGAATGACCATAAGGCCCACTAGGAACATACCATGTAGGCAGTGTGAGAGTTCCCCCATAACTAATGCTAGGCTCTTCAGCCCTGCTATGAATTTTAGGGGGGATTGCCAAGACCCTGAAACTGAGATGCAGCACGGTGGCCAAGACCATACAGCGGTTTAACAGGACAGGTTCCACTCAGAACAGGTCTTTCCATGGTCGACCAAAAAGTTGAGTGCCCGTGCTCAGCGTCATATCCAGAGGTTGTCTTTGGGAAATAGAGGTATGAGTGCTGCAAAGGTTGAGGGGGTGGGGGGTCAGCCTGTCAGTGCTCAGACCATATGCCGCACACTGCATCAAATTGGTCTGCATGGCTGTCATCCCAGAAGGAAGCCTCTTCTAAAGATGATGCACAAGAAAGCCCGCAAACAGTTTGCTGAAGACAAGCAGACTAAGGACATGGATTACTGGAACCATCTCCTGTGGTCTGATGAGACCAAGATAAATGTATTTGGTTCGGATTGTGCCAAGCGTGTGTGGCGGCAATCGGGTGTAGAGTACAAAGACAAGTGTTTCTTGCCTACAGTCAAGCATGGTGGCGGGAGTGTTTTGGTCTGGGGCTGCATAAGTGCTGCCAGCACTGGGGAGCTACAGTTCATTGAGGGAACCATGAATGCCAACATGTACTGTGACATACTGAAGTAGAGCATGATCCCCTCCCTTTAGAGACTGGGCTGCAAGGCAGTATTCCAACATAACGACTCCAAACACCTCCAAGACGACCACTGCCTTGCTAAAGAAGCTGAGGGTAAAGGTGATGGACTGGCCAAGCATGTCTCCAGACCTAAGCCCTATTGAGCATCTGTGGGGCATCCTCAAACGGAGGGTGGAGGAGTGCAAGGTCTCTAACATTCACCAGCTCTGTGATGTCCTCATGGAGTGGAAGAGGACTCCAGTGGCAACCTGTGAAGCTCTGGTGATCTCTATGCCCAAGAGGGTTAAGGCAGTGCTGTAAAATAATGGTGGCCACACAAAATATTGACACTTTGGGCCCAATTTTAACGTTTTCTCTCAGGGGTGTACTCACTTTTGTTGCCAGCGGTTTAGACATTAATGGCTGTGTGTTGAGTTATTTTGAGGGGACAGAAAATTTACACTGTTATACAAGCTGTACACTCACTACTTTACATTGTAGCAAAGTGTCATTTCTTCAGTGTTGTCACATGAAAAGATAGAATAAAATATTTACAAAAATATGAGGGTGTACTTACTTTTGTGAGATACAGTTTATTAAAAATTAAAAAAAAACTTTATGCTGGGCTGACAACACATCGGCATTCAACACACAAGATTAATCAATATCCACACAGCGTCCGTTCAGCCACTTCTCAGAGCTTAACCTCCTCTCCTGACATCAAGAAGCGTCCGAGAGACAATCTCCCGGATCCTCAACCTCGTCTGATTCGGCGGAGAGGAGCTCCCAGCTCATCCATCTGTAGGCAGTGTATCTCTTCCAGCCTGACAGCACGCTATTTCCTCGCGCTCGGCTTTCAGATCACATCTAGAGCGCGGACAAGGGCTACTTATTTTAGTACAAAGGTTTCATCTCTGCCAGAATTTATCAACAAGAAGCTGCAGTGTAGCGCGAGGAGCCGCCTGACTCCTAATCTCCAATCTTTAAACAGAAGTGATTGAATTTGGCTGGACTCACTGCCCTTATGGGACAAAAGGCCCAACAAAGAGAAACTTTATTATCTAGTGCAAATATTGCCGGGAAAAACAAAAGAACAGTACGGGATGGGAAGAACCACATCGACGGGAGGATATATGGAGTTTCTGACATGCCGAGACCTTTTTTTTGTACTGATTCTTGAAGTTTATTATTGAAAAAAAATCAGAAATTAAATATATGGTACAGTCTGTCCGCAGCATTAACACAGCAGATATTATTTTTGTATTACCTTTTATCCTGCCGTTGGGTCCATTATTTTCCCAACTTCCTTTAACCAGTTCTGAACCGGAAGGTTTTACCCTCTTAACCTGGGACCAATCCTGTTTAATTTATTCATAAATGATGTAGAGGAGGGGATATCTAGTACAATCTCAGTATTTGCAGATGATACTAAATTAGGCATGCCAATATCTTCTATGCAGGATGTGGAAACCTTACAAGCGGACCTGAACAAAATAACGGGGTGGGCAACTACATGGCAGATGAGATTTAATGTAGAAAAATGTAAAGTAATGCACCTGGGGGCCAGAAACCAGAAAGCAAGCTACTCACTAGGGGGGGGGGGAACCTCTGGGTGAGTCTAGGATGGAAAAGGACTTGGGGGTACTGGTAGACAACAGGCTTGGCAGTGGCATGCAATGCCAAGCCGCCGCAAGCAAAGCCAACAGAATACTGGGATGTATAAAAAAGGGGATTCACTCCAGAAATAAAGAGATTATTCTCCCACTCTACAAGACTCTGGTCCGACCACATCTGGAGTATGCTGTCCAGTTCTGGGCACCGGTCCTCAGGAAGGATGTGCTGGAACTGGAGAAAGTCCAGAGAAGGGCAACACAAATAATTAGGGGAATGGAGGACATCAGCTATGAGGAAAGACTACAAGCACTGAACCTATTCTCTCTGGAGAAGAGACGATTGAGGGGGGATCTGATATCAATGTACAAATACTGTACTGGCGACCCTAGCATAAGGAACAAACTATTCAGAGAAAGGAGATACAATAAGACACGTGGCCACTCACTAAAACTTGAGGAAAGGGGGTTTAACCTTAAAGTGCGTAAGGGGTTCTTCACTGTAAGAGCGGTAAGGATGTGGAATTCTCTTCCACAAGCAGTCGTATCAGCAGGGAGCATTGATAGTTTCAAAAAACTATTGGATGGACACCTTAAAGACCACAACATACAGGGGTATACAATGTACAACATACAGGGGTATACAATGTACGGTTAAAAGCAAACACACGCACACATCATAGGTTGAACTGGATGGACTTATGTCTATTTTCAACCTCACTAACTATGTAACTATGTAACCACCCTGGCGGTATGATTATGTCAGGAATTATGTACCAAAAGCGGTACAATTTTTTGCATGGAAATTTGGCGTTATGTATTATAGGCCTACAATTCTTAATTACTGACTTAAACCTGACCGAAACAAGACTCTAGTAGACATCTCAGATGTGTTAAATTTGAAACACAAACGCATGAATTATAATCTAATCAATAATATAATTGTATTATATAATATATATATATATATATATATATATATATATATATATATATATATATATTATATTATATAATAAAATTATATTATTGATTAGATTATAATTCATGCGTTATATTATATATATATATATATATATATATATATATGTGTGTGTGTGTATATATATATATATATAATATAAATGTTATGTGTGTGTTTGTGTTTTGTGCAACGTTCAAAGTTTGAACTTCCCTCCCTAGTTCCGCTCCCATGCAGCATTGCTGCTGCAGGGAACGGAACTAGGAAGTCATCACACCGACAGAGGACGGACGAGCGGCGGGGATCTCAGATGGCTGGCGATCACAGCAATGGGAGATCATCGCTGGATCGCCAGGAGAAGGTAAGAGACACCGCTGCACGCTCTGCACATCCACCCCGAGCGTGACTCGGGGATACCGATAACAGCATAGAAAATCCACCCCGAGTCACGCTCGGGGATACCGCTAGGCAGGTTAACCACTTAAGCCCCGAAGGATTTGGCTGCTCAAAGACCAGGCCCTATTTTGCGATTCGGCACTGCGTGACTTTAACGGACAATTGCACGGTCGTGCGACGCCGTACCCAAATTAAATTGACGTCCTTTTTTTCCCACAAATAGAGCTTTCTTTCGGTGGTATTTGATCACCTGTGCAATTTTTATTTTTTGCACTATAAACAAAAAAATAGCGACAATTTTGAAAAAAATAACAATATTTTTCACATTTTTTTTATATGAAATTCCCCCCCCAAAAAAATGTAAAAAACAATTTTTTTTTAACATTTTAGGCCAATTTGTTTTCTGCTACATATTTTTGGTAAAAAAAAAAATCGCAATAAGCGTATTTTGATTGGTTTGCGCAAAAGTTATTGCGTTTACTAACTACGGGAAAGATTTTTGTCATTTTTATTGTTTTTTTTTTTAACTAGTAATGGCGGCGATCTGCGATTTTTTTTTGCGGGACTGCGACATTGCGGCGGACAGATCATTTTTGACACTTTTGGGGGTACCAGTGACATTACTACAGCAATCAGTGCTATACATATGCACTGTTACTGTAAAAATGACACTGGCAGGGAAGGGGTTAACTTTATTAGTGATCAAGGGGTTAAGTGTGTCCCTAGGGGCGTGCTTCTAACTGTAAAGGGGCGTGGCTTGTGATGTAACCACAGAGACATACGATCCTACATAGCAGGATCGTATGATCTCTGCAGTTACATCAGGGAGAATGACAGACGGCTTTGTTTACATCAGCCGCCTGCCTTTCTCCCTCTGCAGTGGAAGATAGCGAGTGACCGGCGGACATTGGAGCCGCCGGTCACTCATGCGGGGATGTCCCTGAACGAGCGGGGGCGGGAGCGCGCCTCCGGCGGCGCGCACTCACCCCCTGCAGGCTCCTGGCGAGCAACGTAGTACTACGTCACTTTGCCCAGGAGCTGCTAACTGCCGCAGAAAATATACTGTGGGCGGCCGGCAAGCGGTTAACCAGTTATGGACTGGAAGGTTTCTGCTGGTGTCTCACTTAAAGTCCCAAATAGCCTTTATTGTTCATGGACCAGAAGGTTTTACCCTCTTAATGACCAGGCCATTTTTTTTTGCAATTCGGCACTGCGTTACTTTAACCACTTCAACACCGGGCACTTTCACCCCCTTCTTGCCTAGGCCAATTTTCAGCTTTTAGTGCTGTCACCTTTTGAATGATAATTGTGCGGCCATGCAACGCTGTACCCAAACGACATTTTTATAATTTTTTTCCTACAAATAGAGCTTTATTTTGGTGGTATTTGATCACCTCTGGGTTTTTCCTTTTTTGCTAAACAGATAAAAAAGTCAGAAAATTTTGAAAAAAAAAAAGCTTTTCTTTGTTTATGTTAAAAATGTTGTAAATAAGTACGTTTTCTCCTGCACTGAGGGGCACTGATGAGGCGGCACTGATAGTCACTGATGAGGTGGCACTGATGGGGCACTGATGATGAGACACTAATATGTAACACTGATGGGCACTGATAGGTGGCATTGATAGGCGGCACTGATAGGTGGCACTGATATGCAACATTAATGGGCACTTAAAGGTGGCATTGATGGGCACTAATAGACAGCACTAATGTGCACTGTTGGTGGCACTTATAGGCGGCACTTATAGGTGGCACTGATGGGTGGCACTGATGGGCAATGGTGGGAACTGATAGGTGGTACAGATGGGCATTGATAGATGGCACTAACTGCCGGGCACTGATGAGGAGGCACTGACAGGCATTACTAATGGGCACTGAAATCCCAATGGGCACTGACTTGAATCCCAATAGGCACTGATTGGCATCTTTACTTAACACTGGTTGGCATCCCTAGTGGCATGGGTTGGCATCCTTGGTGGGCTCTAGTGGGCATCCCTGGTGGGCTCTAGTGAACATCCCTGATGGGTCTGCACAGATAATCAATGTGCTGATTATCAGTGCAGACCCCCCCCCCCTATCAGGAGAGCTCTCCTCTACTCGCGCCTTGCCAGCTCGAATGGAGGAAAGCTGATAAATGGCACTTCATGGTTACGATGTAACCAGCTGTGATTGGTCACAGCTGATCACATGGTAAAGAGCCTACGTCAGTAGGCTCTTTACCGGGATCGGAGATGCGGTGTGTCAGAGTGACACACCGCACCACCGATCGCCACTCTGCGAGCCCTCACGGGTGTGTGCGAGTGGCTTATCCTTCTGGACGTCATATGACGCCCAGTCAGGATAACTTAATCACTTTGCGGCCGTCATTCTGCTATATGGCGGGCGGGAAGCGGTTAACGGACAATCGCGTGGTCGTGCGACGCTGTACCCAAATAAAATTGATGTCCTTTTTTTCCACAAATAGAGCTTTCTTTTGGTGGTATTTGGTCACCTCTGCGATTTTTGTTTTTTGCGTTATAAACAAAAAAGAGCGACAATTCTGAAAAAAATAACAATATTTTTCATTTTCTGCTATATAACATTCCCCAAAAAAATTTAGAAATCTAATGTTTTCATTATTTTAGTCCAATTTGTATTCTGATACATATTTTTGGTAAAAAAAAAAAAAAAAAAATCCCAATAAGCGTATATTGATTGGTTTGCGCAAATGTTATCGCGTCTACAAACTAGGGGAAAGATTTATGTCATTTTTTTAAATTTATTTATTTTTTAGTAGTAATGGCGGCGATTTGCAATTTTTAGCGGGACTGCGACATTGTGGCGGACAGATCGGACACCTAGCTGACATTTTTGACACTTTTGGGGGGACCAGTGACATTACTACAGTAATCAGTGCTAAAAATATGCACTGTTACTGTAATAATGACACTGGCAGGGAAGGGGTTAATCCAGGGGCGACCTAATGCTTGTGGAGACACAGCCATTATATCCAGATGTGTGGTGACACAGCCCAATGGAAGATTCCCTAACATCGAGAATTCTTACACCAATGAGGACCTTCTGGCCCGTTTGACCCATTTACTATATAGTACCGGGGTCCATGTTTGCTGGTGAGCGCATATACCCCCCGTTATTGGTGTTGGGTTCTATCTCACTGATGACTATTGGAATCCGAGCACTTTGGCTTCATACCTGGTTTCCAGTCTTCTCCACTTATTTTGGGAATTATGGACTCTTTTATTGATTTTTCCATACACTCTTATCAGTTATATTTAAGACATTTATAATTGAACAACTAAAAATATGTAAAAATCACACTGTAGAGATGATAGGGGACCAAAAGGGTACAGTGGATTAGATACCAATGGACTTTAATGGATAGGGTGTGGCAGCAGGGAGCACACATTGATGTAAAAGGTTCAAAGAAAACTTTATTAAATATATAAAAACATGAAGATGGATAAGTACATTACATTACATCAGGAGCAATGAATCAGAGGTATAGTAGGGATGCAATCATAATGTTTGACGTGTTTCGCCAGTTAGGATGGCTTCCTCAGGAACCATTATGGTTGATTGATGTCCCCTCTAACATATGAAAGAGAATATATAAGCAAATATACAAAAACAATTAATTTATTTTATAATGTTCACCTAGATTGATCTAGGGTGTGTGTTATATATCATACAAGGCATAAACATGCCACAATGTTTACATGCTCACCTATCAGTAAGAAACGGTCAACTTTGACATCCATGGTATCAAGCCAGCCATATCGTCTGATGCGGACAACTCTCCAAAATGTAACCCTAAATAGGGTCAAAAATGCCAAAAAGGCATTGTGGACCGGACCAAGCCAATACACCGCCCTGTAGATATGGTTGTAATAACCACCAGAGAAGATATGTATCCAGCGGGATATAACGTCCCGTAATATAGGGGGAAAAAATAACAATATATTCTCTGTAAAGGGACAAGGTATATAATTGTAAGAAAAAAGGGGGTACATTTATAATTGTTTCACCTCTACATGTATACTTCATTGTGTGTTATATATCATTTTAGTGCTGCACTTGTATTATATATTTTATAACAGAGTTACAAGCCGTGCCATCGCCCTCCATAGAGCGAGGATTACATCTCCATCACTCTGTATCCCAAAGGTTCACTCCTTCCTACTTACCTTCTTTGCTATTGTAGGCCGCCTTATGCTTTGTGCGCAGTAATTACCGCCTCTGTAATTATCGCCTTCATTTATGCCATTAATGCATAATTAACGGGAAGAAAATAGAGATTGCTTTCATGCGATTTAGAGTTTTATTTAAATTATGTTGACAGTCTGAGTATTGTAGGAGGGATGATTAGTGTGTGTGAGGTGTATGGTGATACAGAGAGATGTGGGGGGTTGGGTGTACCCGGTACAGAGCGCACCCTCCTACATGAAGAGTAATAAGAGCGATGATTAGTGTGTGTGAGGTTTATGGTGAGGAGTGTGATGATGGAGGGATGAGTGGGATTAAGGATACAATACCAATGGAGGGCACCCTCCTACACCAACTTCTCTATGGAGGGCATCCTCCTACACCAACTTCTCTATGGAGGGCACCCTCCTACACCAACTTCTCTATGGAGGGCACCCTCCTACACCAACTTCTCTATGGAGGGCACCCTCCTACACCAACTTCTCTATGGAGGGCACCCTCCTACACCAACTTCTCTATGGAGGGCTGACACTCAACACAGGGATAAGATGTCTTCCTAAGGTACATGAACCTTCATGAGCTAGAAAATACTCGGCTCCTGGCCTTCATTCCTCCTTCATGATTACACTCCCCACCAGGATATCAAATCCTTCAACATGACCCTCTATAGCAGTGATGGCGAACCTTGGCACCCCAGATGTATTGGAACTACACTTCCCATGATGCTCAACTACATTGCAGAGTGCATGAGCATCATAGGAAATGTAGTTCCAAAACATCTGGGGTGCCAAGGTTCGCCATCACTGCTCTATAGGGTAGAATATGCTCTGTTATTGACTTTCTCTTTACCTTTCTGACTACCCCCACCACCAGGATATGATACCCTCCAACATGACCCTTCCTAAGGTAGAAAATACTCTGCTCCAGGCCTTCACTCTACTTTTCTAACTACATTTGCCACTGGGATATCACACCTCCAATATTAGGAGCCCCTTGAGAAAGTGACTTGATTGGTCACGCAACGCGTCGGGACGCCGTGGTGACGTCACTTCCTGGTCTACGGCCGAGACCGGAAGTCGGTGAAGAGTACACAGGAACCGCATCGGCGGCTTTGTTTGTATATGCGTACACTGATCTACCTAAGCGCCGGTTCACACTACCGCGACGCTACTTTAGGTGGCGACCTCCGAGGTCGCGGTGCGAGCAGCGCGCCGCGACCTCGGAGCGGCCGCCACGGACTTCATAACATTGAAGTCTATGGCGGTCGCCTCCTGGTCGCCCCAAAGAAGCTCCGGACCCTTTTTCTCGGTCGGAACGACTTGTGTCGCTCCTATTAGAACGCGTCCGCAGCTTCCCTATGGGAGGCGACCTGTGAGGCGACCAGGTCGCCTCACAGGTCGCCCTAGTGTGAACCGGCACTTAATGTGAGTTTTGAATTTGTTTTTTATCTGGAAATAAACCTTGTTTTCAACATACTACGCTATGAGACCCTCTTTCCATCTCTTCCCCTAAATCATTGAGTGTCTGGGCAACACACTTTTAAGTACCACAGACCAGCCCATAGGACCAGGACCCTGATTCCCATATCGCCGGTGGAGATTCCGTTTCTGCCTAGGAAATTGATTCTGACCCCTTGAAAGGTCTGCAGGTTGACACGAGACACCTGATATGCTTATATGAAAAGCAAGTGAGGTGAGCGGCCATTGCACCTATTTTGGAGAATTTTTGCTCACTCACTGTGACACTGGGATCACTGATTACCGCTGGCTGTGGTTGCACTGATTATGAACTTTTCCTTTTAATGTTTGGAGATATCTTGGACTTTTTCTACTTGATTTATGGATCACATTATTTGAATTCATTTTACTTCACCCTTTTACCACGTTTTGATGTATTGTGATTCTTTACTCATTTTTGAATAGATTGTTTTTTTTTTTCACAGGGGTTTTCTTTTTCCATGGCATTGTGCACCCTTTGTACTTTTATCTCCGGATTTCACCTATTGATTTGAATCACCAAAAAAAAAATTTTTTTCGCTGAACTTCTTTAGTTCGCTCTTCATAGGGCATATATTTCTTTGATTGCTTTTTTCATTTTTTTGGAGCTTGTGATCAGTTCCTTTACTCATAGAAGCTGTGAAACTTGCTCCTTCTCAAGTCACTAGGCACCGGCCCTTTACACATCCTTCACAGCGGTTAGCAGTTCACGTTTCCTATGGCACTTGAATTAATTTAATTATCAGTTTATTTGTATCAATTGCTTCAGTCCGAGCCTTTGACCAGTTCTGGGTCTATAGAACCTGTACAATCGCTCATCATCTGCACATATATTGTTTTATTAAAAAACATCTTTTTCCTTTTCACTATTCTTTTTAGAGCACGGATGATCTTGTTATCGAGTCTACTAACAATAAAAGCAAGAATGTGGGACTTTAAATGAGGTTATCTAGACAAAGGAATTTATTTCAAAGATACATAACATATAAAAATATTGGTTGGCATAATACACACAGAGATATAGCACAATTTGATACAATTGAATACAAATAAATTACAATATTTATCGGATCACATACGGATCTCTCTAACATAAATGAGTACAATAAGACCTCATAATCTCTGTGTGCTCACAGTCTAAAATGTGTCATAATGCATAAGGACGTATAAAATTATATATATCTGAGTAATCTTAGGCTCGACGCGTTTCATGGACCTCCGTCCACTCATCAGGAGCTTAGATATATGTCTAAAGAGTAAGAATAAGAATTGTATTAGTGTGCTAGTTTGGTTGGATAAAATGAAGGGTGTATATAAGAAAGGACGCTACCTGAAGTAGTATCCCGATTCGTGAGCAATCCAGTCCAAGAAAAAGTCTACTAGACACTGCACCTTGATATTTTTTTGCACTGGACACTTTATAATATTCATTGACATATTTATTGCTGTATTGTGCCTTTAAGGATTTTTTATTCAACTGTATCTATGCACTTTTGCAACTACGGTTTGCAGTATTGTATGGTTCACCAGTCTTAAAGAGGTTTTAGCGCTGGTTTTTCTTCTATATTTTTACACCTCCAACATGACCCTTCCTAAGGTAGCAAATACTCTTCTCCAGACCTTGACTCTACCTTTCTAACTATACCTGCCTCCGGGATATCACACCTCCAACATGACCTTTCCTAAGGTAGCAAATACTCTGCTCCAGGCCTTGACTCTACCTTTCTAACTATACCTGCCTCTGGCATATTACACCTCCAACATGACCTTTCCTAAGGTAGCAAATACTCTGCTCCAGGCCTTGACTCTACCTTTCTAACTATACCTGCCTCCGGGATATTACACCTCCAACATGACCCTTCCTAAGGTAGCAAATACTCTGCTCCAGGCCTTGACTCTACATTTCTAACTATACCTGCCTCCGGGATATTACACCTCCAACATGACCCTTCCTAAGGTAGCAAATACTCTGCTCCAGGCCTTGACTCTACCGTTCTAACTATACCTGCCTCCGGGATATTACACCTCCAACATGACCCTTCCTAAGGTAGCAAATACTCTGCTCCAGGCCTTGACTCTACCTTTCTAACTATACCTTCCTCCGGGATATTACACCTCCAACATGACCTGTCCTAAGGTAGCAAATACTCTGCTCCAGGTAAGGTACATGAACCTTCATGAGGTAGAAAACACTCCTGACCTTCACTCCTCCTTCATGATTACACTCCCCACCAGGATATCAAATCCTTCAACATGACCCGCTATAGGGTAGAATATACTCTGTTGTTGACTTTCTCTTTACCTTTCTGACAACCACCACCACCAGGATATGATACCCTCCAACATGACCCTTCCTAAGGTAGAAAATACTCTGCTCCAGGCCTTGACTGTACCTTTCTAACTACATCTGCCACCGGGATATTACACCTCCAACATGACCTGTCCTAAGGTAGCAAATACTCTGCTCGAAACTTGACTATACTTTTCTACCTAGGGCTGCCACCGGGATATCACACCTCCAAAATGCCCCTTCCTAAGGTAGCAAATACTCTGCTCCAGGCCTTGACTCTACCTTTCTAACTACATCTGCCACTAGGATATCACATCTCCAACATGACCTGTCCTAAGGTAGCAAATACTCTGCTCCAGGTATTGACTCTACCTTTCTATCTACACCTACCACCGGGATAGCACACCTCCAAAATTGACCTTTATGAGGTAGACAATACTTGGCTCCTGGCCTTCACTCCTCCTTCATAATTACACTCCCTACTAGGATATCAAATCCTCCAACATGACCCTCCATAAGGTAGAACATACTCAGTTCTTGGCTTTCTCTTTACCTTTCTAACTACACCCACCACTAGGATATCACACTGCCAACATGACCTTTCCTAAGGTAGAAAATACTCTGCTCCTGAGCTTCTCTTTCCTGTCTGATTACACTCCTTACCAGGATATCACACCTTCAACATGAAGCTTCATATTATAGGAAAATATAGGAAAATACTTGGCCTTCACTCTTCCTTCATGATTACACGCCCCGCCAGAAAATCAAATCCTCCAACATGACCCTCTATAAGGTAGAATATACTCTGTTCTTGACTTTCTGTTTACATTTCTGACTACACCCACCACCGGGATGTGATACCTTCCAACATGACCTTCCATTATCTAGAAAAATTTGGATATCAAATCTTCCAACATGACCCTGTATAAGGTAGAAAATAATTTGCTTCTTGCCTTCTATCTACCTTCCATACAATACCCACTACAGGATATCACACCTCCAACACGACCCTCTATAAGTTAGAAATACTCTCCTCCTGACCTTGTCTTTAAGTAACTACACCAATCCCCAGGATATCACACCTCCAACATGATTCTTCATGAGGCAGAAAATACTCTGCTCCTGGCCTTCTCCCTACCTTTCTGATTTCACTCATCACCAGGATATTACACCATGATGCTTATCCCACACATGTGAGGTATCAACACGAACATCAGATCATGGGCAGTATTTCTAGCCCCAGACCTTCTGTATAAATATAATGCAGTAACCTGTAAAGGCTTTTAAATCATCCCCAATGGATAGTAAATTTTACACTGTTTTCCGCTATTTAATGGGCGTGCACAATTTTAACACTTGACATGTTTGGTATCTATTTACCCACCATAACGTTATCTTTTATGTTTAACCAAAAAAAGGGTTATGTATTGTGTGTTTTTTGCATTGAAATTCAAAAAATGTTATTTCCTCCCCCTCCCCCCCAAAATAAATTGTGTTGCACAAAGACCATGTGACATAAAAAATTGCAACACACCCCTCAATTTATTCTCTAGGGCCTCTGCTTTAAAAAGTATGCAATGTTTTAAAGTCTAGTTTTTAAGCTCCTGAAACCAGTTAGTGTGTAATATTAAGGTCTGTACAGAAGATTTTCCTCTGTGGAGGGGCTTTCTCAACCTTCCAAATCTGCAGCTAGCCAGGAACATTGTGTGAAGGTTCCTTGACACTTCCAGGTGAAGGGTGGCGGGCTGCTTAGATCCCGAGGCTGCACGTCCCTCTGCTGGTTATTCATGAATAGCTGCCAATGGGGTGCCAACGCCGATTGCCATTTTACTGACACCATGTCAGTGTTGCCACCTTGCAAAAGTGACATCCAGGCATTGTTTTTGGTAGGATCAACAGGTATGTTTTCCTGTTCAGTTTGTTTACACATGTATATCACTGAGTGCCTGGGGTGTCTTTCGTGAAAAAAAAACAAAAAGTTTGGATAAATGTCACAAGCATTAATAAAATGTGACCACATTTTGGTTATTTTGGTAATTTCCTATAAGTCAGCTCCATCTAGTAGCCATAATGAGCCTTTTAGCCTGAAATAACTCACTCACAGGAAAATACCGCATTATAGCCACTAGTTGGAGCTGCTGACTTTAGGAAATCAATCAGTGATTGTAAAGTCTCGTGTTTTTTTTTTTTAACAAACATGTTACACTTCCCTCCTCTGTGCAGTTGGTTTTGCACAGAGTGGTCCGGATCCTCCTCTTCTCGGGTTCCTCTTCTCTGCTCCTGACTGCTCCCTCCTGTCGAGTGCCCCCACAGCAAGCAGCTTGCTATGGGTGCCCCCGAGCTGAGCTGCAGCTCCGTGTGTCCATTCAGACACACGGAGCTGCCAGTCGGTCCTGCCCCCTCTCTCTCCTGATTGGCTAACTGACTTTGATTGACAGCAGTGGGAATCAATGGTGCTGCTGCTGTGTCTGAGACAATCAAGAGGGAGAGTCCCGAAAGGCCAAGGGACTCGTGGACATCGCTGGATAGAGAGGCTCTCTTTGCTCTTCCTTGTTCCTCCTGGAGGCTTGCCTGGCAGTGTTCTCCTGCTGTCCTCTCCTTGCTCACGTTCCTCCTGGCCAAGACACTTCTGTGTGTCTTTAGAGGGTCCCGACCGCACCCGAGCCCAGGCTCAAGGTCACCCCCCCAACCTTAGGAGCTCCCTCAAAGGCCATCGACAGCCTAACACTCCATCTCCACCTTCCACCCATACAACTCCTCCCCAGTTGGACTGACCTAGTGTATTTGAGGGGGCCTGCCCCCTGCCAACCCTGGTTGGAGATTGGTCAGGGCTCTCAGAATTCTCCAGGCAGCTCAACCTTACCTTCCCTCCCATTCTTCTGGAAGTTTCCAGCAAGTTCAAGAAGTGGGGGGGGGGGGGGTCAGTGATGCTGCATGTAAGTCATTGCTGCCCAACTCAGGAAAAAACACAGACACAAAAACAAGCCTGCACAAATTTACCTACACTAAAACAAAATGATCTACACTTTTAGCACATTAGAGGGTGCTAAAAATAGATTTTATAAATTAGGCAATTTTGTTTTGCCTATACATATACTTTAGAAGAGGATTTCTCAACCAAGGTTCCGTGGAACCCTAGGGTTCCTCCTAAGGTTGCTAGGGGTTCCTTGAGCAATGGGCAATTTCTGCCTCTCAGATAAGTTCCCAATGATACCATTGTTCCTTTTAGCTATCTGTAAGGGGGTAATTCTTCCCAATGATGACAAGAGTAAGGAGCATTCTTCCCACTGACTGTCACACTAAGGTGTCATGAGTTGTAGATTTTCTATTCTTAGCAGGGGTTCCCAAGACCAGAAATTTATTTCAAAGGTTCCTCTGTGTTGAAAAGTTTGAGAAAGGCTGCTTTAGATGTTCAAGGCAGAGCTGGATATACATTTAGAGGAATGTAGTGCCCCCCTGAACATTGTCATTAGCTCCTGATGAAACCCTTTTTTTTTTCATTTTATTTGTCTTTGTTACGCTTCTCCTCATTTTCCCCTTCCTCGGGGAGGATGTATGAGATGCGGGATTGGTGCAGATAAAAGGTAGAGCTGTTGGCAACTGTTTATGAAGCACTTGAGGTGTAGAGAGAATTGAGATCCGTACCCAGCACAGCCAGGGCTCTGCATTAAAGATTCATGACCAGGATGCGGTGTCTGGGCGCCAAGCCTCTCCGGTCCGCGTTTAGTGTTAATCCGAGGTATCTGTAGATACGATCTGAGGCTGCAGTGATAGAATTGTAATGAACAGAGGATGAGCTCTCAGCACCGCGCTCCAAACCGACCATTACAAAGCCAAGGCCACTGCAAAGCCAAAACACGGGGTCATGTCCTCTCCATTGATTCTCCCTAAGAGGGGAGTCTAGCTATGAGAGAGGGACACCATCATGGCAGTTGGTGCCACATAGCACTACAAGGAACTTTATCCAAAACATATATTCATTAAGATTAAGAAGATATATATAGGACTTTTTTTGTCAGCGGGAATGCGGAGGAACGAAGGTCCTGCACCTCCAGCGCTCAATATATCTAATGGCAAATGGTGCTGTGGTGTACTGGAGGGTCTGACGATGTTGGCTGCTGGGGTCTCTATTGTTGTTCGGGGGGGGGGTCTATTGTTGTGTGGGGGGGTCTATTGTTGCTGGGGAGGTCTATTGTTGCCAGTGGGGGAGCTAAAGTGCATCCTGAAAGCAGTGGCGGCTGGTGCTCAAAATTTTTTGGGGGGGGCGCAAAAAGAAAAATGTAATAGGTATTGCTTTGCGGCAAAAAACGCGGTAAAAAAATTGCGTGACTTTGAGGTCATGGTACAGGCATGGCACAGGTGATGGTATAGGCATAGCACAGGTGATGGTATAGGCATGGCACAGGCATGGCACAGGTGATGGTATAGGCATGGCACAGGTGATGGTACAGGCATGGCACAGGTGATGGTATAGGCATGGCACAGGCATGGCACAGGTGATGGTATAGGCATGGCACAGGTGATGGTACAGGCATGGCACAGGTGATGGTACAGGCATTGCACAGGTGATGGTATAGGCATGGCACAGGTGATGGTATAGGCATGGCACAGGCATGGCACAGGTGATGGTATAGGCATGGCACAGGTGATGGTACAGGCATGGCACAGGTGATAGTATAGGCATGGCACAGGCATGGCACAGGTGATGGTATAGGCATGGCACAGGTGATGGTACAGGCATGGCACAGGTGATGGTATAGGCATGGCACAGGTGATGGTATAGGCATGGCACAGGTGATGGTACAGGCATGGTACAGGCATGGCACAGGTGATGGTACAGGCATGGCACATGTGATGGCACAGGTGATGGTATAGGCATAGCACAGGTGATGGTATAGGCATGGCACAGGTGATGGTATAGGCATGGCACCGGTGACGGTACAGGCATGGCCCAGGTGATGGCACAGGTGATGGCATAGGCATGGCACAGGTGATGGCACAGGTGATGGCATAGGCATGGCACAGGTGATGGTACAGGCATGGCACAGGTGATGGCACAGGTGATGGCATAGGCATGGCACAGGTGATGGTATAGGCATGGCACAGGTGATGGCACAGGCATGGCACAGGTCGGCTTCAATCACTTACCTTCTGACGGCGGCGGGATGGCGGGATTCCGGGAACCGTCCACGGCGCTGCTCGTCTCGTCCTCTTCAGTCTTCCGATCGGTCCGGGCGGCGGGAAGCGGTGACGGTGCGTGACTGACGCACGCACCGGCACCACCCCCATTGCGACGTCAGCGATCGGATGTCCTGGATGATGATTGGTCCAGGCTGGAGACTGGACCAATCACAGCCAGGATATCACGAAGGTGGGGGTGGCCAAGCGCTCTTTTCTGCGCCCAGGTTACGCCCCCAGAAGGCAGCCAATCGGTGCCTCTTCTGGGTCGTAAACCCCACCCCCCCTTTAGCCACCACATAGGCCGGCGAACCGATTTTTTTTTTTCGTAACTTTATTGTTCTTTATTATATGCACGGGCCGCCACTACCTGAAAGTAGTCACAGAGCTTCACTTTTTCCACATTTTGTTATGTTACAGCCTTATTCCAAAATGGATTAATTAATTATTTTCCCCAAAATTCTACAAACAATCCCCCATAATGACAATGTGAAAGAAGTTTGTTTGAAATCTTTGGAAATTCATCAAAAATAAAAATCACATGTACATAAGTATTCACAGCCTTTGCCATGACACTCAAAATTGAGCTCAGGTCAATCCTGTTTCCACTGATCATCCTTGAGATGATTCTACAACTTGATTGGAGTCCCCCTGTGGTAAATTCAGTTGATTGCACATGATTTGGAGAGGCACACACCTGTCTATATAAGGTCCCACAGTTAACAGTGCATGTCAGAGCACAAACTGTGCCATGAAGTCCAGGGAATTGTCAGTAGACCTCTGAGACTGTATTGTATCATGGAACAGATCTGGGGAAGGGTACAGAAACATTTCTGCAGCATTGAAGGTCCCAATGAGCACAGTGGCCTCCATCATCCGTAAATGGAAGAAGTTTGGAACCACCAGGACTCTTCCTAGAGCGGGCCGCCCAGCCAAACTGAGCGATCGGGGGAGAAGGGCCCTAGTAAGGGAGGTGACCAAGAACCCGATGGTCACTCTGCTTCAGCATTTCTTTGTGGGGAGAGGAGTACTTTCTAAAAGAACAAGCATCTCTGCAGCACTCCACCAATCAGGCCTGTGTGGTAGAGCGACCATGACGGAAGCCACTCCTCAGTAAAAGGCACCTGAAGAACTCTCAGACCATAAGAAACAAAATTCTCTGGTCTGATGAAACAAGGATTGAACTTGCCTGAATGGCAAGCGTAATATCTGGAGGAAACCAGGTTCATAAAGACAAAGGTGAGCGAGTTTGGGGTGGAGGAAATTGACTGGCCTGCACTGAGTCCTGACCTCAACCTGAAAGAACACAGTTGGGATGAATTTGATTGCTAGTCAGTCCTTCTCGTCCAATATCGGTGCCTGACCTCACAAATGCACTTCTGAAAGAATGGTCAAACATTCCCATAGACACTCCTAAACCTTGTGGACAGCCTTCCCAGAAGAGTTGAAGCTGTTATAGCTGCAAAGGGTGGGCCAACTCAATATTGAACCCTACGGACCAAGACTGGGCTGCCATTAAAGTTCATGTGTGTGTAAAGGCAGGCGTCCCAATACTTTTAACAATATAGTGTAAATTGATGTGATTTGGATCCGCCATTACAGCAAAATTACCCAGGCATTCCCTGAAGTTGCCTCAAAGTTGCTTCAAGTCCCTTCAAAGCCGCACTCAAGTCGCATAGCAAAGTTGCACTGTAAGTGGCATGACTTTCAGGTTGTGGCAGTGTGAACCGAGCCTTAGTATCAGTTTCTTGCTGTCCCCGTACAGGGGACTTCAGATTGGGTCATGGGAGGGACAAAGTTCCCTGGTGCTGATGTAGCCAATCACAATGCTGCTCCCTCCCCTGTCTTGGTGTCAATAGGGGGCCAAGGGAGGAAAAGCATCCTGTGGCATGGTAAGGATGATGCCCTGGGTAGTGTGACTCCCACTGCCTAAAGAGGTCACCAGCCAAGGCTATAGTTACTGAACTACAGGACTGCAGTATCTGCAGAGAAAAGTCAGGTCTCCAGCCCTGCTGGACAGGGCTGAGCAGTGTGGCAGATCTGTCTACATTTCAGAACTCAACGAAAAGAAATAAAAATGCCTTGGTAGCTGTTTTTGTTTAATCATTTAGGTTTCCATGGTTACATAATTAGTGAGGTTGAAAAAAGACACCAATCCATCCAGTTCAACCTATGATAAGTGTGTGTGTGTGCATTTGCTATTAACAGTACATTGTATACCCCTGTATGTTGTGGTCGTTCGTTAGGTGCCCATCTAATAGTTTTTTTTAAACCATTGATGCTCCCTGCTGATACCACTGCTTGTGGAAGAGAATTCCACATCCTTACCGCTCTGATAGTAAAGAACCCTTTACGCAGTTAAAAGTTAAACCGTTTCTCTTCTAATTTTAGTGAATGGCCGCGTGTCTTTTTAAATTCCCTTTCGCTATAAAGAGTTTTTTTTCCCTATGCTAGGGTCGCCAGTACAGTATTTGTACATTGATATCATATCCCCCCTCAATTGTCTCTTCTCCAGAGAGAATAAGTTCAATGCTTGCAGTCTTTCCTCATAGCGGAAGTCCTCCAATCCCTTTATTAGCTTTGTTGCCCTTCTCTGGACTCTCTCCAGTTCCAGCACATCCTTCCTGAGGACCGGTGCCCAGAACTGGAAGGCATACTCCTGATGCGGCCGGACCAGAGTCTTGTAGAGTGGGAGAATAATTGTTTTATCTCTGGAATGAATCCACTTTACTACCAGTCACGTAACCTCTACGTCAGCAGACTTTGCGGGGTTATACCGGGATGATGCCTCTAGCTAGAGGCATCATCCCGGTACCGTTGTTTGAAGCCGACGGTCGGCTTTCCGTCGGTAGCGATCGATGCGGCTCGGGAGCCGCTCGATCGTTACCCGGGGGGGCAGGAGGGGACGTCCCCCCCCTCCCGCGGCTTTGCTCGGGGCTACCGTCCCACCGGGAGCCCCGAGCACCCAGCCGGCACGTCCGCCGGCTGGATGGAGTCCCGATGAATGCCGGAAACGGCATCGATCGGGTCTCCGATGACGTAACCCGGAGGCGGCGTCCATGACGTCACTTCCGGGTTACTGTGCTGCAAAAGGCGGCAGATTTGAAAAACGGCTGTATGCAAAAATGCCGTTTTCGGCGTTTTGCATACAGGGAAGTGTAGTGGAGGGGTCTAGGGTCTTTTAGACCCTCGATCCCTCCATAAAGAGTACCTGTCACTGCATATTGCTGTCACCAGGGATGTTTACATTGCTTGTGACAGCAATAAAAGTGATCAGATTTTTTTTTTTTTTTAAAAACCTGTAATAAAGTTTAAAAAAAAAGAAAAAATAAATAGGAAAAAAAAAAAAAAAAAAATTTAGCCGTCCCCGTCACCGTTAGCTCGCGCACAAAAAAAAACGTATACGCAAGTCGAGCCGCGAATGAAATCGCTGTTCAAACCACACATGTGAGGTATCGCCGCGATCGCCAGAGCGTGGGCAATAATTAAAAAAAAAGAGCTACACACTAACTCTAAACTGGTAACCGTTAAATAAATTTAAAGCGTCGCAGATTGAGATCTCTATTGACCGTAGTTTGTCGCCATCCCACGGGGGGGCGCAATTTTAAACCGTAACATGTTTGGTATCTATTTACTCGGCGTGACATGTTCTTTCACAATATACAAAAAAAATGGGCTAACTTTACTGTTTAGTATTTTTTAAATGCAGTGAAATGTGATTTTTCAAATTTTTTCCAAAAAAATGGCGTTTTAAAGACCGCTGCGCAAATACCGCGTGACAAAAAATTTTGCAATGACCGACATTTTATTCTCCAGAGTCTTTGCTAAAAAAATATATATAATGTTTGGGGGTTCTAAGTAGTTTTCTGGGAAAAAATACTGGTTTTAACTTGTGAACAAAAAGTGTCCGAAATAGGGCTGGGGCTAAAGTGGTTAATACATGCCAGTATTCTCTTGGCTTTGCTTGCAACAGGTTGACATTGCATGTCATTGCTGAGCTTGTCATCTACTGGGACCCCCAGGTCCTTTTCCATCTTAGATTTCCCCAGAGGTTCTTCCCCTAGCGCATAACCTACCTTCGTATTTCTGAGTCCCAAATGCATTACATTACATTTTTCAATATTAAACCTCATCTGCCATGCAGTTGCCCACCCCATTATTTTGTTCAGGTCTTCTTGTAAGGTTACCACATCCTGTGTAGAAGATATTGCCCTGCTTAGCTTAGAATCGTCCGCAAATACTGAGATTGAGCTGATTATCGCATCCTCTATGAATAAATTAAACAGGATTGGTCCCAGGACAGATCCTTGTGGGACCCCACTTTCCACACCAGACCAATCCGAGTATTCTCCATTTATCCCCACCCTCTGGACTCGCCCCTGAAGCCAGTTTTCAGTCCAGGTACTCACCCTATGGTCCATACTTACATACCTTAGTTTGTACTGTAAGCGTTTGTGGGGAACTGTATCAAATGCCTTTGCAAAGTCCAGATACACCACATCTACAGGAATTCCTTTATCTAGATGGCAGCTCACTTCTTCATAGAAGGTTAATAGACTGGTCTGGCAAGAACAATTCTTCATGAATCCATGCTAATTACTACAAATGATAACATTTTTATTACTAAAATCTTGTATATAGTCCCTTATCATTCCCTCAAATAGCTTGCAGACTATAGATGTTAGGCTAACCAGCCTGTTGTTCCCAGGGATACATCTCAGCCCTTTTTAAATATTGGTGCCATGTTGGCTTTTCTCCAATCAGCTGGTACCATTCCCATCAGTAGACTGTCCATAAAAAATTAGGAAAAATGGTCTGGCTATCTCCTGGCTGAGTTCCTTAAGGACCCTCGGGTGTAAGACATCTGGTCCCAGTGACTTATTTATGTTAAGTTTTTTTAGTCTAGTTTTGAGTCTGTCTTCTGTTAACCATGAGGTTGCTTCCTGTGATGTGTTATTAACTTTAACATTACAGTCTAGGCTACTGTATCCCCCCCCCCCTTTTCCTTTGTGATGGCTAAGAAGAAAAATTTATTCAGAACCTCTGCCTTCTCTCTGTCCTTTTTTGCCAGATTCCTTTCATCATCCTTTATGGGGCCAATATGTTCAGGCCTCTGTTTCTTAATATTTATTTATACTTAAAGAATTTCTTGTTTTTTTTTTCTTTTACTCTCTTCTGCTAAGTGCTTTTCGCGTTTTATCTTAGCCGCCTTGATTGCTCGCTTACATTTCTTATTGCATTCTTTGTAATGGTGGAATGCTGCCAATGACCCCTCAGTCTTGAATTTCTTGAAGGCCTTTTCTTTTGTTTTTATATGCATTTTTATGTTGGAGTTTAGCCACTCAGGGTTTATTTTAGCTCTTTGAGGCTCGGGTCACACTATTGCGATGCGGGAAGGCTGCGAATTCGCAGCCTTTTCCCGCATCGCACACGCACCCCCGGCAGTTCACACTGCCATATGCGATACGCTGGGGGTGTCAATGTAATCTTAACGACACCCCCAGTTTGATCGCATATCGCAGTGCGATCGTGCAGTTCGCACAGGATGGGATCGCACAAGTGTGAACCGCTGTGCGATCCGATCCTGATGCGGCTGCAAAAATGCCTCCTGTGCGTGTTTGCACCGGGTGCGATGCGAATTTAGCCATACAAACTGTATGGCTAAACTCGCACCGCACAGCTGATCGCATGTAATGTCGGAGCAGTGCGCTCCGACATTACATGCGAACCCGGCACTCGCATCAGTGTGAACCGGGTCTTAAACGTATTCCCTGTCGGAATGCATTGGCCAATACCTTTATTCAGTATGTTCTTAAAGCACTCCCATTTTTCCTCAGTGTTTTTTGTTCCTAGGATTCTATCCCATTTATCATCGTCTAGCATAGAGCGTAGTTTAGGGAAGTTGGTTCTTTTGAAGTTCAGTGTCTTTGTATTACCCTTGTGTTTCGCATTTCTGTGATTTAAACTGAAACAAATTGACCTATGGTCACTGTTTCCTAAGTTGCCCCTTATTTCTACATTCACAATCAGGTCTGTATTTTTCATAATCAGTAGGTCTAGTAACGCTTTGTTTCTCTTTGGTGCGTTCACCATCTGACCCATGAAATTGTCCTGAAAAACATTTAGGAATTGGCGAGTCTTAATGTGCGGTTACTTCTGCCCAGTCTATATCTGGATAATTAAAAACCCCCATTATAATGACATTTCCCATCCTTGCCGCCATTCCAAGCTGTGATAGGAGCTGGTTGGGGGGCCTATACCATACACCCAATATTACTTTCCCCCCAGTACCTTCCCTTTGAAGCTCTACCCATAGGGATTCCCCCTCCTCCCTAGCTCCATTAGTGACATTGTCCCTCACATTCACTTGCACATCGTTCTTAATATACGGCCTTACCCCCCCCCCCCCCTTTTTTTACCCTCTTTATCTCTGTGATAAAGAGAATACCCCTGAATGGCTGCCAGCCAATCATGAAAGCTGTCAAACCAAGTCTCTAAGTTCCCACAAAATCAAAATTATCCTCATACATATAGCTCCAGTTCTCCCATCTTGGTAGCCAGAGTCTAGCATTAATATACAAACCTCGTAACTTTGTCCCGTCGCACATTATACCCCTGTTAGATATTATGAGGGTACACTTTGTATTTGTCAACTTACCTACATTGGGTTTTGGATCTCTGGTCACCCTACCACTAATGCCCCCAATGTTGCCTGCTGAACCTTGCCCCCCCATGGCTAGCTCTACAGCTGGACCCTCATCCCATCACCTAGTTTAAAAGCCCCTCTAACCATCTTCTCTCCCAGGAGGGCTGCACCCATCCCATTTAGGTGCAGTCTGTCCCTTCTAAAGAGCCGGTAACCGACTGAAAATTCGGCCCAGTTCTCCAGGAACCATAATAAAGAACTTCAAACTTTAAGGATTGTTTCTGGAAAAAAAGACAGACTGACGATTTCTAACTGATGTGAACACTGCAGAGACGTGAAGAGCTGGTGACGTCAATAGTCAGAGAAGGAAACCCCAGAGCCACGCGTGACGCATCGCGGAGAGTTTAAGGCAAACAGCGGGAACCGCCATGAGAGCCCTGAGAGCCGAAGGCCTTTATGAAATAAGGATTAACTTAAAACAAAAACAGCGCTGAGAAAAACAATGAAGGGTAATGTCAGCAATCTGCTTTAAAGGCGCCCCGCAGCACTCGCCTCTGACGAGGCCACGCTGGGCAGATACGCACTTTACAACGGCAAATTATAATGTAAATGTATGACCGCCGCGGACGGGCCGTTTAGTAAAATGTATCCCGTTGGTTTGATTTGAATTTTTTTCCATTTTGTAAATCTACAGATCAGCAGGACGAGGCGCATAGTGGAAACCGTTTGTGGCCCAAGAGTGGGAGGGAGGAGGTAAGTGAAGAATACTGCAGCACTTTGTAGTGAGAGTCTGCTGCAAACCCGGAATGGATGACAATTAGCTGTATCATAAACAATTTAAATGTTTTCTTTTAATAATATATATATATATATATATATATATATATATACTGTATATATTTTTTACTTTTTATCATCTGTTTTAAAATCTTAGTTCCGCTGATCTCCTCCAGCCCCTTACATTCACTTTCTGACTACATACACTTCAGTATCAGCTGCTTATGCTTAGGGAAGAACCAAAGGTCTCATCATTAGGGAAGGTGTTTAGGTGGTTAGGGATGCTCATCATCAGGGAAGAACTGATGGTCTCATCGTTAGGAAAGTGGTTAGGGATACTCATCATCAGGGAAGAACTGGTGGTCTCACTCATCATTGGGAAAGGTGGTTAGGGATGCTTATCATTAGGGAAGGTGGTTAAGTGGTTAGGGATGCTCATCATTAGGGAAGGTGGTAAGATGGTTAGGGATGCTCAATATTAGGTAAGAACTGATAGCCTCATCATTAGGTAGGGTGGCTAGGAATACTCATAATTAGGGAATAACCGATGAACTCATCATTAGGGTAGGTGGTTACATGATTAGGGATGCTCAACATTAGGGAAGAACTGATGGTCTCATCATTAGGGAAAGTGGTTAGGGATACTCATCATCAGGGAAGAACTGGTGGTCTCATCATTGGGAAAGGTGGTTAGGGATGCTTATCATTAGGGAAGGTGGTTATGGTTAGGGATACTCAACAAGATGAAAGAAGCAATAGTCTCATCATTAGGGAAGGTGGTTAGGGATTATCATCATTACAGAACATGGTTAGGTTGTTATGGATGCTCAACATTAGGGAGGAACCGATGGTCTCAGCATTAGGGAATAACAAATGGCCTCATCGTTAGGTAAGGTGGTCAGGGATGCTCATCATTAGGGAAGGTGGTTAGGTGGTTAGGGATGCTCAACATTAGAGAAGAACTGATGGTCTCATCATGAGGGAAGGTAGGTAGGTGGTTAGTGATGCTCATCATTACAGAAGAACCGATGGTCTCATAATTACGGAAATACCTATGGTCTCATCGTTAGGTAAGGTGGTAAGGAATGCTAATCATTAGGAAGGTGGTTAGGTGGTAAGGGATGCTCAACATTAGAGAAGAACTGATGGTCTTATCGTTGGGTAAGGTAGGTAGGTGGTAAGGGATGCTCATCTTTAGAGAAGAACCGATGGTCTCATCATTAGGGAAGGTGGTTAGATGTTTAGGGATGCTCACAATTAGAGAAGAAACAATTGTTTCTTCACTAAGGAAGGTGGTTAGGGATGCTCATCTTTAGGTATGAACCAATGGTCTCATTAGTGGGGAAGGTGGTTATGAATGCTCATCATTAGAGAAGAACTGATGGTCCCACCATTAGAGAAGGTGGTTAGGGATGCTCCTCATTAGGGAAGAACTAATGGTCTCAATTATTAGAGAAAGTGGTCAGGTGGTTAGGGATGCTAATCATTAGGGAAGAACCAATGCTCTCATCATTATGGAAGGTGGTTAGGTGGTTAGGAATGCTCATCATTAGAGAAGAACCAATAGTCTCATCATTAGGAAAGGGATTAGGTGGTTGGTGATGCTCATCATTTGGGAAGAATTGATGGTCTCATCATAAGGGAAGGTGGGTGGGTGGTTAGGGATGCTCATCATTAGGGAAGGTGGTTAGGGATGCTCAACACGAGGAAAGAACCAATGGTCTCATCATTAGGAAAGGTGGTTAGGGATGCTCATCATTAGAGAAGGTGGTTAGGGATGCTCGTAATTAGGGAAGAACCGATGGCCTCATCATTAGGTAGGGTGCTTAGTTAGTTTGGGATACTCATAATTATGGAATAACAGATGGCCTCATCATTAGGTAAGGTGGTTAGGGATGCTCATCTTTAGGGAAGAACCAATGGTCTCATCATTAGGGAAGGTGGTTAGGGATGCTCATCATTAGAGAAAGTGGTTAGGTGGTTAGGGATGCTCAACATTAGGGAAGAACCGATGGTCTCATCGTTAGGGAATAACCGATGGCCTCATCATTAGGTAAGGTGGTCAGGGATGCTCATCATTAAGGAAGGTGGTTAGGGATGCTCAACATTAGAGAAGAACTGACGGTCTCATCATTAGGGAAGGTAGGTAGGTGGTTAGGGATGCTCATCATTAGAGTAGAACTGATGGTCTCATCATTAGGGAATAACCGTTGGTCTCATCATTAGGGAATAACCGTTGGTCTCATCATTAGGTAAGGGGGTCAGGGATTCTCATCATTAAGGAACATGGTTAGGTGGTTAGGTGGTTAGGGATGCTCAACATTAGAGACGAACTGATGGTCTCATCATTAGGGAAGGTAGGTAGGTGGTTAGGGATGCTCATCTTTAGAGGAGAACCAATGGTCTCATCATTAGGGAAGGTAGGTAGGTGGTTAGGGATGCTCATCCTTAGAGGATAACCAATGGTCTCATCATTAGGGAAGGTGGTTAGATGTTTAGGGATGCTCACAATTAGAGAAGACCCATTGGTCTCATCATTAGGGAAGGTGGTTAGGTGGTTAGGGATGCTCATCATTAGGTAGGAACCAATGGTCTCACCATTAGGGAAGGTGGTTAACAATGCTCATCATTAGAGAAGAACCGATTGTCTCAATCATTAGGGAAAGTGGTTAGGGATGCTCATCATTATGGAAGAACCAATGCTCTCATCTTTATGGAAGGTGGTTAGGAATGCTCATCATTAGAGAAGACCCAATAGTCTCATCATTAGGGGAGGTGGTTCGGTAGGGATACTCATTATTAAAGAAGAACAGATGGTCTCATCATAAGGGAAGGTGGTTCGTGATCCTCATCATTACGGAAGAAAAATGGTCTCATCATTAGGAAGGTGCTTAGGTGGCTAGGGATGCTCATCATTAGGGAAGAACCAAGGATCTCATCATTAGGGAAGGTGGGTAGGTGGTTTATGGATGCTTATCATTAGGGAAGAACCAATGGTCTCATCATTGGGTAAGGTGGCTAGGGATACTCATCATTAGGGAAGAACTGATGGTTCAGTCAGAATCTAGTTTTGGATCAAAGTTTGAATGTTTCAGAGGAAAAGCAAAACTTTCCCACTGTTCAGCGAGAGCCAAGCATCATATATAGTAGGAGTATTTCTACTGCTTCTATATATGGTCGCTTCCTGATGTCAATGGTTCCTAAGGAAGCAGCAGGTACTTGCAACCTCTGTGTCCATAGAAACAACTGACATCACCAGAAATTCCCATCCTGTTAATAAAGGGGCATGGATAGCAGTGACATCACTGCCAAAATATATCCACTGGCAATATGACATTGATTGAATATGGCTATGGCAATTTTATGGTCAATGTCTCCACCATCCCCATCCCTATATAGCTGATGATAGCTCAGAGGGCATATCCATCAGGATTAGTTGCACAGGCCGGGTATTTTTTGGGACTTTTTATTTTGTTAATAGTGGATTTGTCAAATGTTTGCGTGTCTTTATTTCTATTTTTTTTTCTTTTTTGTGAATTAGTATGGGTACTCTGTACCCAATGCTCATTCCTGTATGGGGAAGTGGTACCTGGGGGCCCTTCTTATGATTTAAGGTTTTTTTTAGATTCTAGTAATAAGCCCCCCTAGCTGCAGACCCCCACAACCACCGGCCAGGGTTGTGAGGAAGAGGCCCTTGACCTAATCAACATGAAGAGAAGGTGATTGGCCAGGTATATCCCCCCCCCCCTCCGGAATGGGCCCCACCACCTATATTGAGGGCATGTGACCTGGTATGGTTTAGAAGGAGGGGGCATGCTCATCCCCCCTTTGCCCACCAGCCAGGCGGCATGCCCGGATTAAGGGTCTGGTATAGGTTTCCTAGGGACCTCACACATTTTTGTTTGCTTGTTTTTTTTTTTTGCATTCCTTCTGTCCCCAATATGAGGGGTTCCCACCATCCCTGGGCTAAGTTGCTGGGTCTCTACACCTGCTGTGCCCATCATGAGGGGTTCTCACCATCTCTGTGCTGATTCCTAGGTCTGTACACCTGCTGTGCCCATTATGAGAGGTTCCCACCTTCCTTGTGCTGGAATCCAGGGTCCACATACCTGCTGTGCCCATTATGAGGCCACCAACCCTGTGCTGAGTTCCGTGGTATGTACACCTGCCTTGCCCATTATGAGGGGTTCCCGCCATCCCTGTGCTGAGTTCCCTGGGTCTGTACACCTGCTGTGCTCATTATGTGGGGTTCCCACCATCCCTTTGCTGAGTTCCCGGATCTGTACACCCGCTGTACCCATTATGAGGAGTTCCCACCATTCCTGTGCTGAGGTCCTGGGTCTGTACACCTGCTGTGCCTATTATGAGGGGTTCCCACCATCCCTTTGTGGAGTTCCTAGGTCTGTACACCTGCTGTGCCCATTATAAGGGGTTCCTACCATCCCTTTGCAGTGTTCCTAGGTCTGTACACCTGCTGTACCCATTATGAGAGGCTCCCAGCATCCTTCTCCTTTTTTCCCCAATCTGTACACCTAATGTGAGCTATAATGAGGGGCGCCCAGCATCCCTATTTTATTTTTATCAGTTATATTTTATAGAAATAGCAACAGGAGAATGCACAAAGGTAGGCAGGACACAAACGAATGGCGGGGACACCCCAAGCTCACAGTAGTTCATGAGTCATGAATTATGGCTGGTAGATCTCACTTTTATACCTTATATTTATACATAAAATTTTACATTTGTGGGACTGGCTCTTTAAAATATTGGAAAATCAGGAATCCTTTTACTAAACAGTTTTGTGAAACGTTGATGCGGTTTTCTTGGTATTGACAATGTATATTTCTTTTTTCTTTTTTCCCTCATAAATGTTTAAACTTCTCCAGCGTTCTCTTATCTCCGCTGTCTATTGACCGGGACGAGTCAGCGCGTTGCGTGATTTAGTTGGCAGTTTTAAATAAGATTTGAGAGAATTTCCTCCGCTCATGAACCATTTTATTCCCGGAAAACACAAACGCGCACGTGGGACCCCTAATATATTTTGCGCCGCTGACTATAAAACATTACAAATCAGTCTGATCGCTCCTTGCCTAATCAATAAGCAGACTGGCTTTTCTTCCCCGGTAATAAGCGCCAAGTCTCTGCGGAGCCTCAGAATTGGTCCGAGCCGCAAATCCACGCAGCTTGTTACAGTAAGTAATCATATAATTTACACCTTCATCAATATTACAGGGAGCTGAGTCCCCAGCAGGACGGTAGATAATACCAGGCGGTCCCAGTCGCGGATGGGGAAGACGGCGACAAAATTGCTTGTCAGTCAAACTGCGCTCGGGATTCTTCGAGGGGAACATGAGGAAAAGACATTCAACCCTTAAATTGGAAATTCTTCCCTTTGTTCTTGGCGTGATATGGGAACAATCCAAATATCTAAGAGGGGAAACAATGCTTCCATTTGTCCCTGATTTCCATGGACAAGCCCCATTTTTAAGATGGATCCTATCCCAATCACTATAAATATTATAAATATTTTATAATCTGCAGTTTTCATTAAAATAATCCCTGGTAAACCTGCCATGAAGGTCCTTGTTCAGGCACTTCCTGTTATAGGGTGACAACGCTCTGTCCCTGTTTCCCATTTGTTTTCCTACGTTGTCACCTGGTCACACAGGCTTCTGATGGGGACTACATGTGGCCTTTCAAACCTATTTAACTTACATGTAGGCAGGACAGGGACAACCAGGGGGCAGGAGGGTCGGCTGCCCTGGGCACTGTGGTATCATGTGAGGTTGGGGTGGGGGGAACACCATGAGGAGTTTGGGGGGAGAAAATTTGTGTTGGGAGGGGGGGTGTCAGGGGGGTGAAAATTGTTATAGGAGGGGAAATCTGGGGAGGTGTGTTAGGAGTGATGATTTGGGGGGATTTGTGTTGCGAGGGGGGACAGGTGAGGAGGATTTGTGGTAGGAGGGGGGATTTGGGGGGGGGGTTTGTGCTAGAAAAAGTAATATGTTGGGGGGGGGGTTGTGCTAGGACATTTTTTGAGGGGGAGATTTATGTTAGTAAGGATGATTGGGGGATTTGTGCTAGGATGGGGGGATTTGGAGTGGGGAGAGAGGATTTTTTCTCAGAGGGGACATTTAAAGGGTAGAGGATTTGTGCTAGGAGGGGGACGTTTGTTTTTTGTTTTTTGGGGAGGGGGGATTTGTGCTGGGGGTATATGGGGAGACAGAGCATTTGAGCTGGGGAGGGGGATATGTGCCAGGAGGGGGGATTTCAGCAGAGGTTGCATTTTTACTAGGAGGAAGGGGGATTTATGCTTAGGGCGGAGCATGCAGATTAGTGCTTGATTTTTTTTCTTGGGGGGGGGGGGATTTTTGCTGACACATCTTGGTGGGGAGGGGGACGCAAATTGGCACTGCATGTAGGTGGGGTGCAGTGCGGCGGCAATAAAACACGCGGTCCCAGTGAGATGAAAGAACTTGTATTAACATTATGCAAAGACAATTCACAATAAACCCCAGGGGAAGACAGCCCAACTGGGAACACTAACAGGTCTAACAGCATGTAGAGAGCAGGTTTTTAGCTGAACTGACAGCGCCTGTTATGCGGGGCAGAATGCTGGCTGGCTGTCTCGTGCCAGAGGAGTTGCGAGCCCTAAGCTTTCCCTCCTCGTCAGAAACCTTTCCCTGCTGCTAGTCCTGTCCCTACTCTACCCATTCGCTAAATGCACGTCAAGTCTGACAGCCAGGCCCTAAAGAGGCTCATCCTAACCCAAGATGGCTGCTAGAGTCACATGGGGTGGCAGCATCCAATCAGATAGCTACCCCAGTGACCAAGGAAACCATAAAGGAACCATGTTCTTCTTGACTTCCTCTCCAACTGTAATGGTGCTGTGGACAAATGCCACCTACAGTAGACTGCACCTGCCTACAAACGCATTTGTGCGAGGGAATGGCAAGTGGGTCTCAACACCAAATGATCGCAAATATACATCCATGGGACACCAAGATTGTGTGCTTTCCGCACACTGACCAAGCTATTACTGACAGCATGGACGTCAGCAGAACTTTTTTCGGGGGGGGGGGGGGAGGAGTCATTTTAGGGTCACCGATTCTCACCCCTTTTTCGACAATGTCATGAAGGGGAGGAGCTTAGTCATTAAATTTATTTTTGAGTATTTATTTTTTAAAGGGGAAACAGGAGAATGTATTTTTAAAGTGTTTGTTAACCTAAAAATAAAAAATAAATATTGATCCTGTTCCCTTGAAGCATGTTATACAGAACAGTGCTTGTGCTGTGTAATTTGGCCCCTTCTATCACCTAGAAATACCTGGCTGATCCTGCCTGACTATGTCCTCCCTTCTGTAAACTGACCACGGTATACCATGGCTGCTGAGCCCTGACTTTGTGGTCAGTCTACGTGTCTCCATCATCTGCAGCCCTCCTGTCCTCCTCTGTCCTCTCTCCCCCCTCCCTCCCTACCTGTTTGCTCCTGTGTCAGTGCCCCCCTCCTCCCCTCCTGCTGCTAAAGTTTCATTAAAAGTTTCATATCCTGTCTACAGTCTGTTTAATAATCTTATGTGCCCCCCCCCCCCTGTCTGTATTTTATAAAATAAGCTGTTCTTTACCAACTTTCAGAGTGCCGATTGCCTCTCATGTGACCCGCTGCCTCTCTCCTCCTCCCCTCCCGACTGACGTCAGCGGGGAATCCTCTGCCCTGCCCACTGCAGGCAGCTGTCAGATGGTGAAAGGAGAGAGCCGACGGGCGACGTGAGCGGCGATCGGTGCTCTGAAAACTGGAAAAGAACAGCTTATTTTTTTTTAATACATATACAGACACAGGGCCACAGGCACACAGGTTTATTAAACAGACCAGACAGGATGGTATAAAGAGGCTTAACAACCACTTTAAAGGGGAAGTTGAGATTCCAGGGGGGCCACCTGCCCCCCCTTGCCCCCCTTCCGGACGCCTAAGACTGACAGTGATCAGGAGTCAGCTGGATGGTCTCCTAATCATGTGACTGCTGAGACAGCCAATCACTGATTGGGAAGACACTTCTCCCTCCTGGCCCTAACACCGCTTTAAAGGGCTCCTAGGAAGGGAGGGGGCAGGAATTGGGTAACGAACATTGTTCAAGCAGGGTTCTCTGTCGATATCTTTAGTAAACCTGCCCTGAGAAATGCCATTCAGGCATCACTCCCTCCTCCTCAGTGTTCCCATATACAGTGGGTACGGAAAGTATTCAGACCCCCTTAAATTTTTCACTCTTTGTTATATTGCAGCCATTTGCTAAAATCATTTAAGTTCATTCTTCTTCCTCATGAATGTACACATAGCACCCCATACTGACAGAAAAACACAGAATTTTTGACATTGTTGCAGATTTATTAAAAAAGAAAAACTGAAATATCACATGGTCCTAAGTATTCAGACCCTTTGCTCAGTATTTAGTAGAAGCCCCCTTTTGATCTAATATTGCCAGGAGTCTTTTTGGGAAAGATGCAACAAGTCTTTCACACCTGGATTTGGGGATCCTCTGCCATTCCTCCTTGCAGATCCTCTCCAGTTCTGTCAGGTTGGATGGTAAACGTTGGTGGACAGCCATTTTTAGGTCTCTCCAGAGATGCTCAATTGGGTTTAAGTCAGGGCTCTGGCTGGGCCATTCAAGAACAGTCACGGAGTTGTTGTGAAGCCACTCCTTCGATATTTTAGCTGTGTGCTTAGGGTCATTGTCTTGTTGGAAGGTAAACCTTCGGCCCAGTCTGAGGTCCAGAGCACTCTGGAGAAGGTTTTTGTCCAGGATATCCCTGTACTTGGCCGCATTCATCTTTCCCTCGAGTTATAGGGCAAAAAAATAAAAAACACAATAGTGATCAAATACCACCATAAGAAAGCTTCTAGTTGTGTGAAAAAAAAAACAAAAAACATTTCTGTACAGGGTTGCATGACCGCGCATACACCAGTTAAATTAGCGCAGTGCTGAATAAAAAAAAATGCCACGGTCATAAAAGGGGTAAAATCTTCTGGAGCTGAAGTAGTTAAAAGACAAAGCAAAACAGGCGTATCATGAGAGATCACCAGTCTGCATGAGCGAGCAGTGTGGGGGAAGCTGAGAGCTCACAGAACGCAGTGTATTTCGGGAGATCGTTGGTCTGCAGGAGGAAGCAGTACTGAGAGAGCCGTGATGATATGGGTTTGAAATGCATTGGATATTCTTGTATTTGTAATGGACTCAGGATTTTCCTCCGGCATTCTCATCTTTGTCACAATCGATTTATTGGGGACATTTTTGGGGCACAACTAATGAACCTGTTGGACTGGTTCAAGAAGCTTGGGACAGGAAATGATGCCACAGGAAGTAGGAGAGGAAACAAAGGACTCGAACAAGCAATGTGCTGAGGAGCAAAAGAACTGGTAGTTCTGTAGGACTTCGGAGAAGATTTGGAGATATCCTGTTTAAAAGGAAGAAGACTCCATCACCAGGAAGAACCAAGCTAACCACTTGTCGTCCGCCCCGAAGCAGTTTTACTGCTACAGGGCGTCTCTCCTTTGCAGAATCATCTATACTGTATGTACGTGATTCTGCACTTCCGTCTGCAGGAGGATGCTCACAGCAGAAGCCGATCTGCTGATACCGGGCACTCAGTGTCCTCCGGCATCTGCCATTCGTTGGTAAACCACACATAACGGGGATCTGCCTATTTAAACAGGGCAGATCCACATTCTGACAGGGGGAGGGCTGGATTCTGTGTTCCCGACTCAAATTCATGTCTTCCACTAGTAAAAGCACCTCACAAAGTACACACAAATACTGGTTAGGCACACATTTAACCATTTGATCACCCTAGATGTTTAACCCCTTCCCAGCCAGTGTCATTAGTACAGTGATATATAGTGCATATTAGTGCATATTTTTAGCACTGATCACTCTATTAGTGTTGCTGCAAAGTGTCAGTGTCAGACTATTTGCCAAAATATCACAGTCCCGCTACACTACAGAGGTTTCATTGCTTTCTTGCTTATACCACAAAGAACCTTAACCACTTAGTGACTGTCCTACGTACATTAACTGTGGCAGGGTGGCCCCTCTATGCTGGATCACATAGGGTGGGGGGGTGCACACACCTGCCACCCCAGCTGTGCTGTGATTTGTTACAGCACAAGTCGATCAGCGGGTCCCGGCCAATGAATGATCACCGGCACCCACTGATTGGCTTCATCATTCAGGGAAGGGAGCCCTGTGTTGTAAAAATTACAGAGCTCTGAACACTGACAGGCGATCTTGCTTTTTTTTTATTCCCTGCAAAGCAGGGGAAAAAAAACAGCAAGATTGCATTGTAAAAGCAGAACACAGTACATACACATTACACATTGTTAGGCACACATTTAACCCCTTGATTGCCCCCAGATGTTAACCCCTTCCCAGCCAGTGGCATTATTATAGTGTCAGTGTAAAGTATTAGCAATGATCACTGTATTAGTGTCGCTGGTGATGCCAATCAGTTAGTGTACCCCCCCCCCCCTTCCAGCCAGTGTCAGCTAGTGCCAGATGGGCCACCGCACTATCACAGTCCCATTATAAGTCACTGATCACCGCCATTACTAGAATAAAATAAAGAAATAAAAATTCCAGTATATACCATATTTATCAGCGTATAATACGCGCCGGCGTATAACACGCACCTAAATTTTAGGGCAGAAATTTCAGGAAAAAAGCTGAAATTTAAAATAAACAGCTTTGAACTCAGAACATTTTTTTTTAAATTAAATGTAGTCTTACCAGTGCCCACGAATGCAGCCTCATCAGCGCAGTGCCCTTAAATTAGCCTCGCCAGTGCAGTGCCCATACATGCAGCCTCGCCAGTGCAGTACCCATACATGCAGCCTTGCCAGTCCCCATACATGCAGCCTCACCAGCGCCAGTGCCCATAATTGCAGCCTCGCCAGCACCAATGCCCATAATTGCAGCCTCGCCAGTGCAATGCCAATACATGCAGCCTCGCCAGCGCAGTGCCCATACATGCAGCCTCGCCAGCGCCAGTGCCCATAATTGTAGCCTCGCCAGCGCCAGTGCCCATACATGAAGCCTCGCCAGTGCCCATAATTGCAGCCTCGCGAGCGCCGGTGCCCATAATTGCAGCCTCCCCAGCGCCCATAATTGCAGCCTCGCCAGAGCCCATAATTGCAGCCTCGCCAGCGCCACTATACACATCACTTTTAAAAATGTCCACAAAGCAGCGCCGAGAGGTAGAAGGGGGCGGGCGGCGCCGAGGAGAAGGAAGGACGCGCTCTCATCGGAAGTCCCGGCGCCTATGATTGACGTCGGCATAGGAGGCGGGACTTCTGATGACAGCGCATCCTTCCTTCTCCTCGGCGCCGCCCGCCCCCTTCTACCTCTCGGCGCTGCTTTCTGGACATTTTTTTTTATATATTGGCGTATAACATGCACAGCTACTTTTTCCTCCATTTTTAGGAGGAAAAATGTGTGTGTTATATGCCAATAAATACGGTAATCCATAGTTTGTAGGTGCTAAAACTTACATACACACCAATACACTCATTGGGATTTTTTTTTTTTTTTTACCAAAGACATGGAGCAGAATATATATCCATCTAAATTCATGAAGAAATTAGATTTTTTTTTACATTTTTATTGGATATGTTTTATAGCAGAAAGTAAACAATATGGTTTTTTTTTTTTTTTTTTACATTTCTGTCTTTATTTGTTTATAGCACAAAAAAATAAAACACCCAGTGGTGATCAAATACCACCATAAGAAAGCTTTAGTTGTATGAAAAAAAGAAGAAAAAAAACGTATTTCTATACAGGGTTGCCTGACTGCACAATCGCCAGTTAAAGTAGTGCAGTGCTAAATAGCAAAAAATGTCCCGGTCCTGAAAGGGGTAAAAGGGGTAAAACCTTCTGAAGCTGAAGTGGTTAAAAGACAAGGCAAAACAGGCGTATCATGAGAGATCACCAATCTGCATGAGCGAGCAGTGAGGGGGGAAACTGAGAGCTCACAGTATGCAGTGTATTTCGAGAGATCGCTGGTCTGCAGGAGGAAGCAGTGCTGGGAGAGCCGTGATGATTTGGGTTTGAAACGCATTGGATATTCTTGTATTTGCACTAAAGATGCACTGGACTCAGGATTTTCCTCCGGCATTCTCATCTTTCTCACAATCCATTTATTGGGGACATTTGGTGGAACCCAATTCATAACACCACCACTCATTCTGCAATCACTGATAACTGATTGAAATTGATGGACACTTAAAAATATTATGATGGGATTGGGACATGATCTCTTCTCCAATGTGTAGCTCAGAGTGCTGTTGCTGTGGAGAACACTACCTCATATTGATGGGCAGAAGTAAGCCATGTACACACCACTCCCTAATGTTAAACACATTTTATGTTGTCTAGATAGCAGTTCCCAGTGCCCACCAGAGTTCCACCAATCAATGTGGATGCCGGGACTTGGAGGTGTAATGAGCCATTGCCATCTAGTGAAGGTTGTGTAAATGTAATTACAAATTCAATGGTGGCAAAATTAAAGTGCAGCTAGAAGCAGCATGTTGTAAACCTCAGAGATGAAATATGAACAAAGCATATCCCTCTATAGTGTGTACTTGTCTCCAATACACAGCCTGTGATTGACAGCCCGGTTCCTGTGTGTGTGAAGGGGGTGTGTCCTTTCCCTCCAGTCAGCTCTAAGAGTTCTGCGCACTGATGTAACTTTAGCTCTCAGCCCCTTTTTTTTTTTAGAACTGAGAGATCCTTTGTAAATTCTGTACTTTGAATGGATGTAGAGAAAAAACGCTGAAGATAAAACAGGTACAACTTATATAGGAAGGTTTGTCTCATCCATGTGTATCACCTGAGGATAGCCCCTTCATTAAGTATATGGAAGGGTTTACAACCACTTTAAATGATGTATCACCCTCCTAGTCAGGTGCTAAGTAAAAGCATTTAATTGTTCTTCTGCTTATCAGGGAGCAGGATTTTTAGTTTTGCCTGTTACATGTGTCCAGGTGTGATTCACTTGGTCTGAGGGAGTGTCCCCACTGTATCCAATAGAGGAGCATGTTGGACAGTGGAGGAAACCCAGCCAGTTGCACACAGGCTTTTGTGGCTGTCCCAGTGGGCGGGTGCATCCTGGGATTTGTCATAAAAGCCAAGGGTACATGTGACAGGGCATCTTTGGCAGGAAGCAGAGTCCCAGGAGGAGGGTGACGGCTGTCTCTCCTCCTGTCAGAAAAGGAAGTGGTCACAGGCAGTCGGCCTAGTGGACCAGGCGTGTGGGGCTGAGCTGTGAGGTCCTGTGGAAACTGACAGTGGAGCAGTGGCAGAGATTCCTGCAAAAAACAGTGTCCGTGAGTACCAGGGATCTTGCCAGGGGCCTGCCCAGGAAGGGGGACCACTCCAGGGAGACTCAGTGGACAAAAGCCAGCACACACATTGGGTCAGAAAGTGGGTGCCAAGATAAACCCTGAAGCTTAAAGTACTGTTCATCATTTAAAACCTTCACCTCAGTGGCAAAGTGAAGCAGCGGCCTTGCCGCACACACAACAGATATTTGTCCTCAAGTTGTGCATAATTGCTAGTTGGAGTATCCCACTCATCCCTTCTCCCATCCCAGTTCCAAAATAAAATTCAAAAAACCAAATCCCCTGGACTGTTCATTGACTGAGCCGAGGACTTAAAGCTATAAGTTCAAGTGTCTGTTGCTATGGGTTACCCAGGGGAATCCATTCTAAGCAGCTCCCATGGGGGCAGCGCTACAATAATATCATACGGTTCTGGAGAACTCCTTGTTCCCTCCTGTATATATAACATCTCCGCCCAGAAATATCTCTCAGTAACAGCGAGACTCCGGGGGGCAAATTTTTAATTTCATAAAATATGAACTGTTCTTTCCTGCAAAACATTTAGTCGTGCGATGGAGGAAACACTTTCCAGTGTCAGTGAGACATTTGTCCAGCAGTCATGGTCCTGCCTCCTGCGCTCTGTGTGACACCTCCTCCCCTTTCCTGACTCCCTCTATAGCTTTAAAGCTGAACTCCGGGCTAAGCCAATAATATCTAATTCCATTCATCATGTGTCTTCCTCTAGAATCTCAGTAAGTTTTGTGTATTTCTTTCAGATCTGTGCAGTAATTCAGTGTGAGACTTCCTGTAATAAAGACCGCTCACTGCTGCTCTCTCTCCTTGTGCAGGGGGACTGGTCTTGTCTCCGCCCCCTCCTGTAGTTTTCTTGTAGTGGGTGGAGCCTGCTGTCCTTCTCCCACAGCTCTGTGCTCTCTCTCCTTGTGCAGGGGGACTGGTCTTGTCTCTGCCCCTCCTGTAGTTTTCTGTAGTGGGTGGAGCTTGCCGGCCTTCTCCCACAGCTCTGTGCTCTCTCTCCTTGTGCAGGGGGACTGGTCTTGTCTCCGCCCCTCCTGTAGTTTTCTGTAGTGGGTGGAGCTTGCCGGCCTTCTCCCACAGCTCTGTGCTCTCTCTCCTTGTGCAGGGGGATTGGTCTTGTCTCCACCCCCTCCTGTAGTTTTATGTAGTGGGTGGAGCCTGCTGACTCCTCCCATAGCTCTGCTCTCTTTCCTTTTGCAAGGTGACTGGTCTTGTCTCCGGCCTCTCCTGTACTTTTCTGTTGTGGGTGGAGCCTGCTGACCCCTCCCACAGCTCTGCTCTCTCCTTGTTGTGGGGAAATTTTCTTGTCTCTGCCCCCTCCCATAGTTTTATGCAGGCAGCCTGTTATGGAAAAAGGACTGACAGGCTCCTCCTACAGATCTGCTGTCTCTCCTTGTGCAAGGTGACTGGTCTTCTCTCCACCCCCTCTTGAAGCTTTCTGCAGGCAGCCTGTGGTGGGTTGAGTTTGATGGGCCCCTCCCATAGCTCTGCCCCCTGCACAGACTATGTACAGCACAGTGATGATGTCACTGCTAGTTTTACAAAGTTATATCTGAGTTTGCAAGAACATCAGGTGCACACAAAGTGGATTTAAATCCTTTGAAGCTGTTGAGGAATGAACTGTATTGAAATTAACATTTCTTGTGCCCGGAGTTCAGCCAAAATTACCAAACTATCAGACATAGCGGGGTGGATTTACAACAGACTGTGCCCTTTGCAAGTGCAGGTTCTCCAGAGCTTATGCCCCGTACACACGTGCAGATTGTCGGCCGAAAAGATTCGACCGACGACCGATCGGCCGATTTTCGGCTTGTTAGTATGATGGTTCCGACAGCCGACAGCGCACTTTCGGCCGAACAGAATCTGTCGTGCAAGCATTAAAATTTTTGTATGCCGACACCAGAGCGGCCGATTGTTCGCCAGTCAGTACAGATTTCGGCCGACAGACAGCAGATTAGCAAGACTGGGCATGCTCAGAAAAGAAAAAAGACAAGGAAAGTTAACCATCACATGACATCACTTCTGCAGTCGGCTGTTGTTGACCGACAAAATTTGTGTGCAGTCTTTTGCAGTTTTCAACAGACACGACAGCCCTGGACAAAAGACGGCCGATCGTTCGGCCGACGATCGGTACGTGTGTACGGGGCTTTAGTAAATGCAAAGAACACCCAATCCCATGCAAGGAAAATATAAAATACAGCACTTTTGCTTGCACATGATTGGATAATGGAAGTCAGCAGAGCTTCTGTTCATTTAGTAAGCTGCAACTGCACCTGCAAAGTTCTCTGACTATTTGCCTTTAGTGAATCCATCCCAATGTTTCAGAAACAACCTGAAAGGTTGTTATTGTGAATCTCACATGCATGACACTTACTGTCATTCTGATTTGACATTTCTGGTGGTGTGCAGAAGATAATGGCAGGGAGTCACTCATCAGGACGATGAAAATATATTACAAATATATATAATATATAAATAAATATATACATTTATAAAAAAAATATATATATATATATATATACATATAAATATAATGGGGAATGATATATATTACAGTTTAAGTTTATTTTTATTTTTTGATAAAGAATGAAATAATCGGAGCTTTTATTACATTTGCCCGGAGTTCTTCTTTAACTCAATTGCTGGCTCTAGCGGGACGTTCTCCTTCCTTTGAAGTGTTATAGAATTATTAATATGATAATTCTGCCATTTGCATATCAGCGGACTCAGCGTTTTGTGTTACCGGGGAGCAGAAATCATCCCAACTCTTCATCTCATCGCTAAATCTTATTCCATTAAATCTGCACTGAGGAGGGGGAAGAGCCGGAGATACGAGTTCATTGTCAGTCCACATGCACCATGGACAGGTTTTACTCCGATAGATTGTTTTCAGGGGTCAGGAGTGCGACATGCGTCAGCTCCGGGTACAAACAGCACACAGGGAGTCATCCAACCTCATCCGGTATACAATGTATATAAACAGGTGTATCTCATAAAATTAGAATATCATCAAAAAGTAATTTATTTCAGTAATTCAATTCATAAAGGTAAACTCCTATATTTTATATAGATGTGTTACACACAGAGTGAGAGATTTCAAGCATTTCTTTATTTTAATTTTGATGATTAAGGCTTACAGCCAGTGACACCCCAAAAATTCAGTATCACAGAATATTAGAATATTACATAAGACCAATAAAAAAAAAGGTTTTTAATACAGAAATGTTGTCTTAGTGAAAAGTCTGTCCATGTACAGTATAGGATGCACTCAATACTTGCTCTGGGCTCCTTTTGCGTGAATTACTGCATCCATGCGGCGTGGCATGGAGGTGATCAGCCTGTGGCACTGCTGAGATGTTATGGAAGCCCAGGTTGCTTTGATAGCGGCCTTCAACTCGTCTGCATTGTTGGGTCTGGTGTCTCTCATCTTCCTCTTGACAATACCCCACAGATTCTCTATGGCAGTGATGGCGAACCTTGGCACCCCAGATGTTTTGGAACTACATTTCCCTTTAGGCTCATGCACTTGGCACTGTTGTTGAGCATCATGGGAAATGTAGTTACAAAAAAATCTGGGGTGCCAAGGTCCGCCAACACTGTTCTATGGGGTTTAGGTCAAAGAGATTAATATGTACTGTATGTACATGGGATTTTATTCCTTTTTAATTTTTTATATATTTGCAAAAAATTTAAACAAACTTCTTTCATGTTGTCATTATAGTGTATTTTTTGTAGAATTTTGAGGGAAAAAAAAGAATTTAATCCATTTTGGAATAAGGCTGTAACATAACAAAATGTGGGAAAAGTGAAGCGCTGTGAATACTCACTGGGAGTGAAAGACAGACACTTAATGGTTTGGATTGCTTCAAGTGAGACAGTAATATTTGTCAGCCATATATCTCAAGAAATATGTGAGGACTATTCCTGTTTGATTCTGAACATGTTCATTGAAAGAGCTAATCACATTGGCTTCTGTTCCATGTCCTTCAATGTCAGAGACAGGCTTTCCATATTGTTTGTGTATTGAGATAATGTGTATTGTATTTCAGGAGATCGAGGATGGAAAGTCTGCTACCTAATTGGCTCAGGTTGATTGAATAATTGCCATCTGTTAGTTGCTGAGTGGAAATAGTATACTGTTTGTGTTGGTTGTTCTTTAGATATGTTAATTACATTTCTGTATACAATTTCATCTGCATAGGAATGTAATCAGGCAAGCCTTGACCTGATGGGGTGGTTTGATCGGGAGGGGGATGTGCTCATGTGTGTATAAATTGAGTGTGAAACTGTTCAATAAATGAGAGATTTCCAGTACAAGCTAAGTTGTTGGCTAGCTTTGTAAGGGGGCGGCTCGGATTTGATATCTATGTTTATGACTGCAAGGAAGCCGTATACTGACGGAAGTCCACAAATACAGTGTGGGTTGCAGTTCCGTTACATTGGTGGCAAGCGGTGGGATGCTTCCTGCAGTCTGGGACATCCGAACCTCCACCGGGATCCAAGGTCCGGATAGCAGAATAGGAGAGGTACAAATATCGGCCGCCATGGAAGAGGAATTCGGAAGGAGGTTGCGAAAGATGCAGGTACAGCACAGAGGACCAGTGTCAGAGCAGGTCCTGCTAGCATGGCATAATTCTGTGCGCTTGGATCTCTGAAAGGAAACGCTAGCCCATGAGCAGCGCCACCAGGGAAGGGTTAGGGTTAGCTTTTTGAGGCAGGTTGGAAGACAGAGGTTGTGGAGGGATGATGTTCCAGGATTTGAGGAGTTCCATTCCTTCCTCTAAAGAGTGGACAGTCTTGGTAGTTCCGTCATGGGTGATGGTTAGGCTTGCAAGGTACTTCCATTTGTACTGGATGTCATGGTTCTGAAGGGCTTTTGTAAATTATTTTGGCGCTGCATGGTTTATCTGGAGAAATCAGGGAAGATTTGGAGATGCCTGGCTTGCTCAGGAAGCTTATCTTTCTGTTTGAACGTATGGAGGATTTTTTCCTTCACTTGATAATAGTGCACCCGGAGTAGGATGTCCTGTGGGATTTCTGCCGATATGTGTGGCAGCTTTGGAATGCGGTGGATGCGGTCAATGGTGACGTCATCAGAAGTTAGACCTGGGACTGAATTAAGGAACAGATCTTTTGCATAATATGGGAGTTGGGAAGGGGAGACTGTTTCAGGTACCCCCCTAATTTTGAGGTTGTTACGGCGTGACCGATCCTCGAGATCGGCCAATTTTTACTTTATCCAAGAGATGTCGTCTGAGTGCGCCGTATGTGCATCAACCATAGTGTTAAAAGATGAAGCAAAATCTGTAAGCTGTTCTTCCACCTGATCCACTCTGGTTTCTAAGATTTGTACTTCTCTTCTACATTGGTGTAGGCCTGAGAGCAAGTCAGCTTGGAGTGCAGAGCGCAGTGAGATCAGCATCTCTTTAAGAGTAGTTTCGGATATAGGCTGACCAGATGTGGGGAAGGAGCTAATGGAATTTGCAGCTGCCACTTCCATAGAATGTGTGCCATCACTCACCCTTTGTGAGTGATGGCACACATATCAGGGCCTGATATTGAGTTCCTCCCCGGTTTTGCTTTCACGGGGCTCCATGTTGATGGTGTGAATTTCCCGGAGGAAGGAGGAGGGCTCAGGTCAGCTGACGTGTGCTCGCATTGGAGGAGAGCCGCCGCCGCTAGAGCACTGGCGGCGTCTCTCTGGGAGCGGGGCTGGGCGCCATTTTGGTGGAGTGTCATTTTCTGCGGTTGCGGGGGATCCCTCTGTCTCCGTGGCATACCTTAACCACTTTACCACTAGAGCATTTTGCTGTCTTACGTCTGGGCCACTTTTTGCGATTCGGCGCTGTGCAACTTTAACTGACAATTGCGCGGTCATGCGACGCCGTACCCAAACAAAATTTACGTCCTTTTTTTCCCACAAACAGAGCTTTCTTTTGGTGGTATTTGATCACCTATGCGATTTTTACTTTTTGCGCTATAAACAAAAAACAGCGTTTATTTTGAAAAAATAACAATATTTTTAACATTTTTTTATATAAAATTCCCCCCCCCCCCAAAAAAAAATGTAAAAATCAAATTTTTTTTAAATTTTTGGCCAATTTGTTTTCTGCTACCTATGTTTGGTAAAAAAAAAATCACAATAAGCGTATTTTGATTGGTTTGCGCAAAAGTTATTGCGTTTACTAACAAAGGGAAAGATTTCTGTCATTTTTGGTGTTTTTTTTTTTAACACATAATGGCGGCGATCTGCGATTTTCTTTGCGGGACTGCGACATTGCGGCGGACAGATCGGACCCTTGACTGACATTTTTGACACTTTTGGGGGTACCAGTGACATTGCTGCAGTAATCAGTGCTATATATATGCACTGTTACTGTAAAAATGACACTGGCAGGGAAGGGGTTAATTTTATTGGAAAGGGAGGGGTTAATGTATGCCTGGTGCTTACTGACATGTGGGGGGGGAGGTGACTGAGTACAGATCCCTGCAATCTGACCCTGCCTGTCACTTGGGAGATCCGCCCGCTTGTGTTTACACAGGCGGGCGGATCTCCACACTAGATCCCCGACGATCGGGGAAGAGCGGCGGCGATCGCCGCTGCTCCTCCCCTGGCCCGACTCCCGCTGTGACTGAAAACAGCGGGAGCGAGAAGGGGGAGTGTCTGACGACGTAGGTCTATGTCGTCAGACCTACAAGAGCCACTTTGCCGCAGTAGTACTACGGTACCCAGCGGTAAAGTGGTTAAGGGTCAGGCGGCTCTCCCCTGCCGGTGTGGATGATGTGGACGTCCGGATGGCACTGTGAGCGGTGAAATCCCTGGTCTGTCGGCTACCTGCATCCGCTATGCACAACCCCCCCCCCCCCCCGAGATTATATTTTTTAACACTATTTTTTTTACATGCTTTCATCAGAGTAGTAGCTCCCGCTATGTCTAATCACAGCGGGAGTACGACCCCCCGGTGGCGCACGCGCGCTCCCTAGAGCCCTAAAGAAAAATCACGTATATGTACAGTATGTGATTTTGCGCTTAAGGGCCACCCTGCCACAGTATATGTATGGTGGGCGGTCCTTAAGGGGTTAAGCGGCTGGGTACCTGGAGATGCAATCCGCGGGAACAGTGCGCTGCACGGCCATCAGCTGACGACATGCATGTACATGATCCAGCCTGCCCGTGCTGCCTGCCCACAGTAAATGTTACTTTTGGTGGGTGGGAACTGGTTAAGATAAAGGGTTTAGGATGATCACACACAATCTGATTGCACAATCTTCATTCAATCTCTCAGTAACTATATAGTCTGAGGGACTGAATGCATATTACATGGGCTGTTTAGGTAGGCCCACACATGATAGTGTCAAAGTCTAAAGCAGTGTTTCTCAACCTTTTTTAAGTCAAGGCACCCTTTAAAATGATGGACAGTCCTGAGAAACCCCATTCTAAAATGTAAAAAAACTATTCTAATAGTTTTACATAATGCAGCAACACCCACACGTAGGACACCCAACGTTAAAGGTGATTTTTTTTTTTATCCAAAGAAAAAACACTTTTGCACACAGGTACTAACTAGTATTCCTATGTTTCTCTTCTCCCTCAATTTCTCTCCATCAGTCAGCTAATATTACCCCAGGGCTGAGGGAGAAAAGCAGAGGAGGGTCAAACAAGGATGGTGTGGAGGCGACAGACATCCTTCTTATCAACTGATGACACCATTGGTTGTTAGGATGCCAGTGTCTACAGCAGCCTTTATCAACCTTTTCAACACAGAGGAACCCTTGAAATAATTTCCAGGTCTCAGGGAACCCCTGCTAAAAATGACTCTATCTACAACTCATGATACATTAGTGTGACGGTCAGTGGGATGAATGCTCTTACACATTGGGAAGAATTACCTTCGTCCAGATAGCTATAAGGAACAATGGTGTCAGGGGAACTTAGAACTTATCTGAGAGGCAGAAATTGCTCATTGCTCAAGGAACCCCTAGCAACCTCTGGAGAAACCCTGGTTGAGAACCACTGGTCTAGAAAGTCGTAATGTGCATAATGAAAAACTGGTTTTGTGTAACTTGTATACAATTATTGATACATTTTTAGGCATTTTCCTAAGGCACCCCTGAAGAAGTCTCAAGGCACCCCAAGGTGCCTGGGCACCCTGGTTGAAAAAGGCTGCTCTAAAAGACATTGTTACCTCTACGGCCAGCAGTAGTGTTCAGCTTTAGCAGAATAGCAGCCTCTCATCCTATTGGCTCTAACATTCCCCCTTTCCTTTGGCTCTTCTTCTTCAACCACCCATTGGATCCTAGACCCGTTTTCCTCCTCTGCTGGCTGAAACACCATCACTCCTCTGGTCTATGCCAACTGCAACCTCAGAAGTTTCGGAATACAACATGCTACAAGCTGTATAACATTATACTCAAAACATGTTGGATTAATAAATAAAATTTAGAAGGCTATGCCTTATACATTTCTGGATCCAGGTCCTCTATTCTTAGATGGCTCTGGGTTCCTGGGCCACTGCTCCCTCCGGACGCCGGTTGATGCCGGTGGAGGACACGGTCCCGTTGGTGCTATTTGAGCAAACTCTATATGCATATTCTAAATCTGGAAACCGTTAGATCCTCTGACCTTGCTGCCTGAGCTTTGATCTCTGTTATTTTTGTTTATATTGTTATGGGTATTCCTTTGCTCTCTCTGGAAGCCGCCTCGGTGGCCTCCTACCTAAGCTGAATGTAGCATTTTATGTATCCTACTTGCTCGGTTTTTGTACTATGTCATATCTGTTGTTCATTTATTTTGGCATGCCTGTTTATAAATAAAGAATTTACAAAAAAAAAAAAACATGTTGGAAAGTGGAAATTAAAACTGAACGATCCATCCTGAGCTTTGTTATACTAGTGCTCTGTGATTCTGAAGTCTGAAGGTGGCTCCATTTTCCAACATGGATACAATACGTGGGGTCAGGGAGTAGAGAAAGTTCTGGCAATAGGAATTTTAAGGTGCTAATTTCCCCCATGTGTATCTATATGATGCCACCAATGGGTCAGTGGAAAGAATAGTGCCCTATCATTGGTGTCAATGAGTGGAATAGTGCCCTAAAGTTGGTGTCAATGGGAAAAATTGTGCCCTTTTGTTGGTGTCAGTTGGAGGGATAGTGACTCATCATTGGTGTTAGTGTAAGGAAAAGTGCTCCATCATTGGTGTCAATGGAAGAAATAGTGCCCCATCATTGGCGTCAGTGGGAGAAAAAGTGCCCCATCATTGGTGGCGGTAGGAGTTATAGTGCCCCATCATTGGTATCAGCAAAAGGAATAGTTACCCGTCATTGGTGTCCGTGAAAGGAATGGTGCCCTATTATTGGTGTCAGTGAAAAGAATAGTGCCCCATAATTGCTGTCAGTGAGTTGAACAGCGCCCTAAAGTTGGTGTCAATGGGAGGAATTGTGCCCTATTATTGTTGTCAGTTGGAGGGATAGTGACCCATCATTGGTGTCAGTATAAGGAAAAGTGCTCCATCATTGGTGTCAGTCGGTGGAATAGTCCCCCATCATTGGTGTTAATGGGAGAAAAAGTGCTGCATCATTGGTGGCGGTAGGAGGAATAGTGCCCCATCATTGGTGTTAGTGGGAGAAAAAGTGCCTAGTCATTTGTATCAGTAGAAAGAATAGTGCCCCATCATTGGTGCCAGTGGGGGGAATAGTGCCCCACCATTGGTGTCAGTGGGAGGAATAGTGCCCCATCATTGGCATCAGCAAGAGGAATAGAGACCCGTCATTAGTGTTGGTGGGAGGAATAGTGCCCCATCATTGGTGTCAGTGGGAGGAATAGTGCCCCATCATTGGTGTCCATGGGAGGAATGGTGCCTCATCATTGGGGTCAGTGAAAGGAATAGTGTCCTATCATTGGTGTCAGTGGGAAGAATAGTGCCCCATCATTGGTGTCAGTGAGAGGAAAGAGCCCCATCAATGGTATCTGTGTAAGGAAAAGTGCTCCATCATTGGTGTCACTGGGAGGCATAGTGCCCCATCATTGGTGTCAATGGGAAAAATAGTGCCCTGTTGATGTCAGAGGAAGGAATAGTGTCTTGTATCAGTGGGAAGAAAATTGTTCCAAAGGCCGGATAAAGGAACGCAAAGAGCCACATCCAGCTCCCGGGCCACAGCTTAAAGACCACTGCTGTAGACTAAAAAGGTTCTTTAGACCCTTTAACCAACACTTTTCAAGGGTCAATGGCCACTTTTTATCAAGGCTTGCTGCAAGTTTGGCAAAATATTTTAGCTCCAGATGGAGTTTGCTCGCAAGTTGGGTTTTAACCAGGCCCTCCTAGTACAAACAGATGGGTAGGGAACACAATCCCAAAGCACATCTTGCATTTTCAGGGCCCTAAACCTGGGGCAAGGGTTCTCAACCATTGTGAGGCGAGGGCCCCAAAATCATTGTGAGACGATGGTCACAACAATAGTAAATGTAGCACTGTCCACATAGGGCTTGCTGTGTAATTACTTCTTGGGCCTCCTCTAATTACCTGCAGACAGTCACTAGGGTAGAATTCGCACATCCCTCCTTAGGCCCCTTTCACACATGCTGTCCGTTTGTCCGTTTTTTATCCATCCGTTGACAGATGAAAAACGGACATCAATGCATCTCCATGTAAAAACGGATGACAACTGATGATCATCAGTTAACATCTGTTTTCATCCACTTCCGTCAATGTCCGTTTTTTTGAACGGATGAATGCCCTATTTTTCATCAGTCAAAAAAACGGATCGGACGAAAAACGGATGCCAACGGATGAAAAACGGATGTCAACTAATGACAACGGATGAAAAACGGATGTCAACTGATGACAACGGATGACAAAGGATGAAAAACGGACGACAACGGATGAAAAACGGATGAAAAACGGATGACAACTGACGAAAAACGGATGAAAAAACGGATGAAAAACTGATACATTTGACGTGACTGAACTGATGAACTGAACGGACCGTATGTGTGAAAGGGGCCTTACTCCCAATGGCTCGTTACACAATAAACAGTCCAGTGGTTTTGGTTTTTGGTATTTATTGTGGAACTTGGATGGGAGAAGAGAATAGTGGGATACTCCAACTTGAACTATTTACAATTGATAAGGACAACTCTCACTTGGCCTCACCAGGTTACTTGTGGAGACAGTTACACTGCTTTAACCATACTGCCACTTGTATGGAGGTTGGGGGCACTGTGGAGGGATGGAAGCTCTGAAGCACACCTTAGGGTTAGAGGTTGATTAGAAGACTTTGCAGCACACTACAGTAAGTGGACCTGTTTCTAGGGGATGCCGGGAGGTGCCGTGGGAGGTCTGAAGCAGGCTGAGGGGTACTGTAGGCCACTATTGGTGGTTGGGGCCACTATGGAGGGCTGGAAGCTCTGAAGCACATTGAAGGGGACTGTGGGCCACTATTGGAGGTTGGGGCCACTGTGGGAGGTTAAGGGGTCTGCAGCTGTTTGGGAGCTTGGGAGAATCACCAATCTAATGAGAGAAAGGCAAAAAAAAAAAAAAAACTTTATAAAGCAAAGGTCCAATTTGCTCAAACAAGAATAATTCTAAATATTCATGTGTTGCATTCACAACAGTCAACAATGAAGGGTTCTTGTACATGAACGTGTGCTTGTATGTGCTCTGGGTGACTGTAACACATGCCTTGGAGTATGCATATATAAGAATATGTTTGCTGGTCTATTGGTCTATGCACTTAGAGGCACCAAAATAAATTGCTTTTATAAGGATCCTTTAACCCTGACTTTGTTTAACCTCCTATCTCTTCCTTTACCTTTTGATTGACTGACCCATTGACTATTGCTTGACTTGTCTTTGTTTGGACTTCTGCTCTTTTGCTCTATTGGTTTTGATTCATTACCTACTCCCATTCTGCTCTCCTGCTGCTACCTCTGGCCTTTGTTACTGATCTCACTATCATGTTTTCCGATTTGGCTCTGATGTTTGCTGCCTACCTGTTTTCTGAAGCAGAGCTTCATCCACAAGGGATCATCACAGACCCCAGTCATTTGCTAGCTGCCTTCCAAACTCAGCTTTCCACCTAGTCTAGAAGTTATCTGCAAAGTTTTAACTCCACTATCAGCTCTCCTGAAACCCAGGTGCTCCATAGACTCTGTGCCCCTGGGACACCCACATTACCCACTAGGGGTTGCTTGTGATAGCATGTTTATGGCAAGATCTTTCACAGGAAAGATGGCCATTAGACCTGGGATGATTGTCCCTTGAGCCATTCATTACCAGTTACGGTCACGTGTCTACAGACCTAATGTCACCTCTGTAGGAATCCCTGGCCAGTTGGGTATTCCCAGACTTATTTCTTCATGGTATAAGAACATTGGCAGGGTTGTCTGCTCATCTTACGGCAGTTGTTTCAGCAATTTGACCACCATGTGGGACCTTCAGTAAGCCTGGCTGCTGTCTACTTCAAAAGCTAACCACAGGTAGGGATTGGTTGCCAGAGGATACTGCTGAAAGGTCTATCTAATAAAAGACCTTTATATAAATATAGGCAACCATTTTAACCAATCCTGGCCTTATCTCAATGAAACAAAATTGATTATCTAGAAATCCATTTCGAGCTATCATTTTTCCCCGAGATCGGTCTTGGCTGCATTATTTCACACAGTCATGTGCAGTGGAAAACCTGTATTGAAATAATGCAGCAACAGTTCAGAACAAACCCAGGTGGAAGGCTGCCCAACTGGGTGCACCCATGGTTTGAAGCAATGTAAGGAGAGCGGGTATCAGCCAGATTAACAGCATCTGTTAAGAGAGTATCCCAACTCATGCCCAAGTGGGAAGAAGCCCAGAGGAGTTGCGACCCTACGCTTTAGCTCCTTGTCAAGAACCTTTTCCTGCTGCTAGTACTGCCCCTAACAGATAGGGTACCTTTCCCTACACTACCCACTCGGATAAAGCATGTCAAACTCAGGATCCTGGGCCTTAAATAGGCTCTGCCTGACCCAAGATGGCTGCCAAAGTTACATGGGGTGGCAGCATCCAACCGGATAGCTTCCCCAGTGACCCAGGAAACCAAAGAGGAACTGGGTTCCTCTTGACTTCCTCTCCAGCTGCAAGGCCACAGTGTGTGAGTGCCACCTTCAGTGAAGAAAGTAGACTGCACCAGCTTACAGGTCAGCCTGGAGGTATTACCAAAGGTCATAATGCCTCCATTTATATATATTAATATTCAACTTGATCCTGATTATCTTGTGCATAATGGAATCCCTTAACCATGGGTGTCCAACCTACGTCTCTCTAGCTGTTGCGGAACTACAAGTCCCATCATACCTCTGCCTTTGGGACGTTCAGCCTTGCAGTGCCTGATGGGACTTTTCTTGCAATACCTCATGGGTCCTGTAGTTCCACAACAGCTGGAGGGCCGCAGGTTGGACACCCATGTCCTAAAAATCCCCTAAGTTCCTAATTAGTATAAATTAATGTAAAAAGTTGCCATTCAATATTAATGGTGCAAATATGTTTTCAGACTTTGGTTTGATAGTTTTGTACTGGATGCTTTGAAAAAAAAAAAAAAAAAGATTGCCGGCTTTTCAGGGTAAAAACAGCCATATGGTCTAGACTCTAGAGAGACATTGATAGATCCAAAGGACTTGTAGTTCTTCGTCTGCTCCAATTCGTCTCAGCAAACACAATTACCGACTACAGAATGGAACAGACTGAGAGCAATTGATCAGTAATAGGGTTATGACATGAATGTTAACCTCTCCTGACCTCTTCCAGATTGATTCCAGCTGCTGGCAGAACTATACAAAATAGGTACACAGCGCGGCGGCTGCGTATAAATATTATAGGTTAGGTTTATGATGCGGGATGTATTAAACTACAGGTTGGCCGGACAGAAAGAGCAGAAACTGAAGCGACATAATAACGTGGAAAGGTTGTTGGAGGCTCAGAGATATCAGATCTTGGAGGTCTTATTATAGAAGGAAGAGTGAAAGAATAGGAACATTTATTTAAAGGTACTGAAGATACATACCCACCATATTACCTTATGCAAGCTGCTATCTATAACCCTAACCATGAACAAATAACATGTGACACCAGGCTGGAGGAAATTTGGCCGGGTCGGCTATTTATTAACAACTGAACAACAGAAACATTTCTTAAAACAGAAACAAAAAGTAAATCAGTACCCATAATATACAGGTTGCCGGTCTTGGGAGGCACCTAAACCAAATTAGAATTGTGTAGCAGTGTTAATCCTTAACGGTCCCCAGCCGCGTAACACCGGCTCGGGGATAAACTCACATTCACCACCGATACCTAAATTGGTACCACTTTGCCTTTAATCCCCATTTACTGGGATCCACTAGAGGGCTCCATACCTTAGATGGGTCACCCCCCCTCTGAACTTTGCCAAGAATCTTAACGCCTCCAAAGACCCCAACCGACAAAAAATACCATTGTTCATTTTTATGTGTTATTTATTTATTTTTATTTTTTTAATAAAAAAACATCACAAACAAGAAAAAAAACAAGAAAAAACACCAAGGGAGGGAGAGGGGGATTCTTTCTCCTTCACTCTTCTTGTGATCTGCCACACTTTTTGCTCAGCCTACCAATTACTTGAGACAGCCACCCCCCCCCCTTTCTACCTGCTGGCCAATCCAAACCCCTGACCTCTGAGTGATCCCTACTAATTAACCCCTGCAGATAAGTATGCAGGGTACACCTGATCATGAGGCCCTGCGCTTATTTTTTAATTTTTTTATTTTTTTGCTCCGGGCCTGTCTCTCTAATTAAAGCGGAATTCCGGGCACAGAAACATTTTTTCAATGAACATACCCCCAGGACAGTCAGGGCTAGTACATTCCACAATGGCTAGCCTCTGATCTGTCCCGGTTCGCACTTACCTGCAAGAAGAAATACTCACTTATAAAATTTCTTCCACAGCGTTGCCATCTCTGTTGTGGGCAGCTGAAGCCGGCGCGGTCCTCTTCTGCATCCTCTTCCGCGTCTTCTTCTCCCAGAATGCACCGGCCCCTCTCGTCACTTCCGGTGTGGCGCCGCATTCCTACACAGCTTCTGGGCATGCCCAGAAGCTGTTTAGCAGGGAATGCGGCGCCTGCACCGGAAGTGACGAGCGGGGCCGGTGCAGGCGCATTGATTCCTGGGAGCTATGACGTTTAGCTCCCAGGAATCATTGCAAGCCAGAAGAGACGGCACGGGCCGAAGCCGCAGAGGGAGGAAGTGACGAAAGGTGAGTATTTCTTTCTACAATTACAAGGTAAGTAAAAAAAAAAAAAATAATCCTAACTATCCAATTCCTTTTCAGGTGAAGCAAAGCAAGCGGATGGGCACAAAATCGATTAGGTCGATTTTGTGCCCCGAACTCCGCTTTAAATTGGAAAATCTAGCATGAAATTAAAGTCTACCCAGGTTTTTTTTTTCTTCCTTTTTTTTTCTTTTCTCTCTTTCATTTTTTGTAACCTCCATGCTTATTCTTCCTACAATTTTTTTTTAACTGCTTATTTTACCCTGAGGTGTCCAATCCTTGTCTACTGACACGTTAAAACTCTACCTTTCCTTTTGTGTGCTGCCTAAGCCAGCCTTTTCCAGCCTTTTTTTAACCCAGAGGAACCTATAAAAAGCTTGTAGGCCGGTGCAGGCTTTTCTCCACTACAGGCGGCGCTTCACCGCAGCTGGAGAGGAAGTCAAGAGGAACACAGTTCCTCTATGGTTGCCTGGGTCACTAGGGAAGCACCCAATTGGATACTACTGCCCCATGTGACTCTGGCAGATATCTTGGTTTAGGCAGAGCCTATGTAAGGCCCTGGCTCCCAGGTTTGGTGCACTTTTGCAAGTTGGCAGTGTAGGGAAAGGTACTCGCCTGTTAGGGACAGTACCAGTGGGAGGAAACGTTTCCTGACAAGGAATGGAAGCATCGGGTCACAACTCTTTTGGACCTTATCCAAAAGAGTTGGATGGATGAGGAGGATGAGGATGGCTTATTGATCCACTCCACCAAGTCTTCCACATGTTGTGGCTGAATAGCATGGGCAGCACTAGAAATAAAGGACTGGCGTGCCCTGCCTGCAGAGGATGCACTATGTCGACTGTGACCACCACTTTTCACAATGGACACAGAGGCTGCTTGCCCTCTTTTTGTGAATTGTGAGGCGGGGTGGTACTGTCCCTAACACCCCGCCTATTAGGGACAGTACCAGTGGGAGGAAAAGGTTCCTGACAAGGAAGGGAAGCATCGGGTCACAACTCTTTTGGACCTTATCTCACTTGGGCATGAGACAGACAGGAAACATTCCACTCACTTAACAGATGCTATCAACCCGGCTGATTCTTGTGTACACCCTACAGGTAGGTGCTAGGTAAATATATAGTGGGCCTTGTCTGCCTAATAGCAGGCCTGTGATTTTTTAGGAAGGGTGTCAGGGTTTCCAGATGTTTCTGCTGAGGGGAGAAGTATCCCCACTGGCTCCTGTGAGAGGCTTCTGATAGGGCAGTGTGGGAAGCCCAATCAGAGGACACATCCCAGCTTGTAACTACCCCAGAAGGCAGATTATGCTGCAAAGGATTCTGGGAGTGGGTATAAGTTTGGGGGGAAGTGAGTGGCAAGGTGTCTTTGGCGGGAGCAGAGTCCCAGGAAGGAGAGTGTGGCTGTCTCTCCTCCTGTCTGAGGAAGGTGGATTTCTCGGGGGTGTCGTCTGAGTGTCCAGAGAGAGAGCTGAGTTGAGCTGAGGGGATCCGGTGTGCCGAGAGCCTGCGGAGAGCGAGAGGGGTCCAGTCCCAGGAAAGCCTACGCAGGTTGTGAGTACTGCGGATTGCCCCTGGGGGTCTGCCTGAAGTTAGAGGTTCTGGGATCCAGTGTCAGCTAGCTGTAAAGGGGGTACCTAGGTTGAGGACCCTGAAGTTGCAGAGGGGGTACATAGTCAGTGGACCCTGAAGAGTTAAAGGGGGCACCTGTAGTTGGGCCCTGAAGTGTACAGAGTCTGTCAGTTAAAGCTACAGTCATACAGAATTCTACAACATACTACCTCAGGCCAGGCAAGGCAGAGGAAATTATTCGGTGACTTTTACAGTACAACAGTGTCAGAAGTTCTACAGTTCTCAGTCCTGGATCTTCTGGACTACAAGTCAAGGATTCAGCACTACTATTGTTCTACAGAGTGTTCTCAGTGTTAGTAAGAGTTGGCTGGATTCGGCTGTCGTCAAGGAAGTGCCAATGGGCATTTTCCGGAGGCAAAGTCCCAAGTGTATTTACTTGGAGCCTGAAGGAGTATCCCACTCATTCCCTTCTCCCATCCCCTTACATTCAATAAAAACCACAAACAAAGATGCCGGAGTTGACGCTGCTTCAGTTCTCACACCCAGGGTTGCAGCTCACATGGGCTGGAGAGGTTACCGGTACTGATGGCAGACCCACATCAGGCCACAGGCCTGGAAAACTTGCTGCACTTGATTTTGGCATTGTTGGAAAATGTGAGTGTATCCAGTTGGGCTGACATCCTTCTGGTTTGTTGTGAACTGTTGTTGCATTACTACAGTACATTACGAGTATCTATTGCACCTAATTGTGTGAGTTATCGCCACCTGCACTACCCTGCACACCACCTACAAGCTCTCAGGAACCTCTATTTAGATTAGTCAACTTGAGGGTCATTGAGCAATAATCCCTTGCATTAGTAGTGGGAAGTGGGAAGAATGCCCCCTTACAATGGTGGTCAGAATGCCACCCTTGCATGCTGCTGATTGCCAAGTGGCCTTGGTCCTGGAATTATGCAGCACCATCAGATAGGAGGTAATTAAGTCACAGTTCAAGGAACTCCTAGCCACCTCTTGAGGAACCCTAGGATTTCAGGAAAAATTGGTTGAGAATGGCTGGCCTAGGCAATTGTCTACCCCAATACTATTGCATGAATCATGACACTAAAGCCTTTTGCGTACTGCCTAAGCCAGCCTTTCCCAACAGTTTTACCCCAGAGGAACCTGTAAAAAAATGTTTAGCTTGTAGGCAGGTGCAGGCTACTTTCTCCACTGCAGGTGGCGCTCTATCACAACTGGAGAGGAAGTCAAGAAGAACACAGTTCCTCTATGGTTTCCTTGGTCACCAGGGAAGCACCCAATTGGATGCTGCTGCCAAATGTGACTCTGGCAGCTATCTTGGGTCAGGCAGAGAATATGTAAGGCCCTGATTCCCAGGTGGCCCTGACTCCCAGGTGGCCCTGACTCCCAGGTTTTGTGTGCTTTTGCAAGTTGGCAGTGTAGAGAAAGGTACCCCACATGTTAGGGACAATACCAGTGGGAGGGAAAGGTTCCTGATGAGGAGGGAAAGCGAAGGGTCGCAGCTCCTTTGGACCTCATCTCGCTTGGGCACGAGATAGACAGGAAACATTCCATGCATGCTGCTGGTCCTGCAAAGTGGCCTTGGTCCTGCAATTGTGCAGCACCTTCAGATAGGATGTAGGTTGTAATTAGGTCACAGATCAAGGAACCCCTAGCCACCACTTGAGGAACCCTAGGTTTCCAGAGAACCCTGTTTGAGAATGGCTGACCTAAGCAATTGTCTACCCCAATGCTATTGCAGGAATCATGACACTTAAACCTAGTTCACACCTATGCAGGTTGCAGTTGATGCATATTCCTGGCGTGTTTTGCTTTTTTTTCACACGCGTGTTTGATGCATTTCAATTAAAGTCTATAGAACCAAAAAAAACTCCCTGACCCTTTCCAAAAAAATGCATGGGTGGACAACGCACAGATGTGAACGTGACCTATAGGAAACCATGTTAAATGACCTATAGGGCATTTCTGCAAAACTGAAAATGCACTAAAAAATGCATAGGTGGGAACCAGACCTAACAGCGCTACAAGTAGAAAAGACTGCAGTGTGTGACATTGCCCCAAACTGCCCCTCAGACATCACAGACTTTAGGCTTGTGCTCAGTGCTGTATTTTGGCCTAGGCCAACAAGGCCCAGGCCTAGGGCAGCACTTTGAAGGGGGGCAGCAAAGAAGCTGCCCCCCCTCCACTTGCGACTCTATTGGCCACTGGTTGCTAGAGCCGCCTCTCTCATTCCCCCCTCTCTCTCACTCTCATCCCCCCCTCTCTCTCTCTCTCTCTCTCTCTCTCTTTCTTTCTCTCTTTCTCTCTCTCTCTTTCTCTCTCTCTCTCTCCCTCTCTCTCTCTCTCCCCCCCTCTTCTCTCTCTCTCTCTCCCTTCTTCTCTCTCTCCCCTCTTCTCTCTCTCTCCCCTCTTCTTCTCTCTCTCTCTCTCTTCCTCTCTCTCTCTCTCCCCTCTTCTCTCTCTCTCCCCTCTCTCTCTCTCCCCCCTCTTCTCTCTCTCCCCCCTCTTCTCTCTCTCTCTCTCTCTCTTGCCCCCTCTTCTCTCTCTCTCTCCCCCCCCCTCTTCTCTTTCTCTCTCTCCCCTCTTCTCTCTCTCTCTCCCTTCTTCTCTCTCTCCCCTCTTCTCTCTCTCCACTCTTCTTCTCTCTCTCTCTCTCTCTCTCTCTCTCTCTCTTCCTCTCTCTCTCTCCCCTCTTCTCTCTCTCTCCCCTCTCTCTCTCTCCCCCCTCTTCTCTCTCTATCTTTCTCCCCTCTTCTCTCCCCCCTCTCTCTCTCTCCCCCCTCTTCTCTCTCTCTCTCTCCCCTCTTCTCTCTCTCTCTCTCTCTCTCCCCTCTTCTCTCTCTCTCTCCCCTCTTCTCTCTCTCTCTCTCTCTCTCTCTCCCCCTCTTCTCTCTCTCTCTCCCCCTCTTCTCTCTCTCTCTCTCTCTCTCCCCTCTTCTCTCTCTCTCTCTCTCTCCCCTCTTCTCTCTCTCTCTCTCTCTCTCCCCTCTTCTATCTCTTTCTCTCCCCTCTTCTCTCTCTCTCCCCTCTTCTCTTGCTCTCTCATTCCCCCCCCTCTCTCTCTCCCTCACCCACCCCCTCTCTCGTGAGATTTCAGGGGTTCATGCTGGGGCTTCAATTTTTGGAGGGAGCCACATCCATTAAAAAAGGAGTGGGGCAAAGTAACATATGTGGGGGATGGGGGGTGCCCAATTTTAGTCTTGCCTAGGGCAGCACAAAACCAAAATACACCACTGCTTGTGCTGGTGGATTTGGGGAGTGCCCGCTCCTGAGAACACAACCTTTCCACCTGCCACATCTACTATATATTAGCTACTGACAAACTTTTGGAAAATTCAGAGCAGCATTCTACCATTCAACTTTATCAAGGTCTCCTATGGCCTGACCCTGGCTACTGATAGAAAAAAAAAGATATACCTGTGCTAAAATCAGAATAGCTTATACATATAAATCTAAAAACATGCACAGAAACAGGGATTTTTCTGTTCACTTACATTGCAATATACTGTATGTTTAACCACTTTACCACTAGAGGATTTTGCTGTCTTACGTCTGGGCCACTTTTTGCGATTCGGCACTGTGCGACTTTAACGGACAATTGCGCGGTCATGCGACACCGTACCCAAACGAAATTTATGTCCTTTTTTTCCCACAAACAGAGCTTTCTTTTGGTGGTATTTGATCACCTGTGCGAATTTTACTTTTTGCGCTATAAACAAAAAAAGAGTGTTTATTTTGAAAAAATAACAATATTTTTCACATTTTTTTATATGAAATTCCCTCCAAAAAAATGTAAAAATCAATTTTTTTTTTAATTTTTGGCCAATTTGTTTTCTGCTACCTATGTTTGGTAAAAAAAAATCACAATAAGCGTATTTTGATTGGTTTGCGCAAAAGTTATTGCGTTTACTAACAAAGGGAAAGATTTCTGTCATTTTTGGTGTTTTTTTTTAACGCGTAATGGCGGCGATCTGCGATTTTTTTTGCGGGACTGCGACATTGCGGCGGACAGATCGGACCCTTGACTGACATTTTTGACACTTTTGGGGGTACCAGTGACATTACTGCAGTAATCAGTGCTATATATATGCACTGTTACTGTAAAAATGACACTGGCAGGGAAGGGGTTAATTTTATTGAAGAGGGAGGGGTTAATGTATGCCTGGTGCTTACTAACGTGTGGGGGGGGGGGGGAGGTGACTGTGTGACACAGGGACAGATCGAGGCTCAACTATGCTGAACCCTGCAATCTGACCCTGCCTGTCACTTCAGAGATCCGCCCGCTTGTGTTTACACAGGCGGGCGGATCTCCACACTGGATTCCCCGACGATTGGGGAAGAGCAGCGGCGATCGCCGCTGCTCCTCCCCTGGCCTGACTCCCGCTGTGAATGAATACAGCGGAAGCGAGCCTCCGGCGGCGCGTGCGAGCCGCCGAGAAAGAGGAGTGTCTGACGACGTAGGTCTACGTCGTCAGACGATGACGAACCACTTTGCCGCAGTAGGCTCAACGTGAGCAGACGGCAAGTGGTTAAGCTGGCCAACTGTGTCAAAGTAAATCCTCCCTAGCCAGTCCCTATTCTGCTCTGCAAAATGTAAATGCTCCAGTATAGCACCAATATAGGGCAATGTCATGACATTTAATTTAAAAAAAAAAAAAATGACAGTATTGAAAACAGCCAAACTTGGCATTTTGAATGCTTTTAAAGAGGAGTTTCGCCCCCCAGGAAAAAAATTAAAAGTCAGCATCTACAAATAGTGTAGCTGCTGACTTATAAATATTAGAACTTCTATAGGACTATAAACCTGTCCAGGGAGCCCGCAATGTCGGCCCTAGAATCCGATTTTCGTATCGGCTCTTGGGTGCCGCCGCCGCCATTCAGGGCACGGGAACCCGGCAGTGAAGCCTATCGGCTTCACAGCTGGTTCTCTATTTCGCATAAGCGAAGTGCGCTGTGTTTTCTAATTTGCCTGACAGCGGAGGAAGGGGAGGAGGGGGGCTGAACTTCCGAGGGACAGCGCCACAGCGCTGTCCCCTGAAAGTGAGGAAGGGTATCTGTCAAAAACAGGTACCCGTTCCCTCCTCCCCTCTGAAAGGTGCCGAATCTGGCACCAGAGGGGGGGGGATATAGGCGGAAGATCCACTTTTGGGTGGAACTCCGCTTTAAGTGCAGAGGAGGGGATTGGGGTCTTATAGACCCCCGATCCCTCCATAAAAAGTACCTGTCACAGCCTATTACTGTCACTAGGAATGTTTACATTCCATGTGGCAGCAATAAAAGTGATCAAAAAAAAAAATGAAAAAGACAGCATAAAAATAAAAACTTTAAATGTGCAGAATATTGGCACCTTAGATTGGCTATTGCCCTGAAGGGTGGCTGGAAAATCGGTATCGGCCCTGAAAAAATTATATCGGTCGATCCCTAGTTAGGGGTTAGGGTTTAGAGTTAGGGTTGAGGTTGGGGTTATGTTTTAGGGGTTAGGAGTTAGGGTTTTCCCTTGAAGGTCAAGGTCAGGAAGGCGTGGTCTCAAAGGTCAAAGGTCAGGTGGTGTGGCTTCCCTCTATCCAAGTGTGCTTGTCTACTATACTAAAACGGCTCCCGTTACTCCCAGAGTAAAAATAAATAAATACTATCAATAGAAAAAAATGGGGTGCGGCGGTCATGAACAGCAGGTAGAAAAAGTGTATCCAAAAAACCAAAGTGGGACAGAAGTGGGACAAACTGAAATGAGAGAGTGCCAATTTGTTGATGTATGGTCCCTCATAGCAGTAGAGGTTGACCCACAGTGTGACAGCTGATAAGGACCAAGATACCCATGTCTGTGATGACTAATGTTATTAAAGGGCTAGTGCAAACAAAAGTGATACAAATGAAACAGAATTCATATGCATACAAACTAAAGTGACCGTGCCGTAAGAATAGTAGTGAAATTCATAAATATGAGTCTAAATGAAAATTAAAATATCTCCACATATGATGCACAAATAAATATTTGAGAACGTCCTTTGATGACGAAACGCGTCAGTCACGTCACGACGCACGCAAGCACGTACACGCTGCGGCCATTTTGATTTGCTTTTCATTTACTGCTGACATGTGAGTAGCTGTCTTGCATTCTTTCAAAAAAGTCCGTCACGTATTACACTATGTGAGCTCCTCTTTTTTTTTGGAGGTTTGCTTGTATGAGAGATGATCATTGGTGGAGAGTCCTGAGCAGCTTTTCTACCTGGCATTTAATCCCATTGGGAGTTATGACAAGACAGATGATTGCTGCTAAGCCGCTGACCCTGTGAAATCCTTACCACTTGCTCGTTTGACCGCTCATCTATGTGAGGGTCCACTAGTTCTGGTAAGCGCTTTTGGTGTGTGGAGCACGGTGGTAGAGCTATCAGAGGGCTCGGATTTGACTCTGGGAGCGGGATTTTTTCATTAATCTCCATTCCTTTCTCTTAACATCTACTCACTGAAAGGACTTCTGCTTGGCTTTTACTTATTCAATCTAAGGACTGGCCTACTACATCCTTTAACCACTTGCCAACCGCCGCACGACTACACACTGCGGCAGTCTGGCGCTCCTGGGCAAAACAACGTACCGGTATGTCGCTCGCCCACGAGCCTCTAGGGGGCGAGCACGCGCCGTCGGGGGCGTGCGCGCGCCGTCGGAGGCGCACTCCCGCCCCCGCTTTTTCCCTGACATCTCCGCGCGAGTGACCGGCGGCTCCGCTGGAGAGGGAGAAAGGCAGGCGGTTGATGTAAACAAAGCCGCCTGTCATTCTCTCTGATGTAACTGCAGAGATCATACGATCCTGCTATGTAGGATCGTATGTCTCTGTGGTTACATCACTAGCCACGCCCCTTGACAGTTAGAATCACGCCCCTAGGGACACACTTAACCCCTTGATCACTAATAAAGTTAACCCCCTCCCTGCCAGTGTCATTATTACAGTAACAGTGCATATTTATAGCACTGATTACTGTAGTAATGTCACTGGTTCCCCCAAAAGTGTCAAAAATGTCAGCCAGGGCACGATCTGTCCGCCGCAATGTCGCAGTCCCGCAAAAAAAATCGCAGATCGCTGCCAATACTAGTTAAAAAAAAACTATAAAAATGACATAAATCTTTCTGTTTACCAATTGTTGTTACCTGTTTACTTTGCTCTCCAATAAAATGTTTGAACCAGAAAAAAGAAAAAATGACATAAATCTTTCCCATAGTTAGTAAACGCAATAACTTTTGCGCAAACCAATCAAAATCCGCTTATTGCGATTTTTTTTTACCAGAAATATGTAGCAGAAAACAAATTAGCCTAAAATGCTAAAAATTTAGATTGTTACATTTTTTTTTTTTTTTTTGAGAATTTCATATAAAAAAAATTTGAAAAATATTGTTTTTTTTTTCAAAATTGTCGCTCTTTTTTTGTTTATAGCGCAAAAAGTAAAAATCGCACAGGTGATCAAATACCACCAAAAGAAAGCCCTGTTTGTGGTTAAAAAAAAGGACATCAATTTAATTTGGGTACAGCGTCGCACGACTGCGCAATTCTCCATTAAAATCACGCAGTGCCGAATCGCAAAATAGGCCCTGGTCTTTGAGCAGCCAAATCCTTCGGGGCTTAAGTGGTTAAGTGGAGAATAGAGTTGAGCGGACACCTGGATGTCCGTGTTCGATGGGTACGGCCGAACTTTAAAAAAAAGTCCGGGTCCATGTCCCGGACTTTTGCCGAACTTTTCCCGGACACCGAACCCCATTGAAGTCAATGGGGACCCGAACTTTAAGGCACTAAAATGGCTCTAAAACACCAAAGGAAAGGGCTAGAGTGCTGCAAATGGCAGCAAAACGTAATTAAGAGCATGGCAAGTGCTCTGCAAACAAATGTGGATAGGGAAATAACTTAAAACAACAAAAAAAAAAACAGAAAAATAAAACAATGTTCTTCATCTCTGAAGGACGAGGCCCATATGGAGTAGGAGGGAGGTTGAGGTGGTGGTGGATGTGGCGGTGTCATAGGCGTGCGCACAGGGTGTGCCGGGTGTGCCTGGGCACACCCTAATCACCTAGGGCACATAGCATTATCACTCTGTTTGCCAGTGAGGAGATGGGAAAGATCTCCCTCGGACCTGCTCTGCTCTATTTCTCTTTGCCAGCAGGGAGAGTAATGTATCAGGGCTATGTACATGTAGGCAAACACATGCATGTGTATTTAAACTTTGGGGTGCACACCCTAATGCAATAGGCTGCGCACACCTATGGGCGGTGTAGGTGGAAGCGGCGGTGGAGGAGGACCAGGGCCGGATTAAGAGCATCATGGGCTTGGTGCTGAGGATTTTGAAGGGCCTTAAGGGCCGTGCCTTGGCATGCACCCAGAGGAGGAAGGGTGCAGCCATGCATGCCTAATTCAACATGGGATGCTGTCTCTGAAGCCCATAAACACATCCATGCATCGGCAACTGTCCCTCCTTGTCCGGCCTTCGCGCTGTGTGGGGAGGTTCTGAGGGTGCTGCCTGGGGAAGCGAGCATAGAAGCCAGACTTCTGTGTTTATAAGTGACAGAAGAGCGGTAACAGTGAATATGGCCAACCCGGGGCCTATATAAAAGGTAGGGGCCTGGAGCTGCAGCTCCAATAGCCCCTACGTTAATCTGGCCCTGAGGAGGACGAGGTAGCCAACACTGCTTCTTTTCACAAATTTTAAATGAGGGTACACCCCAAAAGAGTGAGAAAGAGCAAAAATGGAACAATGGATGGGTAAGGTCCATTGCTATTCTGCACAAGGTACGGAAAAGTCCCGTGGGATCCATGCCTGGTTCATTTTAATGAACGTGAGCTTGTCCACATTGTCTCTGGACAGGCGGCTGCGTTTGTCTGTGATAACGCCCCCAGCCGTGCTAAATACCCGTTCAGATAATACACTGGCTGCAGGGCACGCCAGCACCTCCAAGGCGTAAAGGGCAAGCTCAGGCCATGTGCCCAATTTGGAGACCCAGAAGTTGAAGGGGGCAGACCCCTCATTCACTACATGTAGGCGTGTGCACACATACTGCTCCACCATGTTGGTGAAATGCTGCCTCCTGCTAAGACGTTCCATCTGAGCTGCTGGTGCTGCTGTTTGTTGTGGCGTGCTGACAAAGCTTTTCCACATTTCGGCCATGCTAACCCTGCCTTCTGAGGTGCTGGCGGTGCCCTGGTTGCGTTGGCGACCTCCTCCTCCTCCTCCTCTGCCCTGTGCTTCCACTGTGGCCCTGCTGTCAGATGGGAATGCCAGCAGCATCGCGTCTACCAGCGTGCGCTTGTACTCGCGCATCTTGCAATCGCGCTCCAGTGAGTGAATTAAGGACGGTACGTTGTCCTTGTAACGGGGATCCAGCAGCGTGGCCACCCAGTAATCAGCACAAGTTAGAATGTGGGCAACTCGGCGGTCGTTGTGGAGACACTGCAGCATGTAATCGCTCATGTGTGCCAGGCTGCCCAGAGGCAACGAAAGGCTGTCCTCTGTGGGAGGTGTATCGTCCGTGTCCTCTGTATCCCCCCAGCCACGCACCAGTGATGGCCATGAGCTGGCCTGGGTGCCACCCTGCTGTGAACATGGTTCCATCTCCTCCTCCAGCTCCTCCTCATCCTCCAGAACTGTGCCCCTGCTGGACAATTGTGTCCCTGGCGTTTGTGTGTGCAGGAACCCACCCTCGGAGCCCCTTGCGAATGACTGCCCTGAAAGCCTTGGAAATGTTACCTCTTCATCCTCCTCCTCCTCTTCATCCTGTGTCACATCCTCTTCCATCATCGCCCGAATTGTTTTTTCAAGGAGGCATAGAAGTGGGATAGTTAAGCTTAGAACGGCGTCATCGCCACTGGCCATGTTGGTGGAGTACTCAAAACAGAGCAACAAGGCACACAGGTCTCGCATGGAGGCCCAGTTATTGGTGGTGAAGTGGTGCTGTTCCGCAGAGCGACTCACGCGTGCGTGCTGCAGCTGAAACTCCACTATGGCCTGCAGCTGCTCGCACAGTCTTTGCAGCATGTGCAAAGTGGAGTTCCACCTTGTGGGCACGTCACATATGAGAGCGGGAAGGCCGAAGTTACGCTGCAGCGCTGACAGGCGAGCAGCAGCAGGGTGAGAACGCCGAAAGTGCGCACAGACGGCCCGCACTTTCTGCAGCAGCTCTGACATATCGGGGTAGTTTTTAAGGAACCTCTGCACCACCAAATTCAGCACATGCGCCAGGCAAGGGATGTGCGTCAAGCCGGCTAGGCCCAGAGCTGCTATGAGATTTCGCCCGTTATCGCACACCACCAGGCCGGGCTTGAGGCTCGCTGGCAGCAACCACTCATTTGTCTGCTGTTCCATGCTCCTCCACAACTCCTGTGTGGTGTGTGGTTTGTCCCCCAAACAGGCAAGTTGTAAAACTGCCTGCTGTCGTTTACCCCTGGCCGTGCTGAAGTTGGTGGTGAAGGTGTTACGCTGTCCGGATGAGGAGGCGGTAGAGGATGATGAAGCGGAGTAGGAGGAGTTAGGAACAGGAGGCAAACTGAAGCGCCCTGCAATCCTCGGTGATGGAAGGACATGCGCCAAATTGCTATCTGCCTCAGGCCCATCCGCCACTGCATTTACCCAGTGTGCCGTTAGGGAGATATAACGCCCCTGACCGTGCTTACTGGTCCACGTATCAGTAGTTAGGTGGACCTTGGCACAGATGGCGTTGCGCAGTGCACACCTGATTTTTTTCCCCCACTTGGTTGTGCAGGGAAGGGATGGCTTGCCTGGAAAAGTAGTGGCGGCTGGGCACGACGTACTGTGGGACAGCCACCGACATAAGGTTTTTAAAACTGTGCGTCTCCACCAGACGGAATAACAGCATTTCAAAGGCCAAGAATTTTGAAATGCTGGCATTCAGGGCCAGGGATCGCGGGTGGGTAGGGGGGTACTTCCTCTTCCTCTCAAGTGTTTGGGAGATGGAAAGCTGAACGCTTCCACGGGACATTGTGGAGATGGTTGTTGGTGACCCAGGTGGTGGTGTTGCTGACAGATCGTCTGTTTGCGGGGTGGCAGGTGCCGGTATCACTACAGATGTGGCTGGAGCGGCCGAGACTGCAGCAGAAGAGGAAGCAGGATGAGCCAGAGATGTTTCTTGGTTTTGAAGGTGTGTACTCCACTGCAGCTCGTGCTTTGCACTTAGATGCCTGATCATGCAGGTTGTGCTCAGGTTGAGAAGGTTTATGCCTCACTTCAGGCTCTGATTGCACAGGGTGCAAACCACTCGTGTCCTGTCATCAGCACATTTTCTAAAGAACTTCCACGCTAGAGAACTCCTTTGAGCTGACTTTGGTGCGCTCGTTCCCTTGCTGCGTTGGGCAGTAGCAGGCGTAGTGTCTAGGGCACGGCCGCTCCGCTTCTGCACCCTGCTCCCTCTTCTGCTGTGCTGGTGGCTCTGTGCGACCACCGCCTCTTCCTCCAAACTACTCAGGTCACCTTCATGACCTTCATTCCATGTGGGGTCGAGGACCTCATCGTCCTCCACATCATCTTCCACCCAGTCTTCACCCCTGCCCTCCTTGTCGGTCTCCACAATGCTGAACGCCGCAGCAGTTGGCACCTGCGTTTCGTCATCATCGGAGACGTGCTGCGATGGTCCTTGCATGTACTCATCTTGAGAAATAAGTGGTTGGGCATCTCTGCACTCAATCTCTTCCACTTCTGGGGCAGGGCTAGGTGGATGGCCCTGGGAAACCCTGCTGACAGAGTCATCAAAAAGAAGAAGAGACTGCTGTATGGCTTGGGGCTCAGACTGCTTGCCTGATTTGCAAGGGGGTGAGGTGAAAGATGGTTGGACATCGGCTGCAGGTGCCAACTCTGACCTTTCTGCAGTAGACTGGGTGGGAGACAATGTGAAGGAACTGGAGGCACTGTCAGCAGCAAACCAATCTACTATCGCCTCTCTGTGTTCTGGCCTCATCACTTCTAGAGGCGTATGATGCCCTACCAAATACTGATGCAGGTTCTGTCGCCTACTCACACTTGAGGAAGGTGTTTCACTTGTGCGTGTAGCTGGCACAGATCGACCACGTCCTCTCCTTGCAACAGGAGCTCTACCAGCAGCACCACGACCCAGGCCACGGCCCTTATTTGACGGTCTCCTCATATTTCTGTAATTTAAGATCTTGCCCTAGAAAGGTGTTTATTGAATAGCGGAACAAAACAACAACAGTATCGCACGGGTGTATCTACAGTCAAATATGCAAACTATGCCGCAATTTAATGTTTTTTACACCAAAAGGGTGTATATTGAATAGTGGAATAGGATAAAAAACTGTGTATCTCACACGTACAAACACAGACTAGGCCCAATTAAATTTTTTTCTACCCTAAAGGGAGGATGAGGAAGAGGAGTAGGAGGAGTTGGGAACAGGAGGCAAACTGAAGCGCCCTGCAATCCTTGGCGGAGGAAGGAGATGCGCCAAACTAATTTAAAAGGTGTATCTCACACGTACCGATACAGACTATGCCGTAATTTAATTTTTTACACTCCAAAAGGGTGTCTATTGAATAGCGGAATAGGAAAAATTTTATACTACGGTGTATCTCACACGTACAAACACAGACTAGGCCCCGCCGATTACAATTTTTTGTACCCTAAAGGCAGGATGAGGAAGAGGAGTAGGAGGAGCAGGCAGGAGGCAGACTGAAGCACCCTCAAAACCTCGGCAGTATGAGATGCGCCCCAAAAATTGGAAAGGTGTATCTCACACGTACAGACACAGACTATCACGCAATTTAATTGTTTATACCCAAAGGTTTTGATTAAATAGCGGAATAGAAAATATGATCAAAAAAAAAGTGTATGTATATCACACGTACAGAACCACACTAGGCCCCAATTACTACTGTTTGTACCCCTAAAGGCAGGATGAGGAGTAGGAGGAGTATGGAACAGGCAGCACCCTCAAATCTTCAGAAGTATGAGATGAACCTCAAAAACTTGGAAAGGTGGATCTCACACGTACCAACACAGACTATCCCGCAATTTAATTGATCCCCAAAGGTTTTTATTGAATAGCGGAATAGGAAATATGATCAAAAAAAGTGTATGTATCTTACACGTACAGAAGCACACTAGGCCCCAATTACTATTGTTTGTACCCCTAAAAGGATGGATGAGGAGTAGGAGGAGTATGGAACAGGCAGCACCCTCAAATCTTCAGAAGTATGAGATGAACCCCAAAAACTTGGAAAGGTTGATCACACACGTACCGACACAGACTATCCCGCAATTTAATTGATCCCCAAAGGTTTTTATTGAATAGCGGAATAGGAAATATGATCAAAAAAAGTGTATGTATCTCACACGTACACAACCACACTAGGCCCCAATTACTATTGTTTGTACCCCTAAAAGGCTGGATGAGGAGTAGGAGTATGGAACAGGCAGCACAGTCAAATCTTCAGAAGTATGAGATGAACCCCAAAAACTTGGAAAGGTTGATCTCACACGTACCGACACAGACTATCCCGCAATTTAATTGATCCCCAAAGGTTTTTATTGAATAGCGGAATAGGAAATATGATCAAAAAAAGTGTATGTATCTCACACGTACACAACCACACTAGGCCCCAATTACTATTGTTTGTACCCCTAAAAGGATGGATGAGGAGTAGGAGTATGGAACAGGCAGCACCCTCAAATCTTGAGAAGTATGAGATTGTGTTCACTGTACCCTACAAAGATTGTGTTCACTGCACCCCAAAAAGATTGTGTTCACTGCACCCCACAAAGATTGTGTTCACTGTACCCCAAAAAGATTGTGTTCACTGCACCCCACAAAGATTGTGTTCACTGCACCCCAAAAGGATTGTGTTCACTGCACCCCACAAAGATTGTGTTCACTGCACCCCACGATTGTGTTCACTGCACCCCAAAAGTATTTTGTTCACTGCACCCCACAAAGATTGTGTTCACTGCACCCCAAAAGGATTTTGTTCACTGCACCCCAAAAAGATTGTGTTCACTGCACCCCACAAAGATTGTGTTCACTGCACCCCAAAAGTATTTTGTTCACTGCACCCCAAAAAGATTGTGTTCACTGCACCCCACAAAGATTGTGTTCACTGTACCCCAAAAAGATTGTGTTCACTGCACCCCACAAAGATTGTGTTCACTGCACCCCAAAAGGATTTTGTTCACTGCACCCCACAAAGATTGTGTTCACTGCACCCCAAAAGGATTTAGTTCACTGCACCCCAAAAAGATTGTGTTCACTGCACCCTACAAAGATTGTGTTCACTGCACCCCAAAAGGATTTTGTTCACTGCACCCCAAAAAGATTATGTTCACTGCACCCCACAAAGATTGTGTTCACTGCACCCCAAAAGGATTTCGTTCACTGTACCCCAAATAGATTGTGTTCACTGCACCAAGATTGTGTTCACTGCACCCCACAAAGATTGTGTTCACTGCACCCCAAAAAGATTGTATTCACTGTACCCCAAAAGATTGTGTTCACTGCACCCCAAAAAGATTGTGTTCACTGCAGCCCACACACAGCAAAATTGATGTGGATCACTGACACCTGCCTATCTCCTATCCCACACCACACAGCAATATCGATTGTAGTTTGTAGAACACACTTTCCCTAAAAATCAGCAGACTCTGTCCCTAACAGGATTGATAAGAGATCGTAGATCGGGACTGAGTGCAGACCCCACCCCACACAGCAATATCGATTGTAGTTTGTAGAACACACTTTCCCTAAAAATCAGCAGACTCTATCCCTAAAATGCCTACAACTCGCCCTGCCCAAAACACTCCGACCTGTCCCTCAATTCTATCCGGACACAAATGTTTTTTTCCTGCCTGTCTGTCCCTAAATCAGCAGCCAGCACGTTGATGTGTGCTCTCTCCCTGATCTAAGCAGCAGAATGACGCCGCTGCGGCGCTGCCTCAAACTTATAAAGACTTGGTCACATGCTTCAGACGGCCAATCACAGCTACTGATACATTTGCAGGCATGGCTGGGATGGCTTAGGCACACCAGTTAAACACTTGTTGATTGGCTGTTGAAAGCCCGCCATGAAAAGCGCGCCAAAGCATGCAAAACCCAGAAATAAAACGACCGAACACGGATTTTTACCCGAATATACAGTAAAGTTTTCGGGTCCGTGTTCGGGTAACAAAAATCCAATTATTCGGTACGAACACGAATAATACAGTCCGTGTTCGCTCAACCCTAGTGGAGAACCCTTTGTACTATTAGTACTGATTGTGTACATGTTGTGGTGCTGTTTTTATGTCCCTATCTGTGTGTAGTTTGTGCATAGTTACAGTCACACCTATCATTGGCGCTGCACTTTTTATTTATTTACTTCTGGTGGATTCCAATCATATCCTTTGTGCTGGCTGCCTCAATTAATATATCAATTTTAATTGATTGATTTATGTATTAATAGTCTATTTGGCTGATTATACTTATAAAGGTCGGACCAAGCGCGGCCTTTTGGAATATTGCACAAAGAGTTGACAATGCCTAAACAATAATAATGAAATTCATAAATATGAGTGTTAAAAAAATTAACCACTTGCCGACCAGTCACTGGGACTGTACTGCGGCAAAGTGGCTCGATTCCGTCCAGCGGCGTAGACCTACGTCGCTGGACTCCTCCCCTTGTAGGCGGCGCTTGTGCGCCGCCGGAGGCGCGCTCCCGCTGTTTTCAGTCACAGTGGGAGTTGGGCCAGGGGAGGAGCGACGGCGATCGCCGCTGTTCTTCCCCGATCGTCGGGGAATCGAGTTTGGAGATCCGCCCGCTTGTGTAAACAAAGCGGGCGGATCTCCTAAGTGACAAACAGTGACAGATTGCAGGGTTCAGCACAGGTGAACCTGCGATCTGTCCCTGTGTCACTCAGTCACCTCCCCCCACACACGTCAGTAAGCACCAGGCATACATTAACCCCTCCCTCTCCAATAAAATTAACCCCTTCCCTGCCAGTGTCGTTTGGGTACAGCGTCGCACGACCGCGCAATTGTCAGTTAAAGTCGCACAGTGCCGAATCGCAAAAAGTGGCCTGGACGTAAGACAGGTGGTAAAGTGATTAATTTATCTCCACATGTAATAAACCAAAAACATTTCACAACAAAAAAAAAAAAATGGATAATTGTATAAAGTTCTGGGGTCTGCATACTGTAAGTCCCATATAAACCAGTATAGAAATGATGAATGTAAATTGAATAAATCCAGTGGAAAAAAAAAAAAAAAACGTCTTTAGTGTGTTAAATGAAAAGAAATCCTTCTCCCGAAGAGAAAAGAAGCGGAAGATCACTCGGTGTATTTCCTCTCCCTCGCTCTTGTCCTCAAATCACCAGGTGCAGTGCCTGCTCGCCTCCATTGTAGACCTGCATGGGGGGTCAACACAGCAGATATGAAAATAATAACTGGTGTCCAGTTTCTATGCGACTCCACACTGGTTACATATGCTCCAAAGTATCATAAGGAAAAAAGGAATAATATCCAATAGTGCAGTAGCCGGGTTAGTAGTTTCAATGAGTTACAATGCCCCGGCTTCATACATTACACTCACATTTACTAAAAGTAAACAAAGCATGTATAAAATCAATTCCAGCAGTTCTCATATGTACAGCTTTAACACCTTCCCACCGCTTGGTACCCCTACGCGTTACGTCACATCCCACGTGGCTTCATCTGGAGGGTAAAAGTGGAAGATCAAGCCACCCAATGAGGTAGAGATGGGGGCTTACCCATTCATCTAAAGTGGCAGGGTGAAATTACAGCCTGGCTGTTCCATACCTAGTGGAGTTGTGAAGATAGAAGTCCTAAAATACTGTGAATAGTTAAATTGGAGCCTCCCACTATTCCCTTCTCCTATCCCCATTACAAAATAAACAACAGCAAAAAATCAACAACCCTGGACTGTTTATTGCAGTGAAGAGCCAAGATGAATGTAGGAACTGTATTTATTTATAACCGTGTGTTGCTACATATGCATTCTGGAGAGTGTGCACTGATGTTGGACGAGAAGGCCTGGCTCGCAGTCACTTCACTAATTCATCTCAAAGGTGTTCTATTGGGTTGAGGTCAGGCCAATCAAGTTCCTCCACCCCAAACTCGCTCATCCATGTCTTTATGGACCTTGCTTTGTGCACTGGTCCAAATCATTTGGTGGAGGAGGGATTATGGTGTGGGGTTGTTTTTCAGGGGTTGGGCTTGGCCCTTTAGTTCCAGTGAAAGTGGATCTTCACTGCATTTGAGCACCACAAACCAAAAACACCATTTAATTCATTTTTAATATTCAAAGCAAATTCCGCCATCAAGCCATCCATCCATCCATCCATCCATCTATCCATCCATCCATTCATCTATCCATCCATTCATTCATCCATCCATCCATGTCTATATGATTTATTTTGGTGAGAAATCACTTTGAAAATCACCCCCTAGAATTTCTGGCCGTGGCCATCTTGAGTAAGGGCAGATGATTCATGTAGCATTTACTTCCTGCCCTCAACTGAAGTATGCATGCAGGAGAGTGTGATTAGCTGATAAAACCCCTCCCCCTCTCCTCCCCTTTTGAACACTCCCGGGATGTATGACATAATTTGCCTAGGCAGGAAACCAGGAAGTAACTGAAGAAATATAAAAATAAATAAATAAATAAAATATTTAAAACAAGTAAATATAATATACCTTCCTATTTACTAATACGATCAGCATGAAGATATGAAGATTAAAAATAATCAATGCTGATTGGGAGAGCGAAGTTCCACTTTAAGGGTTCCGGAGGTTTCCTATTGGTCCAGATTTCTTCTTTGTTATAATACGGCTGAAGCAACACAGAAAGGCTCCGCCAGAGAAAGACGTCGCTATCTATGTGTATCAGAAACCTAAAAATACTACAGAGCAGGAACTCAAACAAGGAAATGGCTAATTAGCAATTTTATCTCTAAAGAATTTAATATCTCTGCAAATTAAATTAGCGAATATATTCCATCCAAGTACGCTCGATAAATAATTAATGTGGAATACGTCTTATCTGAATTCATAAACACGGAGCCAGATTATCGCTATTAATACAGTTTGGCAAAAAAATAGACTCATGTGTATCAGATCTGCGCCTTGTTGAACCACTTAGTCTCTGGAATATTTACCCCCCCTTCATGACCAGGCCATTTTTTTGTGATTCGCCACTGCGTTACTTTAACTGACAATTGCGCGGTCGTGTGACGCCGTACCCAAAAAAAATTGATGTCCTTTTTTTCCCCATAAATAGAGCTTTCTTTTAGTGGTATTTGATCACCTGTGCAGTTTTTATGTTTCAAAAGTTGAGCCGATTTTGGAGTGAAACATTGGTGCAACTTTGATGCAACTTTAATGCAACTCTGACACAACTTTGGATGGGTGCAACTTGGATACTACTTTGGCTTTGACCAGTTTTAACCACTTCTGGACTTTCCCCCTTAATGACCAGGCCATATTTTGCGATTCGGCACTGCGTTACTTTTTTTTTTCAAATTCTTTTATTAAAGCGGAGTTCCGGCCACAAAATCGACATAGTCGATTTTGGGCCATCCGCTTGCTATAGCTCACCTGAAAAAGAAACGGGATGGATCAACAGAAACATACCTTTCGTAAACATGAAAGAGATAAAGTAGAGTGAAAACAAAAGATGCATTCGATTCGGTAATATCGATAGAGTAGTGTGTAATATCAACATGAGTCCGTAATCAAATAACTCTTCCAACAGACCAAAACTTATAACTATGTTGTGTAAAATTCACATACCCGGCAGCATGGGAAAGATAATGCGTAAATGCACTAGAGTGTGAGGGTGATACTCAAAAGGAACATTGCTCACCAACAGTGGCGGCCTATCCATAGGGGGCGCAGGGGAGCCGCCCCCCCCCAAAAAAAGAAGAAAAAAAAAAGATTGAAAAAAAAATAAAATTTTTAGCCCACTAGGGGCGCCGGACCTAGTGGTGGGTATGGGGGGGTGGGGTTTTCCACCCCACGTGACGCCGGCAGAGGCGCCGATTGGCGGCCTTCTGGGGGTCATCAGGGCGCAGAGCAACGCGCCCCGACACTCCCCACTTTTGTGATGTCCTGCCTGTGATTGGTCCAGTCTCCAGCGCTCAGCCGCATCAGTCAGAAGAACCTTCGTCTCCAGACTCTCCACTCCAGTGAGTGACCACCGCCTGGTTCAGTTCTTCCGCCGGCCAGTGCCCGCACGCCCGCATCTGCAACTCTGCACTTCCAGTCCAACTCCGGAGCCAGCCAGACAACTTGGACACAGACAGTCCCCAGCCTCCTTCCCGCCGGACCGGCCTCCAGGTAAGTGCACTGCTCTCAGTCGGGCACGCACGCTAAACTCTGCATTGGGGACATGTATACTGTTCATTCCATTGATGGGGGCACGCACGCTAAACTCTGCATTGGAGACATGTATACTGTTCATTCCATTGATGGGGGCAGGCACGCTAAACTCTGCATTGGGGACATGTATACTGTTCATTCCATTGATGGGGGCACGCACGCTAAACTCTGCATTGGGGACATGTGTACACTGTTCAATGCATTGAAGGTGGCATGCACGCTGATCTCTGCATTGGGGACATGTACGCTGGTCACTGCATTGGGGGCATGTACGCTGGTCACTGCATTGGGGGCATGGTATGCTGGTCACTGCATTGGGGGCATGGTATGCTGGTCACTGCATTGGGGCATGTACACTGGTCACTGCATTGGGGGCATGTACACTGGTCACTGCATTGAAGGGGGCACGGACACTGATCTCTGCATTGGGGGCATGGTATGCTGGTCACTGCATTGGGGGCATGTATGCTGGTCACTGCATTTGGGGCATGGTATGCTGGTCACTGCATTGGGGACATGTACGCTGGTCACTGCATTGGGGGCATGTACGCTGGTCACTGCATTGGGGGCATGTACGTTGGTTACTGCATTGAAGGGGGCACGCACGCTGATCATTGCATTTGGGGCATGTACGCTGGTCACTGCATTGGGGGCATGCACGCTGATCTCTGCATTGGGGGCATGTATGCTGGTCACTGCATTGGGGGCATGTACGCTGGTCACTGCATTGGAGGCACGCACACTGATCTCTGCATTGGGGGCATGTATGCTGGTCACTATATTGGGGGCATGTATGCTGGTCACTACATTGAAAGGGGCATGTATACTGGTCACTACATTGAAAGGGGCATGTATACTGGTCACTACATTGAAAGGGGCATGTATACTGGTCACTACATTGAAAGGGGCATGTATACTGGTCACTACATTGATAGGGGCATGTATACTGGTCACTACATTGAAAGGGGGCATTTATACTGGTCACTACATTGAAAGGGGGCATGTATACTGGTCACTACATTGAAAGGGGGCATGTATGCTGGTCACTGCATTGAAAGGGGGCATGTACGCTTGTCACTGCATTGAAAGGGGGCCTGCACTGGGGGGGTTTGTGCTAGGGGGCCTGTACTGTGGGATTAGTGCTAGGGGGCCTGTACTGTGGGATTAGTGCTAGGGGGTCTGTACTGTGGGGTTTGTGCTAGGGGGTCTGTACAGTGGGGTTTGTGCTAGGGGGCCTGTACTGTGGGATTAGTGCTAGGGGGTCTGTACTGTGGGGTTTGTGCTAGGGGGCCTGTACTGTGGGGTTTGTGTTAGGGGGTCTGTACTGTGGGGTTTGTGCTAGGGGGCCTGTACTGTGGGGTTTGTGCTAGGGGGCCTGTACTGTGGGGTTTGTGCTAGGGGGTCTGTACTGTGGGGTTCGTGCCACTCTCAGTCAGTGTATCCCATAATAGGGTGTCTCTCACAGTATATCCCATAATAGGGCCCCTGCTCCCTATTATGGGATATACTAGTACTGATGGACCCCTTAATATGTGATAGATTGGGAGAATTTGTTCATGCAAGCAAAATACAGGGGACAAAATGGGTGGAGTCTATAAGGGGTGGGGCTTCTGAGAAATGGGAGGGGTCAAAATGGAAGGGCGGGGTCTTGCGCCCCACCATCTTAAATTTTCACCAGCCACCACTGCTCACCAATGAAGTATGCATAATAATAAACAGCGCAGAATATAGGACATCCCGAAGTGGGAAAGAGGATAAAGTGACAGGGATATAAAGGGGAGGGGGTAGGGGTAGGGTCAGAAGGAAAAGGAGGGAGGGTAGAGAGCGGAGGGAAAAAAAAGAGAGAGATCAGGACCGCCTCTGCATCCCCCTAGGAAAAGAAGACCGCAGAGAGGATCTGGGGAGGGGAGCGGAAAGATGGGAAAGGATGGGATGGGATGGACCCTGTGCGGGCACCCAGCCCTGGAACCTGGTGATGTCAAGTAATATTGTGTAATGCACGTCCTTCATCCGAAAAAAACAAACATGTTCCAGCAGCTCCATGTCTTAGTGTATTGTTCCCTCCTGCCCTGCGAAGTCAGCACCAGGTCCTCAAAGTCATTGATAAGTTTAACCCTGGATAGCCAGAGTAGGATCGAAGGAGGGGTGGTAGATTTCCAGCAAAGGCCGATACAGGTTTTGGCCGCATTTAAGAGGTGGCGTAGGATAGATTTCTTGTATTGAGCAGGGGGTATAGTTGTATTGTGTAAAAGAAACAATGCGGGGTCGTCCGGGAGAGCATAGTCTGTAATTTTCTGAGAGATTCTCCTCACTTCTTGCCAGAAGCCCCGTAGATTCGGGCAACTCCAGAACACATGGAGCATAGTACCTGGGTCTCTCAGACACCGCCAACATCTATTAGAAGTCCCAGGAAACAATCGAGCAATGCGCACCGGTACGTAGTACCAGTGCGTTAGCAACATATAGTTAGTTTCCTGGAGACGGGTGCAAATCGAGGAGCGTAGGGAGAATCTAATAATGTTCCAGCGTTGAGTCACATTGAAGGTCCTTTGTAACTCACCTTCCCATTTCAACATCCCTGGTAGTACAAAATCCTGTGGAGGTTCAGAAAGTAGTGAATAAAGCTGAGATAGGGCGTGCGGCAACGGAGTGTGGCCCGAAAAAATAATTTCGAGAGGTGACAGCAGCCTCTCAAAAAGTGAGCGGGGTCCCAGTTCCCTAAAGAAGTGACCCAGCTGCAGAGCCTGCCATCGCAACAATGCAAATGGGCCACTCATCGCAGTCAACTGTAGGAGAGAAGGCCAGTCCGCAGTCGCTCCAAAATGGGATGCTCAAAAACGCCCCCCCCAGGAGGAGGTCCTGAAACCTGCCCCCGGCACAGCCCGTCGGAAAGGCCGGGTACCCTAATATTGGAAACAATGGTGAACGCGGCACCGAGTCTCTCGTGGTACCCAGAATTGAAGAACAAATCCTAGACGTCGGCCCGATAAGGGGGTGTCGTCTAACCACCTCTGGCACCGACGCGGTACACCATGGGGCTCCCGGGAGGTGAAGTGGATATAGGGACATTTCCAATGTTGTCCACAGCTTCAGTCTGGAATGTCTACACCAGTCCACCAGTCAATTTAAGTGAGCTGCCTGATAGTAGCGCTTAACATCTGGGACTGCCACTCCACCGTAGGCTTTAGGTAACGTGATCAGGTTTCTACGCAGTCTGGGCCGACGCCCAGCCCATATAAACCTGGTGAAGGTAGCGTCCACTTGGCGAAAAAGAGAGCAGGGATAGACACTGTTAGGGTCTGAAATAGAAAGAGAAACTTCGGGAGTATAGACATCTTGAATATTTGCAGCGGCCGAACCATGAATGGAGACCCGTCGACCACTTATCCAGCAAAGCTCGAGTCGAGGCCAGGAGAGGCGGGAAGTTTAGGCGATATACATCAGAGGGGTTCGGCGGCAGTAGCGTCGCCAGATACTTTAAGGCCACCGACGCCCATTTAAAGGGAAGGTTGTGGCGGAGAGAATCTTGCAGCTGAGTGGAGAGAGACACTCCCATGGCTTCCGATTTATTGTAATTCATTTTCAGATGGGAGACCGCTCCATAAAGTTTAAATTCACAAAGGAGGTTCGGTAAGGACACCAAAGGATTGGTAAGGGAAAAGAGGAGGTCGTCCGTGTATGCCGAAATTTTATAGGTATCAGTGCCCACTAGCAATCCCGTTACATCAGGGTTGAGGCGGGCTCTGATTAGGAAGGGCTCCAAGGTGAGGGCAAAGAGAAGGGGCGAAAGGGGGCACCCCTGCCTCGTGCCGTTAGAGATCTGGAAAGGCGTGGAGAACACTCCATTGGCCTTTACCGCCGCGCGGGGGCAAGAATAGATACTGGTTATCCAGCTGAGCATTCGTTGGCCAAGTCCAAAACGGTGCAGGACCTCAAACATGTAAGCCCAACTGACCCTATCGAAAGCCTTTTCGGCATCTGTGCTCAAGAAGACCGTCGGTCGGCGCTGGGTCCTGGCTAGATGGATTAGATTAAGGGCTTTGGTGGTGTTGTCCCTAGCTTCCCGTGTGCAGATGAATCCAACCTGATCAAGGTGCACCAGATCTGGTAGGAGGGGTTGTAGCCTAGAGGCGATCATCTTGGCAAAGAACTTCAAGTCCGCATTCAGCAATGAGATTGGGCGGTAACTCCCGCAGACCGAAGGGTCTTTCCCTTCCTTGGGTATAACCGAGATGTGTGCCAGTAAGGAGTCTGCATGAAAGAAGGTGGACCGACCAATCTCATTGAACAGCTTTAACATAGGAGGGAGAAGCTGGGACTGCAATTGCTGATAGTACATTGCGGTGAAACCATCAGGGCCAGGAGTCTTGCCTCGTTTCGCTGCCTTGATGGCCAGAGATAGTTCATCCTGGGTAAAAGCCTCCTCCAAAGCCTCCCGCGCCGGGGACGGGAATCTCGGAAGGGGGACTGAGTCAAGATAAGACTCCACAGCCGAAGCATGAGAAGGGTCCTGGGGTAGGTTGTAGGCACTGCGTTACTTTAACTGACAATTGCACGGTCGTGCGACGCTGTACCCAAATAAAATTGATGTCCTTTTTTCCCCATAATTAGAGCTTTCTTTTGATGGTATTTGATCACCTGTGCGGTTTTTATGTTTTGCTCTATAAACAAAAAATGAGCGACAATTCTGAAAAATAAACAATATTTTTTTTATCCAATAAAAAAAAAAAATTTAACAAAAATTTAATTTCTTCATCAATTTAGGCCAATATGTTTTCTGCTACATATTTTTGGTAAAAAATAAAAATCTCAATAAGTGTATATTGATTGGTTTGCGCAAAAGTTAACGCATCTACAAACTGGGGGCTATAAAGTATACTGCAATTTTTATTTATTTATTTTACCAGTAATGGACTTATAGCGGGACTGCAATATTGCAGCGGACAAATCAGACACGGGTAACTATGTAACGATGTAACTATGCAACTATGTAACTATGTAAGTTGGGATGCTAGAGAGACATTCAGGGGCGTAACTACAGAGGTTGCAACTGCAACCGGGCCCCATGCTCCAGGGGGCCTGTGCAGCTCCTCTGAACACTTGGATAGAAATCATTGTCCTCCTTTTTCCTCCTGTAGCTGCAGGAGGAAAATGGAGGAGATTGGTTCCTCTGTATGCTGCCCCCGCCACTCCTCCTATCCAGTTCACTTGTGTTCTGCTGTCTCTGGGCCTCTGTGTGCTCCCCTGGTTCCCCCCCACCCCCCACACTGTGCTGCCCCCCCCCCCCACTGTGCTCCCTCCCCTCTCCTACCGGCTGCTGCAGGGGATGTGTCACAATAGAGAACCAGGAAGGGTCGGTAAATATGTAATTTACCAGCTCCTTCCTTTTCTGAATGGACAGAGTCATAGTCAGTGACATTGTAAAAAAATAAAATAAAATGATAAAAAATAATACAATTAAAATACCAAAAAATAAAAACTACTGACAGTGGGTGAGCTTCCAGGATCGCAAAGGTCACACTTGCGACCGGGCCCTTGCATTCCACCACTGTGGGGAGGCCCCAAGATGGCAGGAAGGGGGCCCACTGCAGAACTTGTGAAAAGGTCCCGCTACGGGACCGTAATAAAGGGCCCCACAATGAGAGTAAAGGACCCCAGGATCAGTGGGAAAAGCCCAAGGGCTTGAAGGGAAGGGCCCCGGCCAGGGGTCCGGGGGGCCCTTCATGGTTTCTTGCACCAGGGCCCTGAAGATCCTAGTTATGCCTCTGGAGACATTTGTGGTGTGTGTGCTCTCTGTCCTTCTCTCGGTGGGGGTTGGTGTGTCCAGGATCCCACTTTGTTCTTACCATCATACGGTTTCCGGGTGCTCCATGTTTCTTTCCTTTCTATTCCCCCTTGGGATTTGGTAATAATAGGACCCCCTGATGAAGCTACAAGCGAAACGCGTAGCCATCCTGTGATTCCTTGAGATACCCGTGGGGCCCAAACACCTTCAAATATTTATCGCAGGATTTGCACATATATTCAATGCGGGTATTTTCTTAGATCTCCCTGCTGTACCTTCTTATCACCGGGAGAGGTTTTGTTTCACAACGGGGAGATATTGTTTTGTACTTTCTTGTATTTTTATACACGAATCTTCGCACCGGTTCACACTACCACGACGCTACTTTAGGTGGCGACCTCCGAGGTCACGGTGCGAGCAGCGCGCCGCGACCTCGGAGCGGCCGCCACGGACTTCATAACATTGAAGTCTTTGGCGGTCGCCTCCTGGTCGCCCCAAAGAAGCTACGGACCCTTTTTCTAGGTCGGAGCGACTTGTGTCGCTCCTATTAGAACGGGTCCGTAGCTTCCCTATGGGAGGCGACCTGCGGCGACCTGTGAGGCTCACAGGTCGCCCTAGTGTGAACCGGCACTTCATGAATTGATTTTAGTATATATATTTTTAATGTTGTTAAATAAAATATATTTTTTTAACTGATTCAGAACTTGAGTTCTTCCTTGGGGTTATCATTGGCTTCCTTCAATGTCCCCATTCTGCTTTTTTGTTTTTCATTTTTAAAGCCTACGGTAGGCGGACGCTTTCAGATTTTCGAGAACGCGCCGAAATATGGCAACGAGGAAACGCTCGCTATGTAATTCATTGAAATCTATTCATACAACAAATATCATGGAGATGTCCCGGGGGGCCTCTTATCTGCCAGCCCATGTCGTTTACTCCAAGAATTATTCCCACCGCAGCCTACCGGTTATCTCATAAAAGTGGCTGTAAAATATGCGCCATCCATCATAACTCACCGCCGAAATTGTTTTCCTGAATATAATTACAGCGTTTTATCGATAGACAACACACACTGCGTGTATTTACATACACTCAGCGATGAGGGGGGAACAAGGTGTACATTACACTCCGTATCACTTCACCGGAATACCGATACAATGTAACACCTACAGGTGAGCTCCTAGGTTTACCTCCCCCGCAGGAATTAATAAGATGGGGGCCATTATTAACCACTTTAAGACCGGGAGGATTTGCCCCCTTAAATACCAGGCCCTATTTTGCGATTCGGCACTGCATTAATTTAATGGACAAATGCGCGGTCGTGCGATGCTGTACCCAAATAAAATTAACGTCCTTTTTTTCCCACAAATAGAGCTTTCTTTTGGTGGTATTTGATCACCTGTGCGATTTTTATATTTTGCGTTAAAAACAAAAAAGCAACAATTCTGAAAAAAAACAAAAAAAAAAACAATATTTTTCACATTCTGCTATATAACATTCCTAAAAAACAAAATTTAAAAATCTAATTTTTTTTTATCCTTTTAGGCCAATTTTTTCATACTTTTATAATGCTGTTTTAACCTCTTCTGGAGCAGAAGATTTTTGCCCTTAATGACCAGGCCATTTTTTTGCGATTCGGTACTGAGTTATTTTAAGAAACAATTGCGCGGTGGTGCGACGCTGAACCCAAGCGAAATTTACGTTCTTTTTTTTCCCACAAACAGAGATTTCTTTTGGTGGTATTTGATCACCTCTGCGATTTTTATTTTTTGCGCTATAAACAAAAAAAGAGCGACAATTCTGAAAAAAAAAAACAATATTTTTCACAATCTTTTATATGAAATTCTCAAAAAAAAAAAAAATAGAAAAATCAAAATGTTTTAACATTTTATGCCAATTTGTTTTCTGCTACATATTTTTGGTAAAAAAAAAAAAAAAAAAATTAATTGCTAAATAAATAAATAAATAAATGCTGTGGCGATCAAATACTACCAAAATAAAGCTCTATTTGTGTGAAAAAATTTTAATTTGTAATTTTTTTTTTTTAATTGGGAATGTTATATAGCAGAAAGTGAGAAACATTGTTTTTTTTTTTTTTTTTTTTTCAGAATTGGCGCTCTTTTTTGTTTATAGCGCAAAAAATAAAAATCGTACAGGTGATCAAATACCACCAAAAGAAATCTCTATTTGTGTGAAAAAAGTTTAATTTGTAATTTTTATGTTTTTTTATATAATTGGAAATGTTATATAGCAGAAAGTGAAAAACATTGTTTTTTTTTTTTTTTTTAGAATTGTCGCACTTTTTTTGTTTATAGCGCAAGAAATAAAAATTGCACAGGTGATCAAATACCACCAAAAGAAATCTCTATTTGTGGGGGAAAAAAAGGACATCAATTTTATTTAGGTGCAGCGTCGCACGACCACGCAATTGTTTGTTAACCACTTCTGGACCGGAAGATTTTCCCCCTTCATGACCAGGCCATTTTTTGCGATTCGGAACTGCGTTACTTTAACTGACAATTGCGCGGTCGTGCGACGCTGTACCCCAGAAAAAGGGTGTCCAACAAAATTGTTTTTTCCCACAAATAGAGCTTTCTTTCAATGGTATTTGATCACCTCTGCAATTTTTATTTTTTGTGCTATAAACAAAAAAATAGCGACAATTCTGATGAAAAAAAAAAAAACTAATTTTTTTCACATTCTGCTATAAAATATTCCCAAAAAAAAAAAAATATTAAAAATCAAAATGTTTTAACATTTTAGGGCAATTTGTTTTCTGCTACATATTTTTGGTAAAGAAAAATAAATCGCAATAAGCGTATTTTGATTGGTTTGCGCAAAAGTTATTGCATCTACAAACTACGGGAAAGATTTATGTCATTTTTATTGTTTTTTTTTTTTACTATTATTGGTGGCGATCTGCGATTTTTAGCGGGACTGCGACATTGCGGCGGACAGATCGGACCCCTAACTGACATTTTTTACACTTTTGGGGGGGACCAGTGGCATTACTACAGTAATCAGTGCTAAAAATATGCACTGTTACTGTAATAATGACACTGGCAGGGAAGGGGTTAACATTATAGGGGATCAAGGGGTTAAATGTAAGCCTAGGGGAGTGAGTCTAACTGTGGGGGGGCGTGGCTTGTGAAATGATCATAGAGACCTGTGATCCTATATAGAAGGATCACAGGCGCTCTGTGATCCTTCCAGAGAGAAGAACGGTCAGATGTGTTTACAACAGCCGACCGTCCTTCTCTCTCAGCGGGGAGTGATCGCGGGTGTCAGGCGGCAATCAGAGCCACCTGCCCGCTGCATCGGCTTCCCTGCTGACAGACGGGGCGGGAGTGCGCCGCCGGCAGCGCGCGCTCGCCCCCTAGCCTCCCGAGACCGAGCGCCGTACATGTACGCGATTCGTCTGGGAGCGGCTGCCTGCCGCAGTACATCTGCAGCGGGCGGTCGTAAAGAGGTTAACGAAAACATGAGAAACCAGACTAAAGTCATTTCTTTTATAATTAACTTCACTTCCGGAAGATTTACCCCCCTTAATAACCAGGCCATATTTTTGCTATATGGCACTGTGTTACTTTACCCGACATTTAGACAGTCATGCGATGTTGTACCCAAACTATACCCAAATGCTGTTTTATCCACTTCTGGACCGGAAGATTTACCCCCCTTAATGACCAGGCCATTTTTTTGCATTTCGGGACTGCGTTATTTTAACCACTTAAGGACCGCCCGCCACCGCCGATTTATTGCGGCTGGCTGGCCCTCCTGTGCGAACCGACATAGCTCTACGACGGTCGCGCTAGGGGGCGAGTGCGCACTGCCGACAGCACGCTCCGGCCCCCACCCAGCAGCAGGGGCTCCGATTGCCGCCTGACACCCGCGATCGCTCCCCGCTGAGAGAGAAGAACGGTCGGCTGTTGTAAACACATCTGACCGTTATTCTCCCTGGAATGATCACAGAGCGCCTGTGATCCTGTTATATAGGATCACAGGTCTCTATGATCATTTCACAAGCCACGCCCCCACAGTTAAAAACACACCCCTAGGCTTACATTTAACCCCTTGATCCCCTATAATATTAACCTGCCAGTGTCATTATTACAGTAACAGTGCATATTTTTAGCACTGATTATTGTAGTAATGTCACTGGTCCCCCCAAAAGTGTCAAAAATGTCAGTTAGGGGTCCGATCTGTCCGCCGCAATGTCGCAGTCCTGCTAAAAATCGCAGCTTGCCGCCATTACTAGTAAAAAAAAAAAAAAAAAGCAATAAAAAGGACATAAATCTTTCTCCTGGTTTGCAGACGCGATAACTTTTGCGCAAACCAATCAAAATACGCTTATTGCAATTTTTTTTTCACCAAAAATATGTAGCAGAAAACAAATTGGCCTAAAATGTTAAAAAATGTAGATTTTTTTTTAATTTTTTTTTATTTTATAGCAGAATGTGAAAAAAAGTTTTTTTTTTTTTCATCAGAATTGTCGCTCTTTTTTTGTTTATAGCGCAAAAAATAAAAATCGCACAGGTGATCAAATACCACCAAAAGAAAGCTCTATTTATGGGAAAAAAACAATTTTGTCAGACATCAATTTTATTTGGGTACAGCGTCGCACGACCGTGCAAATGTCAGTTAACCGCTTGCCGACCGCCGCAAGTAGATTTACTGCGGCGGTCAGCCCCTGCCAGGCAGAGTGACGTTAATTAACGTCACTAGCCTGGGAGGGTCTGGGGAGCGAGCGCGCACCCGCGGAGGCGCGCTCCCGCTCCCGCGCGGTCACGGACCCCCCCGCGCGTGTGACCAGCGGACCCGATGTCCGCCGGTCACTCTGCGATCGGCGGGGGAGAGGGAGAATATCAGGCAGCTTGTGTAAACAAGCCACCTGTCATTCTCCTCGCTGTAAAGACACTGATCACATGGATCTACTATGTAGATCCGTTGATCAGTGTCCTTACAGCTCAAGCCACAGCCAATCACAGTAGAAAGCACGCCCCTAGGGACACACACAGCCCCTCCCTCCCAAATAAAGTTAACCCCTTCACTACCAGTGTATTTTTACAGTAACAGTGCATATATATAGCACTGATTACTGTAGAAATGTCACTGATAACCCCAAAAGTGTCAAAAATGTCAGTCAAGGGTCCGATCTGTCCGCCGCAATGTCGCAGTACCGCAAAAAAAATCGCAGATCGCCGCCATTACGCGTTAAAAAAAATACAACAAAAATGACAAAAATCTTTCCCTTTGTTAGTAAACGAGATAACTTTTGCGCAAACCAATAAAAATACGCTTTTTGAGATTTTTTTTACCAAACATAGGTAGGATAAAACAAATTGGCTGAAAATGTTAAAAAATTTTGATTTTTACATTTTTTTTGATGGAATTTCATATAAAAAAATGTGAAAAATATTGCTATTTTTGCAAAATTGTCACTATTTTTTTGTTTATAGCGCGTGATCAAAAAATCGCACAGGTGATCAAATACCACCAAAAGAAAGCTCTGTTTGTGGGAAAAAAAGGACGTCAAATTCGTTTAGGTACAGCGTCGCACGACCGCGCAATTGTCCGTTAAAGTCACGCAGTGCCGAATCGCAAAATACCCCCTGGTCTTTTAGCAGGAAAATCCTCCGGGGCTTAAGTGGTTAAAGTAACGCAGTGCCGAATGGAAAAAAATGGCCTGGTCATTAAGGAAAAAAATCTTCCGGTCAGAAGTGGTTAACAAACAATTGCTTGGTCATGCGGCGCTGTACCCAAATGAAATTAATGTCCTTTTTTTTCCCCACAAATAGAGTTTTCTTTTGGTGGTATTTGAGCACCTGTACGATTTTTTTTTTTTTTTTGCGCTATAAACAAAAAAAGCGACAATTCTGAAAAAAACTATATTTTTCACTTCCTGCTATATAACATTCCCAATTTAAAAAAAAAAAAAAATTAGAAATTAAACTTTTTTCACACAAATAGAGCTTTCTTTTGATGGTATTTGATCACAACAGCGTTTATTTATTTATTTATTTAGCAATATGAACAGAAAAAAGAAACAATATTTATATTATTTATTTTTAATAATTTTTTTTCTTTTATCTTTCAGCTATAAAAAATATTCAACAAAAAAGTTATAAATAAAAATAGAATTTCTTTACAAATTAGCCAATATGTATTCTGCTACATGATTTTGAGGAAAAAAACCTCAATAAGCGTATGTTAATCAGCTTGTGTGAACTTGATGGTGAAGATATAGTTTTTTTTTTATTTATTTATTTATTTATTTTTAATCTTTTTTTATACTACTAATGGCAGCGATAGAATTTGAAAATGAATGTGAAAACCAAACTAGATTGCAATAGAATAGAAAATAATAGAATAGGGTAAAACAGAACAGAATAGAATAGAACATAATGGTATAGAATAGAAAAGAATAGAATAGAATTGAATAAATAGAATAAAATTGAAAGAATATATCTTCTGAAATTCTAATTTCAAATTGAATTAAGTTTTTTAATTAATAGAATAGACTAGAATAGAATAGAAAAAAAATAGAATACAAAAGAATAGAATAAAAAGAAACAATAGAATAAAATAAAATAGATTATAACTATTTTCCGAAATTCTAATTTCTAATTTCCAATAGAATAAATTTGAATTTGAATAGAATAGAATGGAAAAAACAATAAAATATAATAGAGTAAAATAGAAAGAATATAATTGCCTTCAGAAATATGAATTTCAAATAGAATAAATTTGAAAATAATAGATTGGAAAAATAGAATAGAAAAAACAATAGAATATAATTCAATAGAACAGAATAGAATAAAATAGAAAGAATATAACCATCTTCTAAAATTCAAATTTCGAAAGGAATAAATGTGAATTGGAATAAAATAGTTTGGAAAATAATAGAATAGAATAGAATAAAAAAAAAAACAATAGACTAGAAAAGAATAGAATGTAATGAAAAGAATATAACTGTTTCCGAAATATGAATTTTGAATAGAATAAATCTGAATTTGAATAGAATAGAATGGAAAAAAACAATTAACATATAATAGAATAGAATATAACTGTCTTCTGAAATTTGAATAGAATAAATTTGAATAGAATAGATTAGAAAAAAAAATAGAATAGAAAAAAACAATATAGAATATAATTCAATATAACAGATTTGAATAGAATAAAATAGAAAGAATATAAATGTCTTCCGAAATCTTAATTTAAAAAAAATACGTTTATATAGAATAGAATAGAAAAAAATAGAATAGAAAAAACAATAGAATATAATCCAATAGAACAAAATAGAATAGAATAAAATACAAAAATTATAACCATCTTCCAAAATTTGAAGGAATAAATGTGAATTGGAAAAAAAATAGATTAGAAAATAATAGAATAGAAAAAAAACAATAGACTAGAAATAGAATGTAATGAAAAGATTATAACTGTTTTCCAAAATATGAATTTTGAATAGACTAGAATGGAAAAAACAATAACATATAATAGAGTAAAATAGAAAGAATATTATTGTCTTCTGAAATCTGAATTTCAAATAAAATAAATTAGAATAGACTAGAAAAAAAAACAATATAATATAATTTAATAGAACAGAATAGAATAGAATAAAATAGAAAGAATATAACCATCTTCCACAACTCAAATTTCAAAAGGAATAAATGTGATTTGGAATAAAATAGGTTAGAAAAGAAAAGAATAGAATAGACTAGAATAGAATAGAAAAAACAATAGACTAGAAAAGAATAAAATATAATGAAAAGAATATATCTGTTTCCAAAATACAAATTTTCGAATAGAATAAATTTGAATTTGAAAAGAATAGAGTGGAAAAAACAATAACATATAATAGAGTAAAATAGCAAGAATATAACTGTCTTCTGAAATTCAAATTTCAAAAAAATAAATTAAGACTAGAAAAAAATAGAATAGAAAAAAAAACCAATATAATTTAATAGAACCGAATAGAATAGAATAAAATAGAAAGAATATAACCATCTTCCACAATTCAAATTTCCAAAGGAATAAATGTGAATTGGAATAAAATAGTTTGGAAAAGAATAGAATAGAATAGATTAAAAAAAACAATAAACTAGAAAAGAATAGAATGTAATGAAAAGAATATAACTGTTTCCGAAATACAAATTTTGAATAGAATAAATCTGAATTTGAATAGAATAGAATTGAAAAAACAATTAACATATAATAGAATAAAATAGAATATAACTGTCTTCTGAGATTTGAATAGAATAGAATAGATTAGAAAAAAATAGAACAGAAAAAAACAATAGAATATAATTCAATATAACAGAATAGAATAGAATAAAATAGAATATAACTGTCTTCTGAAATCTGAATTTCAAATAAAATACATTTAAATAGAATAGAATAGAAAAAAAAAGAATAGAAAAAACAATGGAATATAATTCAATAGAACAAAATAGAATAGAATAAAATACAAAAATTCTAAGCATCTTCCAAAATGAATTTGAATTTGAAAAGAATAGAGTGGGAAAAACAATAACATATAATAGAGTAAAATAGAAAGAATATAACTGTCTTCCGAAATCCGAATTTCAAAAAAATAAAATTTGAATAGAATATAATGAAAAGAATATAACTGTTTCCGAAATACAAATTTTGAATAGAATAAATCTGAATTTGAATAGAATAGAATGGAAAAAAACAATTAACATATAATAGAGTAAAATAGAATATAACTGTCTTCTGAAATTTAAATAGAATAGATTAGAAAAAAATAGAATAGAAAAAAAAACAATATAATATAATTCAATAGAACAGAATAGAATAGAATAGAAAGAATATAACCATCTTCCACAATTCAAATTTCCAAAGGAATAAATGTGAATTGGAATAAAATAGAATAGAATAGAAAAAAAAATTGACTAGAAAAGAATAGAATGCAATGAAAAGAATATAACTGTTTTCCGAAATACGAATTTTTGAATAAAATAAATCTGAATTTGAATAGAATAGAATGGAAAAAACAATTAACATATAATAGAGTAAAATAGAATATAACTGTCTTCTGAAATTTAAATAGAATAGATTAGAAAAAAATAGAATAGAAAAAAAAACAATATAATATAATTCAATAGAACAGAATAGAATAGAATAGAAAGAATATAACCATCTTCCACAATTCAAGTTTCCAAAGGAATAAATGTGAATTGGAATAAAATAGAATAGAATAGAAAAAAAATTGACTAGAAAAGAATAGAATGTAATGAAAAGAATATAACTGTTTTCCGAAATACGAATTTTCGAATAAAATAAATCTGAATTTGAATAGAATAGAATGGAAAAAACAATTAACATATAATAGATTAAAATAGAATATAACTGTCTTCTGAAATTTAAATAGAATAGATTAGAAAAAAATAGAATAGAAAAAAAAATATAATATAATTCAATAGAACGAAATAGAATAGAATAGAAAGAATATAACCATCTTCCACAATTCAAATTTCCAAAGGAATAAATGTGAATTGGAATAAAATAGAATAGAATTGAAAAAAAATTGACTAGAAATGAATAGAATGTAATGAAAAGAATATAACTGTTTCCGAAATACAAATTTTGAATAGAATAAATCTGAATTTGAAAAGAATAGAAAAAAACAATTAACATATAATAGAGTAAAATAGAATATAACTGTCTTCTGAAATTTAAATAGAATAGATTAGAAAAAAATAGAATAGAAAAAAAACCAATATAATATAATTCAATAGAACGGAATAGAATAGAATAGAAAGAATATAACCATCTTCCACAATTCAAATTTCCAAAGGAATAAATGTGAATTGGAATAAAATAGAATAGAATTGAAAAAAAATTGACTAGAAAAGAATAGAATGTAATGAAAAGAATATAACTGTTTTCCGAAATACGAATTTTCGAATAAAATAAATCTGAATTTGAATAGAATAGAATGGAAAAAACAATTAACATATAATAGAGTAAAATAGAATATAACTGTCTTCTGAAATTTAAATAGAAAAGATTAGAAAAAAATAGAATAGAAAAAAAACCAATATAATATAATTCAATAGAACGGAATAGAATAGAATAGAAAGAATATAACCATCTTCCACAATTCAAATTTCCAAAGGAATAAATGTGAATTGGAATAAAATAGAATAGAATTGAAAAAAAATTGACTAGAAAAGAATAGAATGTAATGAAAAGAATATAACTGTTTGCCGAAATACGAATTTTCGAATAAAATAAATCTGAATTTGAATAGAATAGAATGGAAAAAAACAATTAACATATAATAGAGTAAAATAGAATATAACTGTCTTCTGAAATTTAAATAGAATAGATTAGAAAAAAATAGAATAGAAAAAAAAACAATATAATATAATTCAATAGAACAGAATAGAATAGAATAGAAAGAATATAACCATCTTCCACAATTCAAATTTCCAAAGGAATAAATGTGAATTGGAATAAAATAGAATAGAATAGAAAAAAAATTGACTAGAAAAGAATAGAATGCAATGAAAAGAATATAACTGTTTTCCGAAATACGAATTTTTGAATAAAATAAATCTGAATTTGAATAGAATAGAATGGAAAAAACAATTAACATATAATAGAGTAAAATAGAATATAACTGTCTTCTGAAATTTAAATAGAATAGATTAGAAAAAAATAGAATAGAAAAAAAAACAATATAATATAATTCAATAGAACAGAATAGAATAGAATAGAAAGAATATAACCATCTTCCACAATTCAAATTTCCAAAGGAATAAATGTGAATTGGAATAAAATAGAATAGAATAGAAAAAAAATTGACTAGAAAAGAATAGAATGTAATGAAAAGAATATAACTGTTTTCCGAAATACGAATTTTCGAATAAAATAAATCTGAATTTGAATAGAATAGAATGGAAAAAACAATTAACATATAATAGATTAAAATAGAATATAACTGTCTTCTGAAATTTAAATAGAATAGATTAGAAAAAAATAGAATAGAAAAAAAAATATAATATAATTCAATAGAACGAAATAGAATAGAATAGAAAGAATATAACCATCTTCCACAATTCAAATTTCCAAAGGAATAAATGTGAATTGGAATAAAATAGAATAGAATTGAAAAAAAATTGACTAGAAATGAATAGAATGTAATGAAAAGAATATAACTGTTTCCGAAATACAAATTTTGAATAGAATAAATCTGAATTTGAAAAGAATAGAAAAAAACAATTAACATATAATAGAGTAAAATAGAATATAACTGTCTTCTGAAATTTAAATAGAATAGATTAGAAAAAAATAGAATAGAAAAAAAACCAATATAATATAATTCAATAGAACGGAATAGAATAGAATAGAAAGAATATAACCATCTTCCACAATTCAAATTTCCAAAGGAATAAATGTGAATTGGAATAAAATAGAATAGAATTGAAAAAAAATTGACTAGAAAAGAATAGAATGTAATGAAAAGAATATAACTGTTTTCCGAAATACGAATTTTCGAATAAAATAAATCTGAATTTGAATAGAATAGAATGGAAAAAACAATTAACATATAATAGAGTAAAATAGAATATAACTGTCTTCTGAAATTTAAATAGAAAAGATTAGAAAAAAATAGAATAGAAAAAAAACCAATATAATATAATTCAATAGAACGGAATAGAATAGAATAGAAAGAATATAACCATCTTCCACAATTCAAATTTCCAAAGGAATAAATGTGAATTGGAATAAAATAGAATAGAATTGAAAAAAAATTGACTAGAAAAGAATAGAATGTAATGAAAAGAATATAACTGTTTGCCGAAATACGAATTTTCGAATAAAATAAATCTGAATTTGAATAGAATAGAATGGAAAAAAACAATTAACATATAATAGAGTAAAATAGAATATAACTGTCTTCTGAAATTTAAATAGAATAGATTAGAAAAAAATAGAATAGAAAAAAAAACAATATAATATAATTCAATAGAACAGAATAGAATAGAATAGAAAGAATATAACCATCTTCCACAATTCAAATTTCCAAAGGAATAAATGTGAATTGGAATAAAATAGAATAGAATAGAAAAAAAATTGACTAGAAATGAATAGAATGTAATGAAAAGAATATAACTGTTTCCGAAATACAAATTTTGAATAGAATAAATCTGAATTTGAAAAGAATAGAAAAAAACAATTAACATATAATAGAGTAAAATAGAATATAACTGTCTTCTGAAATTTAAATAGAATAGATTAGAAAAAAATAGAATAGAAAAAAAACCAATATAATATAATTCAATAGAACGGAATAGAATAGAATAGAAAGAATATAACCATCTTCCACAATTCAAATTTCCAAAGGAATAAATGTGAATTGGAATAAAATAGAATAGAATTGAAAAAAAATTGACTAGAAAAGAATAGAATGTAATGAAAAGAATATAACTGTTTTCCGAAATACGAATTTTCGAATAAAATAAATCTGAATTTGAATAGAATAGAATGGAAAAAACAATTAACATATAATAGAGTAAAATAGAATATAACTGTCTTCTGAAATTTAAATAGAAAAGATTAGAAAAAAATAGAATAGAAAAAAAACCAATATAATATAATTCAATAGAACGGAATAGAATAGAATAGAAAGAATATAACCATCTTCCACAATTCAAATTTCCAAAGGAATAAATGTGAATTGGAATAAAATAGAATAGAATTGAAAAAAAATTGACTAGAAAAGAATAGAATGTAATGAAAAGAATATAACTGTTTGCCGAAATACGAATTTTCGAATAAAATAAATCTGAATTTGAATAGAATAGAATGGAAAAAAACAATTAACATATAATAGAGTAAAATAGAATATAACTGTCTTCTGAAATTTAAATAGAATAGATTAGAAAAAAATAGAATAGAAAAAAAAACAATATAATATAATTCAATAGAACAGAATAGAATAGAATAGAAAGAATATAACCATCTTCCACAATTCAAATTTCCAAAGGAATAAATGTGAATTGGAATAAAATAGAATAGAATAGAAAAAAAAATTGACTAGAAAAGAATAGAATGCAATGAAAAGAATATAACTGTTTTCCGAAATACGAATTTTTGAATAAAATAAATCTGAATTTGAATAGAATAGAATGGAAAAAACAATTAACATATAATAGAGTAAAATAGAATATAACTGTCTTCTGAAATTTAAATAGAATAGATTAGAAAAAAATAGAATAGAAAAAAAAACAATATAATATAATTCAATAGAACAGAATAGAATAGAATAGAAAGAATATAACCATCTTCCACAATTCAAATTTCCAAAGGAATAAATGTGAATTGGAATAAAATAGAATAGAATAGAAAAAAAATTGACTAGAAAAGAATAGAATGTAATGAAAAGAATATAACTGTTTTCCGAAATACGAATTTTCGAATAAAATAAATCTGAATTTGAATAGAATAGAATGGAAAAAACAATTAACATATAATAGATTAAAATAGAATATAACTGTCTTCTGAAATTTAAATAGAATAGATTAGAAAAAAATAGAATAGAAAAAAAAACAATATAATATAATTCAATAGAACGGAATAGAATAGAATAGAATAGAAAGAATATAACCATCTTCCACAATTCGAATTTCCAAAGGAATAAATGTGAATTGGAATAAAATAGAATAGAATTGAAAAAAAATTGACTAGAAAAGAATAGAATGTAATGAAAAGAATATAACTGTTTTCCGAAATATGAATTTCGAATAGAATAAATTTGACTGCCAGTTTGAATTCGAATGCTGATTCAAATTTTCTGAATTTGGTCAAACTGAATTAAATTTGAGCGAATTCGGAAAATTTGAATCGAAAACAAAAGAAAGCAATTTCCGAAAATTAATTTACCTAAACAAAATGATTTAAATAATAAATGATAATGAAAGAAATATTTGGGCTCTGCACATGTCTCCTGTTTGGTGTATTAGAAGCTGTTTTGGGACAATGGGGTGGGGGGAGGACATTCTCTTCCCGGGGTCCCCCTGAGCTCCTCTGTATCTCACTAAGGGAAGAGCTGCGTTTATAGGATGACTCACACACATATATGGGGTGACAGACATCACATCACTGCTCTGCAAATCACAGGTGATGTCTGTGTGCGATGCAAATTCAGCCATACAGATTGTACATACACGGCGACATTGTGGCAACTTCTTTGGTCGACCATGGCGAGGCCTGTTCTGAGTGGAACCTCTCCTGTTAAACCGCTGTATGGTCTTGGCCACCGTGCTGCAGCTCAGTTTCAGGGTCTTGGAAATCTTCTTACAGCCTAGGCCAGTGATGGGGAACCTTGGCACCGCAGATGTTTTGGAACTACATTTCCCATGATGCTCCACTACACTGCAGAGTGCATGAGTGTCATGAGAAATGTAGTTCCAAAAGATCTGGGGTGCCAAGGTTCCCCATCACTGGCCTAGGCCATCTTTATGTAGAGCAACAATTCTTTTTTTCAGATCCTCAGAGTTCTTTGCCATGAGGTGACATGTTCCAGTGACCAGTATGAGAGAGTGAGAGCGATAACACCAAATTTAACACACCTGCTCCCCATTCACACCTGAGACCTTGTAAGGGCTCTTTCACACGGTCCGCCTCCGTAGGCGGATCCGTGCTGCTCAGCGAGGATTGAGGATCGATCCCCGCTGAGCCGGCGGATGACAGCTCCGTCTCCCCTTGCAGAGCGGAGAGGGAGGTGTCTCAGCCCCCGCTGCTCTCTATGGGCGATCGGATGAGAGCGGACCGCCTGTCCGCTCTCATCCGATCCGATCCCTGAACGGATGGAAAAATAGGGTTTCCATCCTTCCAGATTTCACGGACAGGATCGGATACGGATGGCAGCAGGTGTCAGCGGAGGTGTTTCCGCTGACACCAGCTGCCCCATAGAGCTGCATGGAGGATCCGATCAGATCCGCCTAAAAAAACTGACAGGCGGATCGGATCGGATCGCCCGTGTGAAAGAGCCCTAACACTAACAAGTCACATGACACCAGGGAGGGAAAATGGCAAATTGGGTCCAATTTGGACATTGTCACTTAGGGGTGTACTCACTTTTGTTGCCAGCGGTTTAGACATTAATGGCTGTGTGTGGAGTTATTTTGAGGGGACAGTAAATTTACACTGTTATACAAGCTGTACACTCACTACTTTACATTGTAGCAAAGTGTCATTTCTTCAGTGTTGTCACTGAAAAGATAGAATAAAATATTTACAAACATGTGAGGGGTGTACTCACTTTTGTGAGATACTGTGTGTATATATATATATGTGTGTGTGTCATAAGCTTGAGAAGAATCAACGATGCTACTTAGTAAGTACTGGGAACTATTAACAAGCCTCAATATTTAACCACTTAAGCCCCGGAAGATTTTACCCCCTTCCTGACCAGGGGGTATTTTGCGATTCGGCACTGCGTGACTTTAACGGACAATTGTGCGGTCGTGCGACACTGTACCTAAACGAATTTGACGTCCTTTTTTTCCCACAAACAGAGCTTTCTTTTGGTGGTATTTGATCACCTGTGCGATTTTTTGATCACGCGCTATAAACAAAAAAAGAGCGTCAATTTTGCAAAAATAACAATATTTTTCACATTTTTTTATATGAAATTCCCCCCAAAAAAAAAGTAAAAATCAAAATTTTTTAACATTTTCGGCCAATTTGTTTTATGCTACCTATGTTTGTTAAAAAAAAATCGCAAAAAGCGTATTTTGATTGGTTTGCGCAAAAGTTATCGCGTTTACTAACAAAGGGAAAGATTTTTGTCATTTTTGTTGTTTTTTTTTTAACGCGTAATGGCGGCGATCTGCGATTTTTTTTTGTGGTACTGCGACATTGGGGCGGACAGATTGGACCCTTGACTGACATTTGTGACACTTTTGGGGTTACCAGTGACATTTCTACAGTAATCAGTGCTATACATATGCACTGTTACTGTAAAAATACACTGGTTGTGAAGGGGTTAACTTTATTTGGGAGGGAGGGGCTGTGTGTGTCCCTAGGGGCGTGCTTTCTACTGTGATTGGCTGTGGCTTGAGCTGTAAGGACACTGATCAACGGATCTACATAGTAGATTCGTGTGATCAGTGTCTTTACAGCGAGGAGAATGACAGGTGGCTTGTTTACACAAGCTGCCTGACATTCTCCCTCTCCCCCGCCGATCGCCGAGTGACCGGCGGACATCGGGTCCGCTGGTCACACGCGCGGGGGGGTCCGTGATCACGCGGGAGCGCGCCTCCGGGGGCGCGCGCTCGCTCCCTAGACCCTCACAAGCTAGTGACGTAGCCCTACGTCACTTTGCCTGTGAGGGGCTGACCGCCGACGTAGATCGGCGTTAGGCAGTCGGCAAGTGGCTAAGGGCAAGCAATGTGAGATCTAAGGAACTCTAAGAACATTGTAGCAAAGTGTCATTTCTTCAGTGTTGTCACATGAAAAGATAGAATAAAATATTTACAAACATGTGAGGGGTGTACTTACTTTTGTGAGATACTGTATATATACACTGATGGATACTTTATATACAAGCGCACATTTTTATACTGTGACAGATGGGTACAGTTTTATTTTTGTTGTGATTTTAGCCTCAACTTATTTTTTACGGACTGTCAATAAATTTGCCGGCATCTGGCGAACCCTCCCCCCCCCCCACCCCCCCCCCACCCCTGAGGTCCGGGCTGATGTGAGATCAATCTGGTGTTGTAGTTGTTTGCCAAACGATTTTTCTTTCCTTTAATGAACATGGAGGCTCCTATCTTACATATTGTAGGGATTCGATCTGTCAGGACTCACTTATACGGGATGAATTATGGTGAAATTTGTCTAGAAGATCCCTTCACCCATCCATGTCTCTATGATTTATTTTGGTGAGAAATCACTTTGAAATCACCTCCTAGCATTTCTGGCCGTGGCCATTTTGAGTAAGGGCAGATGATTCATGTAGCATTTACTTCCTGCTCTCAGCTGAAGTATGCATGCAGGAGAGTGTGCTGAGCTAAACCCCTCCCCCTTTGCTCCCCTCCTGAAGACTCCTGGGATGTATGACATCATTTGCCTAGGCATAAAACCAGGAAGTAACTGAATAAATGTAAAAAAAAAAAAGTTTAAAACAGGTAAATATAATATACTTTCCTAGCTATTTAGTAATTCTAGCAGCATGAGGATTAAAAATAATCAATATTTTGATTTGGAGAGTGAAGTTCGACTTTGAGAGAACTCTTAGAGCCGGTTCACACTGGGGCGACTTGTCAGGCGACCTGGTCGCCTGACAAGTCGCGGTGGGTCGCCTGCCATAGATTAGCACAGGACCCGTTCTAATAGGAGCGACACAAGTCGCTCCGACTTAGAAAAAGGGTCCGGAGCTTCTTTGGGGCGTCCTGGAGCGACCTGCATTGACTTCAATGATATGAAGTCCGTGCCGGCCGCTCCGAGGTCGCGGCGCGAGCTACGCACCGCGACTTCACAGGTCACCCCGGCAAGTCGGGTCGCGCCTGTGTGAACCGGCACTTAAGTCGCCAGCATACCAAAACATTTTGGAAGCTTCAACAGAAGAGGGGCAGCCGCCCCCTCCCTCCGGGACCCCGCTCTCCAGCTGAAAGACCCCAAGCGGCCTTTGGCATTTATACAGTCTCCCAGCATGCACTGAGGCACTTTCCTCTGCCAATCACCAGGGCTGTACTAAATGCCTGTGCACTCATTTATCAGATTTCACTGTTTTGTGTCGCCGGTCCCCAAAAAGTGTCAGATTTGTCCACCGCAAAAATCGCAGATCGCCGCCATTACTAGTAAAAAAAAAAAAAAAATGACATAAATATTTCCCTTACTTTAAGGGGATAACCTTTGCGCAAACCAATCAAAATTTTTTTTACAGAAAAATATGTAGCAGAATACAAACTGGCCTAAAAATAGATTTTTTTTTTTTTATTGGTAATATTATATAGCAGAAAGTAAAAAATATTATTTTTTTTTTTCACAAGTGTCGCTTTTTTTTGTTTATAGCGCAAAAAAAAAAAAAAAAAAAATCTCAGAGGTGATCAAATACCACCAAAAGAAAGCTCTGTTTGTGCGAAAAAAAGGACATCAATTTTATTTGGGTACAGCGTCGCACGACCGCGCAATTGTCATTTCCTGGTGCCTCCATGGCAGCATACTAGTGATAGAGCTCCGCCTCGACTCCACCTTCAGGATCAGTGAATAGCATAAATTAAAAGGTATAGCCCCCCCCATCATTCCTTTCTGGCATCCAGAAAAAATAAAAATCTCACTACCCCACAAGGGGAGACAAAGTCCTTTTGACGCCAGAAAAGAAGTGACCGATACAGTGGGAGCCCGACTTCGTCACTTCTTACCAAATTGGATGACAAAATGCCAGGACCCTTGGGTCCTTTCTACCATCCGTTACGGTCACTTCTGGACATTCCAACAGCAACCTCGGGCGACTTACAAAAAGACGACACTACCATCATCCCCACAGAAGGCACAGGCCTTAAAGGACTTTCTAGTTTCACTTCAACTTCAACAAGCGGCGGTACCGGTACCCTATGGGGAACGCTTCACAGGTTTCTATTCAACCCTGTTCCTGGTGGAGAAGAAGACAGGGGGTTGGAGGCCGGTTATAGATTTGAAAGGTCTAAACCGCTATATTCATCTGGAAAGATTCAAGATGGAGTCCTTACAGACAATAATCCAAACAGTACAGCCTATGGATTGGTTGATATCTGTGGATCTGCAAGATGCCTACCTACACATTCCTATACTTCCCGCCTTCCAAAAATATCTAAGGTTCGCAGTAGGTCATGTCCACCTACAATTTCAAGCTCTGCCTTTCGGCCTGTGCACATCCCCAAGAGTCTTCACAAAGGTCTTGATATCGGCCCTTGCCCCCCTAAGGGAGAAAGGGTTAAGAGTATATCATTACCTGGACGATATCCTCCTCCTAGCCGACTGTCCACGGAAATTGATTCTCCACAGGGACATTCTACTACAAACCCTGAAGGATCTAGGGTGGTTAGTAAATCGGCAGAAGAGTCAACTATCTCCAACCCAGGTGATGGTATACTTAGGGGCAGAATTCAACACGGCCAGAGGCACGGTCTCTCTACCCCAAATGAAGGCAACAGCAATAATTCAAAAGACACTTCATGCCATAGGAAGGGACTACATGTCAGCTTCACAATGTATGAGTCTGATCGGCTCAATGTCTTCCTGCATCCCTCTAGTGCCATGGTCACATTGGCACCTGAGGTTCTTTCAGTCGGGATTCCTGTCCCAGTGGCGCACACGTCAACTCTCGCAAACGATCCAGATAACATCGATAATGCGCAGAGGCCTTCATTGGTGGACAGATCCGGAGAATCTCGCCAAACCTCACCATCTGGGTTCTCATTCCTGGACCATGATCACATCGGATGCGAGCAGCCAGGGATGGGGAGCGCATTGCAAAACAATACAGATTCAGGGGAGATGGTCCTTTCCGGTGAAAGACTTGGTTTCCAACATTCTAGAGCTGAGGGCGGCATTCATGGCACTAACCTCACTAGCTCCTCAGGTGAGGGCGCAGAGGGTCCTACTACGCCTAGACAACAGGGCAGCGGTTTCATACATCCAGAAGCAGGGAGGGACCCGCAGCAGGACCCTCCTGAGGGAAGTAGAGCCCATTATGATCTGGGCAGAAAGGAATCTGGTGGCCCTCAGAGCAGCCTATCTACCAGGCAGATTGAACACAGTGGCGGATCATTTATCAAGAGACTTCGAGGACGCCAACGAATGGGCAATACATCCGCACATTTTTCAGCAGATCCTCAGCCTATGGGATCTCCCACAAGTGGATCTATTCGCAACTCCAGAGAACTCCAAGCTCCCGAGTTTCTTCTCACGTCTCCCTTACCCGCAAGCGGAGGAAGTGGATGCTCTGTCCTGCCCATGGCGGTTCACGACAGGCTACGCCTTTCCACCACGTCCCCTAATTCACAGGTTCTTACTGAGATTGACGAGGGAACCAGTACAGATACTGGCAATCCTTCCGTATTGGCCGAAGAGGCCTTGGTTTCCATTGGCCCTACGCATGAGCGTATGCTCCCCGATCAAGATTCCTCCCTTTCCTCACCTACTATCACAGGGGGGGAGGTTCCATCCAAGACCACAGACTCTGAACCTTCGAATATGGCTGTTGAGAGGAGGCGGTTTGAATCCTTAGGATGCTCCCAGCAAGTCATCAATACTCTCCTCAAAGCCAGAAAGCCAGCAACCAATTCCGTATATGCTAAGATCTGGAATAGGTTTGTGTCCTACGCGGAAACAGAAGAATTTGATCCCATCACGCCTTCTGTTTCAAACGTATTGGCCTTCCTTCAGTCTGGCCTAGACAGGGGTCTCGGCTTGAGTACACTTAAAGTTCAGGTGTCAGCGATTTCAGCGGCAACCAGCATCAGATGGGCAGATAATCCGCTGGTAATCACCTTTCTCAGAGGAGTTCTTAAGATTCGTCCTCCAAGTAGAAGTCCCTTTCCTCAGTGGGACCTTCCTCTGATTCTGGAGATGCTGTCCAAACACCCTTTTGTGCCGGTGGAACAAATTTCGCTATGGAACCTGACTTTGAAGACAGTTTTTCTAGTGGCGATCACGTCCGGCAAAAGAATTTCAGACTTGCACTCCCTGGGAATAGGGGAGGAGCATATATCGTTTTTCCCTGACAGGGTGGAGCTACGGCCTCTTCGAGGTTTCACTCCGAAAGTGACTACGCCAGACAACTTAAGTGAACCATGGGCATTACCAGTCTTCTCAGATTCGTGTCAGGAACTAGATGTTCCCAAGATACTAAAAGCCTATCTGGAAATGACAGCAGCCTTCAGGAATTCGGAAAAGCTTTTCGTGATTCCTTGGGGTAAAAACAGAGGAAAGGAAGCCTCAAAAAGGACCTTGGCATCCTGGGTAGTCAAGACCATTCAAAAAGCCTATACTGCACAAAACATGGATGTTCCTTCCAGAGTGAACGCACACTCAACAAGAGCAGTGTCAACTTCATGGGCAACGAGAGCAAACGTCTCATTGGAGACAATATGCAGGGCGGCGTCTTGGTCGTCACAGCACACGTTTCTCAGACACTATAGAGTTGATCCAGGGGCTCTAACGACAGTTGAATTTGGAAGACGAGTTGTTCAAGCAGCAATGTCTTTGTCTAATTAAACTTTATTTTTTGATTAAGCATTATCCCACCCGTGTAAGCTAGTTATTTATCACTAGTATGCTGCCATGGAGGCACCAGGAAAACGGAAAATTGTATCATACTTACCGTAATTTTCCTTTCCTGGTGCCTATCCATGGCAGCATACGATCCCTCCCTCGGTTTTCCTATTTACGGAGAATGATGGGGGGGGCTATACCTTTTAATTTATGCTATTCACTGATCCTGAAGGTGGAGTCGAGGCGGAGCTCTATCACTAGTATGCTGCCATGGATAGGCACCAGGAAAGGAAAATTACGGTAAGTATGATACAATTTTCCGTTTTTACGTAACGCAGTACCGAATTGCAAAAAATCAGTTAGGTGTCCGATCTGTCCGCTGCAATGTCGCAGTCCCACTAAAAATCACAGATCGCCGCCATTACTAGTAAAAAAATAAATAAATAAAAGCGACATAAATCTTTCCCCTAGTTTGTAGATAACTTTTGCGCAAACCAATCAAAATACACTTTTGGGATTTTTTTTTTTTTAGCATAAAGTGAAAAATATTGTTTTTTTTTTTTTTTTCAGAATTGTCGCTCTTTTTTTGTTTATAGCGCAAAAAATAAAAATCGCACAGGTGATCAAATACCACCAAAAGAAATCTCTGTTTGTGCGAATTGCGCAATTGTCATTTTACATAACGCAGTTCCGCAAAAAATCAGTTAGGTGTATGATCTGTCCGCCGCAATGTCGCAGTCCCGCTAAAAATCACTGATCATGGCCATTACTAAAATAAATAAATAAATAAAAGCAACATAAATCTTTCCCCTAGTTTGCAGATACGATAACTTTTGTCAAACCAATCAAAATACACTTTTGGGATTTTTTTTTTTTTTTTTACCAAAAATATGTCGCAGAATACAAATTGGCCTAAAATGATGAAAAAAATAGATTTTTACATTTTTTTTCCCAATTTTTTTTAATTGGGTATGTTATATAGCAGAAAGTGTTTTTTTTTTTTTTTTTTGTTTTTTTAATTGAATTTAATTAATTTAATGTAATTTTTTTTAATTGGGAATGTTATATAGCAGAAAGTGTTTTTTTTTTGTTTTTTTAATTTAATTTAATTAATTTAATTTTAATTTAATTAATTAATTTAATGTAATTTTTTTAATTGGGAATGTTATATAGCAGAAAGTGTTTTTTTTTTTTTTTGTTTTTTTTTTTCAAAATTGTCGCTTTCCCTAGTTCTACTTTCCCCTAGTTAGTAGACGCGATAACTTTTGCGCAAACCAATCAAAATACACTTTTGATTGGTTTGCTGAGAAATATGTAGCAGAATACAAATTGGCCTAAAATGATGATAAAAATAGATTTTTTTTTTTTTTTATTTTTTTTTTTATTGGGAATGTTCTATAGCAGAAAGTGATTTTTTTTTTCAGAATTGTCGCTTTTTTTGTTAATAGCGCAAAAAATAAAAATCGCACAGGTGATCAAATACCACCAAAAGAAATCTATTTGTGGGGAAAAATAGGGCATCAATTTTCAACATTTCTGTATTAAAAATCCTTTTTATTTTATTGGTCTTATGTGATGTTCTAATTCTCTGAGATACAGAATTTTGGGGTGTCACACGCTGTAAGCCGTCATCATCAAAATTAAAAGAAAGAATTTTTGGATACAGCGCCACACGACCGCGCAATTGTCAGTTAAAGTAACGCAGTGCCGAATCGTAAAAAAATGGCCTGGTCATTAAGGGGGTAAAACCGTCCGGTCCCGGTTAATAGAAGGAGAAGCTGCATACTCAGTAAGGGATAAAATCAGCTGCTGAAAGCCTTAAAGAAACTTGAGGGTGTAATATATTGGTTGCACTGACTTATATACCTATGACCACCAGGGGGAGCATGTACACGCCCCTGTGAATTCTCATGATCCCAGTTCCCTTTCTCTAATGGAAAAAAAACTGAAACATCCAACAAGACTTCTCAGTGTCGCCCCCTCTAGATTGAATGCGCCTATGTGTCTATGCAGCGCACGTTCCGCGTTGGAATTATCCGATTGCAGTAGCAACAGTAAGAATGTTTCATCTCGCCATTCCCACACCGCAAAGATATTTGTTTAAAAGGAATAAAAAAGATTATTCAAAATAAAAAGCTTCCGTTTCCATATTAATCCCTTATCCAGTCCTCATAAATATTGGTCTTTGGAGGCCTCTGTCTCAGTGCTGGTGGTGGTGGGAAGGAAAAACACAAAATGCAGAAAAGCAAAATACATTTTAAAATGAGTAAAGGGAGGGAAAAAAAAAAAAATAAGTGACTTTTTTTTTAATGAATCCACAGTGCCATCTAGTGGAGAAAAGTGGAAATGCTGGCAATGGAGGAACTATAATATATACCAGGGTTCCTCCTGAGGTTGTTAGGGGTTCCTTGAGCAATGGGCAATTTCTGCCTCTCAGATAAGTTCCCAATGACACCATTGTTCCTTTTAGCTCTGTGTAAGGGGGGTAATTCTTCCCAATGATAAGAGTAAGGAGCATTCTTCCCACTGACTGTCACACTAATGTGTCATGAGTTGTAGATTTTTAATTTTTAGCAGGGGTTCCCCCGAGACCAGAAATTTATTTCAAGAGTTCCTCTGTGTTGAAAATACATATACAGTATCTCACAAAAGTATGTACACCCCTCACATTTTTGTAAATATTTTATTGTATCTTTTCATGTGACAACACTGAAGAAATGACACTTTGCTACAATGTAAAGTAGTGAGTGTACAGCTTGTATAACAGTGTAAATTTACTGTCCCCTCAAAATAACTCAACACACAGCCATTAATGTCTAAACCACTGGCAACAAAAGTGAGTACACCCCTAAGTGATAATGTCCAAATTGGGCCCAATGTGTCAATCCATGATGACATCACAGAGCTGGTGGATGTTAGAGACCTTGCGCTCCTCCACCCTCCATTTGAGGATCCCCCACAGATGCTCAATAGGGTTTAGGTCTGGAGACATGCTTGGCCAGTCCATCGCCAGTCTCAGCTTCTTTAGCAAGGCAGGGGCCGTGTAAATTTGCTGTCCCCTCAAAATAACTCAACACACAGCCATTAACCTCCTTAGCTGTATTCCTGAGTGTGGCTCGGGGTGGGATTTCACTGCCGTAAGCGGCAACCCCGAGCCACACTCGGGGTACTGCCAGAGAGCATCGCTGGATCCTGTTAGAGGGTACTTACCTTGTCACCGGGATCCAGCGATGTGTCCCTGCAGCATTAGGCGGCCGGATCTTCTGCCCGATGCTTGTGAGCCCCGGCTTCCGTCTCCTGCGACGTGACGCTCGCAGGGGGGTGGAACCGGCGGCAAATTCAAATAGTAAAACACACCAAACACACTGATACATTGCAAAATAAAATAAATTGACATTAGTTTGCCCCCCCCCCCCCAGGGCCCTTTCCTGCAGTTTTACTGTACATATATATATATATATACATATATATATATATATATACATATATATATATATATATATATATACTTTTAACTTATTTATAGTTATTTATTATATTATAATTTATGATTTTGTGTTTCAAACTTTATCATACCCGAGATGTTATAAAGAAGAACGCACAGTAAAAAAAAAAAAAATCATATGTAAATAGTTGGTTTGGGCTGCTCATTCTTAAGAATCATAGGCGTGCGCACAGGGTGTGCCGGGTGTGCCTGGGCACACCCTAATCACCTAGGGCACATTAGCATTATCGCTCTGTTTGCCAGTGAGGAGATGGGAAAGATCTCCTTCGGACCTGCTCTGCCATAAGAGAAGTGCCACACACTTCTATTTCACTTTGCCAGCAGGGAGAGTAATGTTTCGGGGCCATATACATGTAGGCAAACACGTGCATGTGTATTTAAACTTTGGGGTGCACACCCTAATGCAATAGGCTGCGCACACCTATGTTAAGAATTACATGCAAAATAATGGTACCGCTTTCAGCACCTAAAATCGGAAACAATCATACCGCCAGGGAGGTTAATGTCTAAACCGACGGCAAAAAAAGTAAGTACACCCCTAAATGACAATGTCCAAATTGGTCCCAATTAGCCATTTTCCCTCCCCGGTGTCATTAGTGTTACTATTTATATATACATTTTATTAATTTTCAATGCAGTGCAAACATACAAAAATATATTTCAACAGTTACAGACATTATTCCCTTGTCTCCCCTACCCGTGACCCCGTCACCATCCCCCTCCCCTTTCTTTTACCCCTCTGTACCTTTATTGTGTAACTTCTCCATTTGCCTGCCTCTCCTCTACACCCCCTAATTCACCCAAATTTCTAAATATTTTCCGGTCTTTTTGAAATCTTCCCATTTTCCCCATTTATTTGAGAAGCTCTCTATGTGATCTTCTCTGCTGCCTAAGTACTCCATATTGTACGTGTATTCAATTCTTTTGAACCATTCTCTAAGAGTGGGGCTTTCTACTCCTAGACATTTTTTTGGGGGATTACCCCCCTTTGCTGCATTTATTAATGACCAGGCCATTTTTTGCGATTCGGCACTGCGTCACTTTAACTGACAATTGCGTGGTCTTGCGACGCTGTACCCAAATATATTTTTTTACCCACAAATAGAGCTTTCTTTTGGTGGTATTTGATAACCTCTGAGGTTCTTAGATTTTGCGCTATAAACAAAAAAAGAGCAACAATTTTTTACTTTCTGCTATAAAACATTCCCCCAAAAAATGTAAAAAAAATTTTTATCAGTTTAGGCCAATTTGTATTTTGTGACATATTTTTGGTAAAAAAAAAATCCCAAAAAGCGAATTTTAATTGGTTTGTGCAAAAGTTATAGTGTTTACAAACTACGGGATAGATTTTTTGGAATTTTATTTATTTATTTTTTTTTTTACTAGTAATGGCGGCAATCAGCGACTTTTAGCAGGACTGCGACATTGCGGCAGACAAATCTGACACCAAGTGACACTTTTTGGGGACCAATGACACCAATACAGTGATCAGTGCTAAATAATATGCACTGATACTGTATAAATGACACTGGCAGGGAAGGGGTTAATACTGGGGGGTGATCAAGGGGTTAAATGTAAGCCTAAATGTGCTTACTAACTGTGTTGGGGGGGGAGGGGCTCTGTGACAGGCACACAGAGATTGGTGTTTCAGCTTAGCTCAGACACACGATCTCTCTCTGCCTGTCTGACAGAAGAGCCGCCTGCTTTGTTTACATGGGCAGACGGCTGTCCTGTCAGTTTCCCCCGAAGATCGCGGGAGGCCAGCAGCGATCGAACCCACTCCTCCTCCCGTGGTCTGGCTCCCGTTGTGTCCAATCACAGCGGGAGCAAGGCTCTGGCGGCGCGCGCGTGCCGCCTGAGACCGCATGCACATAGTCGCGTACATGTGTGATTATGCGCTGCCGAGCCGCCCTGCCGCAGTAAATCTGTGTGGGGCGATCGGCAAGTGGTTAACCACTTCTGGACCGGAAGGATTTGCCCCCTTAATGAGCAGGCTATTTTTTGCGATTCAGCACTGCGTTACTTTAACGGAAAAATTGTGCGGTCGTGCGACGCTGTACCCAAATAAAATTGATTTCCTTTTTTTCCCACAAACAGAGCTTTCTTTTGGTGGTATTTGATCACCTGTGCGATTTTTTATATTTTGCGCTATAAACAAAAAAAGAGCGACAATTCAGAAAAAAAAAACAATATTTTTCACATTCTGCTATATAACATCCCCCCCCCAAAAAAAAAAAATTAAAAATCAACATTTTTTTAACATTTTAGGCCAATTTGTTTTCTGCTACATATTTTTGGTAAAAAAAAAATCGCAATAAGCGTATTTTGATTGGTTTGCGCAAAAGTTATCGCATCTACAAACTAGGGGAAAGATTTATGTCATTTTTATTGTTTTTTTCTTTACTAGTAATGGCGGCGATCTGTGATTTTTTTGCGGGACTGCAACATTGCGGCGGACAGATTGGACCCCTAACTGACATTTTTTACACTTTTGGGGGGGACCAGTGACATTACTACAGTAATCAGTGCTAAAAATATGCTCTGTCACTGTAATAATGACACTGGCAGGGAAGGGGTTAACAGTGTGGGTGATCAAGGGGTTAAATGTGAGGCTAGGGGAGTGTTTACTAACTGTATGGGGGAGGGGCTTGTGAAATGACCTTAGAGACCTGTGTTCCTATATAGAAGGATCACAGGCGCTCTGTGGTCATTCCAGGGAGAAGAACGGTCAGATGTGTTTATAACAGCCGACCGTTCTTCTCTCTCAGCGGGGAGCGATTGTGGGTGCCAGGCGGCAATCGGAGCCGCCAGCCCTGTGCATCGAAGTCCCCGCTATATAGAAGGATCACAGGCGCTCTGTGATCATTTCAGAGAGAACATTGACAGGTGTTCTCTCTCAGCGGGGAGCGATCGCGGTTGCCTGGCGGCAATCGGAGCCGCCTGCCCCGTGAATCGGAGTCCCCGCTGCCAAGTGGGGGCGGGAGCGCGCCGTCCCCATACCTGCAGCGGGCAGTCCTTAAGTGGTTAAACGTGATCCTATCTCTTTTTGCCATGTTTCTATGAATGGAGGTTTCCTTGGGCCCGCCATCTCAGTTAATATTTTGTATATCTGAGATGTACTATGTTTTATTTTTATTTGTGGACTGCAATGTTTTTCCCCTGTATTCAATTCCTTCTCAGATCTGATAGGTTGCGGCAGAGATCTCACAAAATGTTTTACCTGAAGATATCTCCATTCATTTAGTAACATGTTTACCCCCTAGTTTTAAGTTCATGGTATGACCTTATCATTCTACCTTGTGTAATGTCTTTTGATTGCATGTTTTTAATCCAATTACCAAACTGTGTCTCATTCCAGGTGCAAATTTTTTTTTTTTTTGCCCTCTAATGGTAGTAGTGGGGAATTACACTGAACAAAATTCTAAACGCAACCCTTTTCTTTTTGCCCCATTTTTCATGAGCTGAACTCAAAGATCTGAGACTTTTTCTATGTACACAAAAGGCCGATTTCTCTCAAATATTGTTCACAAATCTGTCTTAGGCCCCTTTCACACATGCGGACCTTTCAGATCCACCTGTCAGTTTTTCAGGCGGATCTGAACGGATGCCCCATGCATCTCTATGGGGCATCGGATGTCAGGGGAGACATGTCCTCTGACATCCGATCCGATCCGTCAAATCTGGATGGATGGAAACCCTATTTTCCATCCGTCCAGCGGATCGGCTGAGAACGGACAGACGGTCCATTCCGATCCGATTCCCCCATAGAGAACAGCGGGGACCTGACAGTTCTGTTTCCGCACACAGAGCTGCCATCCGCCCAGTGGTGTATTTAGGTTTTGTGCTGCCCTAGGCCTGACTAAACTTGTGCACCCCCTAATTTACATATGACCCACCCCTTCCTGTAAAGGCCACGCCCTTTACTGTTTACGATCCGCCCTGTCATCTGTGAACCACAGACCACAAGTCTATCAGTGCCCATCAGTGTAGCCTCATCAGTTCCCATACGTTCAGCCTCATCAGTGCCCATCTGTGCAGCCTTATCAGTGCCGCCTCATTACTGCCCATCAGTGCAGCCTCATCACTGACCGCTTTATGGGGGTGCCAGACCGATTTGCCTCCTGGATTCTGCCCTCTGGCCCAATTCCCCCCATAAGACTGGCACTATATTAGAAGTGTAGCGCAAGCCGGCGGAGACCCTTTTCGTGCGGGAACCGGGAGGAGGCTGTTTTTTTTGTGCAGGGTGCAGCTTTTTTGCTGCCCCCCTGCAAAGTGCCGCCCTAGGCCTGGGCCTTGTTGGCCTAGGCCAAGATACAGCACTGCATCCGCCTGCTCAGTGGGGGACTGACGGATCGATCCCCCGCTGAGAAAAACAGAGTCCGCCGACTGACTCCCTGTGTGAAAGGGGCCTTGGTGATCACTTCTCCTTTGCTGAGATAATCCATCCACCTCACAGGTGTGGAGTATCAAGATGCTGATTAGACAGCATGATTATTGCACAGGTGTGCCTTAGGCTGGTCACAATAAAAGGCCACTCTAAAATGTTCAGTTTTATCACACAGCACAATGCCACAGATGACGCAAAGTTTTGAGGGAGCGTGCCATTGGCATGCTGATTGCAGGAATGTCCACCAGAGCTGTTGTTAGTGAATTGAATTTTCATTTCTCTACCATAAGCCGTCTCCAAAGGCATTTCTAGAGAATCTGCATCTGATTGGGATTTTTCTTTTTTTTACCAAAGACATGTAGCAGAATACATTTTGGCCAAAATTTATGAAGAAATTCGATTTTATTGGATATGTTTTATAACAGAAAGCGATGCCCCCGGTGACGAAGTCGGAAGTGATGAAACGCGTCGGGCGTGGCTATACGGCGTCAACATTGTGTACTGAGAACAAGGTTAAGGATTCCTGAGCAGGGGTTTTATAACACAAAGCGATGCCCCCAGTGAACGAAGTCGGAAGTGACGAAACGCGTCTGGGTGTGGCTATACGGCGTCCACATTGTGTACTGAGAACAAGGTTAAGGATCCCTGAGCAATCGGTCTACCTGGCATGGAAGAATTGAGCCATTCATGGTGATTCCTTATCCTTATGCTTTGGAGTATGTTTACATGTGCAAAAAGATCTGCCTAAATGTGAGTGTGATATGTGTATTTTATGAATACATTTTTTATTTGAAACGTTATCACGTTATTGGAGGCTCTCTATTTTATCTTTTCATCCATCCATCATATGAGGGGAGTTGTCGATAGTGCATTTGGGGATCTGGAGCAGAGGATCTACCATTGATATGCTATATAAGCCTGTTCCATGAAAGTGGGAAGGCATCTATTTCTGGTGAGTCGGAAATTCAGCTATATTATTCCCGACACATTGGTGGTGGCAAGCAAGGGGGTTCCCTGTAAATCTGCACTTTCCAATACTCCTTTTTGGATGAAAGTTTATCCTCCTACTCCATGCATTGCAAGTTTTATGGACTTTTGATGGACTTTTATGAATCTTATTTTATTTGATTTTATGCATTTATACACCTGTGAAGTTCATAGACTTTCTTTATCTATTTATTTGTACAAGTTCAGTTGTACCTCTTGTATTATTGGGAAGGGGTTACCACCATCCCTGCGCTGCTGAAATTTAAAATCAAAAAAGACTATGTGTGTTTTTTGATTAATTTTGTTTTTTACAATATTCCGTTTGATTAAGCAGCAGCATTTGAGACATCTATTGTGTAAATGTAACCTTTCAGCGCAGTGGATCACTTTACATATTTTAGTGGTATTTTTACATTATAACAGAAAGATTTATTTTTTATATATTAAAAAATAAAAACACACAGGTGATCAAATACCACCAAAAGAAAGCTCCATTTGCGTAAAAAAAATAAATAATATAACTTTAATTTGGATACAGCGTTGCATGACTGCACAATTGTCAGTTAAAGTAGTGCAGTGCTGAATAGAAAAAAATGGCCTGGTTGTGAAGGGAGTAAAACCCTCAGGAGGTTAAAAGTTGTGGGGATTCTATGTTTGCAAGGGTTGTACGCTCACCTCCATGCTTTCCTGCGCTGACGTCACCACCTCTCCACCTAATCCAAGCTAGCTCTATCCCAATCTTGAGACGTACATCTCAAGGCTCAGAACATTCAGGGGTATGAGAGATGATTACGGCCACACACACCTACACAGGTTGAACTGGATGGACTATTGTCTTTATTCAACCTCAACTACTATGTAAATATGTAAATCCCAGCGAGTGCTTTGCATTCATTGAGAAAATAAAAAGTGTCCTCGGAATGGAGGGATGATATGTTTAGTTTTACTAAAACATGACAAGTTGCAACACTGGGTTCAGATTTGCTTGGACCTTTGTCATTAAGGGGTTAAATATGTCTTCATTATAACTTTACCAGGCCAGAGCGGTTATTTCACATCTGATCACATTATTCCTCTAATAAATATTCCCTGAATGCCAATACTAGAAAGTGTGAGCGGCTCATTTGCTTTGTTGGAGCGCCATCTTGTGGAAACTTTCAAAAAGACATCTGAAAAAGATTCTACACTTGGGGTCCTCAAACTATGTCCCTCCAGCTGTTACGGAACTAAACGTCCCATTAGGCATTGCAGGCATCCCAACCTGCGCCAATTTACCCCCCCCCCCGCACTAATTTAACACAACTAGAGGATGATGAAATTAAATGGAATCAGTATACAGAGGATTACTTCTTCTGAGAGATATTGAAGGAACACTCTAACCATCAGTGATTTGGAGTGGTGATGGTGGTAGGAGTCAGAAATGCACATGCTGGGATATTTACAGTTATGTGCGGGGGGATAGTTGCACCCCTAGCACATGTGACTTAGGCAGCCAGAAAATGTCATGTCCTTATTCATACATGTATAAACAAGGACATGACATATTATGACAAAACACAACTAGTTATTGAAAAACGTATTGCAACAATTTACACACGCTAATGCACAGACCGTTTCTACTTATTTTGCAGACTGCTGGCGGTTACTGCTGATGGGTACTGCTGGTGCGGTTACTGCTGGCGGGTAATGCTGGTGGTTACTGCTGATGGTTACTGCTGGCGGGTAATGCTGGCGGTTATTGCTGGTGGGTAATGCTGGCGTTTAATGCCGGAGATTACTGCTGGCAGTTACTGTTGGTGGGTAATTCTGGTGGTTACTGCTGGTGGGCAATGCTGGTGGGTACTGCTGGTGGTTAATGCTGGCAGTTAATGCTGTTGATTACTGCTGGCGGGTAATGCTGGTGGGTACTGCTGGCGGGTAGTGTTGGTGGGTACTGCTGGCGGATGCTGCTGGCGGGTACTGCTGGCAGGTACTCCTGGCAGTTACTGGTGGCTTGTAATGCTGGTGGGTACTGTTGGTGGGTAATGCTGGTGGGTACTGCTGGCGGGTAGTGTTGGTGGGTACTGCTGGCGGGTACTTCTCGCAGTTACTGCTGGCCGGTACTTCTGGCGGTTACTGCTGGCAGGTACTGCTGGTGGGTACTTCTGGCGGTTACTGCTGGTGGGTAATGCTGGTGGGTGCTGCCGGTGGTTGCTGCTGGCAGGTACTGCTGGTGGGTACTTCTGGCAGTTACTGCTGGGGGGTAAGTCTGGCAGTTACTGCTGGCTGGTAATGCTGGTGGGTAATGCTGGTCATGCGAGTACTGCTGGTCATGACGTCTGGTACTGCTGGAGGAAGCAGCGGCTGCAGTAGCGAGCAGAGACGCTGCTTCCTGCATGGCTCCTGTCATAGACGGAGGAGGGGTGCATTTCATATCATTCCGCCTGTGACAGATCCAGAACTATGCAGGAAGCAGCAGCTCTGTCACTGACTGCAGACATCCTAAGTCTCCCGTGGCAGCCAGGAGATCGTGTGGCACTTGCCGGTGTCCGTGAGCCGCCGGCCAAGGAAGCAAGGGGATTTGGCAATGCACCGGGTGATTAGGGTGTGCCCAGGCATACCCGGCACACCCTGTGCGCACGCCTATGGCTGCCGTGTTCTTGTAAGTGTGAATGCATCAATGTTTACCTGCATAGGTGTGTCTGTCCAATTTTTACAACTGAGATTCCCAAAGTTTCAGAAAGCATCGGTATTTAACCATTTGCCTACCAGGCACTTTTACCCCCTTCCTGCAAAAAATCACTGCTGGGTTTTTATTTTTTGCTAAATAAATGAAAAAAGACCAAAAATTTTTAAACAAAAAAAGTTTTTCTTAGTTTGTTATAAAAGTTTGCAAACAGGTAATTTTTCTCCTTCACTGATGGGCACTGATAGGCTGCACTAATTAGGAGGGATTGGTGGGCACTGATCAGGAGGCACTGATAGGTGGCACTGATGGGCACTGATAAGGTGGCACTAGTGGTCAATGATGAGGAGGGACTAATGGTCACTGATTAGGAGAGACTGGTGGGCACTGATGAGGAAGGACTGGTAGGCACTGATGAGGAGAGACTGGTGGGTACTGATGAGGAGGGTCTGGTAGGCACTGACCAGGAGGCAATTATAGGCAGCACTGATGGGCACTGATGAGGCGGCACTCGTGGGCACTGATAAGGAGGGACTGGTGGGAACTGATAATGAGGCACTGATAGGTGACACTGATGAGAAGGCACTGATAGGTGGCACTGATGGGCACTGATAGACAGCACTGATAGGTGACACTGATGAGGGGGCATTGATGGGCACTGATTGGCAGCACTGATGGGCACTGATTGGCCGTACTGATGAGCACTGATTGGTAGCACTGGTGGGCACTGATTGGCCTCACTGATGGGCACTGACTGGCAGCACTGGTGGTGGGCTATGCTGCTGTTAGAAATGATGGGGCCCCTTACTGCCTACCTGACAGGGCCCTGCTCCCTCCCTCCCACCCCCCAGAAAATATAAATCACATTTTCCCTAAAAATACACTAAAATCATTATTATATAACAAGTTTACTGCCCTCGCCCACCACCCCCCCCCCCTCTATTCTCCATCCTGAAACATCCCCTTATGTGCCTGCAGCAATTGCCAGCAGGAGAGGAGGGAAGCCGGCCAAGCTGTGGGGAAAAGGGGTGCACAGGGGGGCCCGTTAAGCAAGGGGATGGGGGCATGGTTGCTGGAACGGATCCCTCTGGAGCACAGCTGGAGGGAGGGAGCAGAAGAGAAGCTGGCAGCGCTGCAGGGGAAGGAAGAAGAGGATCGGTGTCTGCAGTAAGGTAGTACAGCCGGCCCTCCTGCTCACCAGGTGCCTGGACCCCCTTTTGATCTGATGGGGCCCGGGCCCAGTACAGGAGGGCTGGCTGTACTGCTTTCAGTGGCCCTGTTGGTGGGCACTGATAGGAAACACTGTTGGAACTGCACAGATCAGTGTCCTGATGATCAGTGTAGATGTCCCTTTCACACAAGCTGGTTATCGGCTCTCCACTCCTCTCCTCATGCTGTCAGCGTGAGGAAAGGAGTGCCAATACCCTGCATGTGCTTACATCATGATCAGCTGTCATTGGACACAGTTGGTTATGTGATGAATGGTCGCTGTGATTGGCCCTTTTCCCCAATTTGTGATCAGCTGTGTCCTAAGGACACAACGACCACAGAGCGCAACGCATGGGAGGACGTCATATGACGCCCTTCCAGAACTGGACAACCGCACTGTAGCTGCCACATTCACCTGTATAGCAGGCTATAGTGGAGGGGGTAAATTGGGGGTGTCATCAGAGTGGAGGGGGTATCTGGGGGTGTCATCAGAGAGGAGGGGGTATCTTGGGGGTGTCATCAGGGTGGAGGGGGTATCTGGTGGGGGGGGTGTCATCAGAGTGGAGGGGGTATCTGGAGGGTGTCATCAGAGTGGAGGGGGTATCTGGGGGTGTCAACAGAGTAGAGGGGGTATCTAGAGGGTGTCATCAGAGTGGAGGGGGTATCTGGGGGGTGTCATCAGAGTGGAGGGGCATCTGGGGGTGTCATCCGAGCGGAGGGGGTATCTTGGGGGTGTCATTAGAGTAGAGGGGGTATCTGGGGGTGTCATCAGAGTGGAGAGGGCATCTGGGGGGTGTCATCAGAGTGAAGGGGACATCTGGGGGTGTCATTAGGGTGGAGGGGGTATCTTGGGGGTGTCATCAGAGTAGGGGGGTATCTGGAGGGTGTCATCAGAGTGGAGGAGGCATCTGGGGGTGTCATCAGAGTGGAGGGGGTATCTGAGGGGTGTCATCAGAGTAGAGGGGGAATCTGGGGCATGTCATTAGGGTGGAGGGGGTATCTTGGGGGTGTCATCAGAGTAGAGGGGTTATCTGGGGGTCTCATCAGAGTGGAGGGGGTATCTGGGGGTGTTATTAGAGTGGAGGGGGTATCTTGGGGGTGTTATTAGAGTGGAGGGGGTATCTTGGGGGTGTCATCAGAGTGGAGGGGGCATCTGGGGGTGTCATCAGAGTAGAGGGGGTATCTTGGGGGTGTCATCAGAGTAGAGGGAGTATCTGGGGGGTGTCATCAGAGTAGAGGGGGTATCTGGGGGGGGGGTGTCATCAGAGTAGAGGGGGTATCTGGGGGGGGGGTGTCATCAGAATGGAGGCGTATCTGGGGGTTGTCATCAGAGTGGAGGAGGTATCTGGGGGGTGTCAGCAGAGTAGAGGGGGTATCTGGGGGGTGTCAGAGTGGAGGGGTGTATGACCAGGGTGGGGGTATCTGGTAATGTAATCAGGGTGGGGGGGTGTTGTTAGGGTGGGGGTGTCTGGGAATGTGATCAGGGTGGAGGGGGTATCTTGGGGGTGTCATCAGAGTGGAGGGGGTGTCATCAGAGTGCAAGGGGTATCTGGGGGGTGTCATCAAAGTGAAGGGGTGTATGATCAGAATGGGGGGTATCTGGGAATGTGATCAGGGTGTGGGGTACCTGGGGGTGTGATCAGAGTTGGGGGTATCTGGGGGTGTGATCAGGGTGTGTGTATCTAAATGTGCACGGTTAGGGACCACAAATAGATTGCCTTGCCCCAGGAGCTGACAACCCATGCTTCATCACTGACTATATCCTATCTATCTGTAGCAATCATCTGTCGCAGGCAGCTAGAGGGCGAACGCACGCTCCTACCCCCGCTCATCAGCGGGGAAGCCGATGCACGGGGTAGGTGACTCTGATTGCCACCTGACACCCGCGATCGCTCCCCGCTGAGTGAGAAGAACGGTCGGATGTTGTAAACACATCTGACCGTTCTTCTCCCTCGAATGATCACAGAGCGCCTGTGATCCTTCTATATAGGATCACAGGTCTCTATGATCATTTCACAAGCCACACCCCCCACAGTTAGAAATACGCCCCTAGGTACACACTTAACCCCTTGATCACCCACAGTATTAACCCCTTCCCTGCCAGTGTCATTATTACAGTGACAGTACAAAAAGGGGAATGGCCTGGTTCCCACCAAAGCACTCCTCCATCCCAAAATACATATCAAAAGCAAGAAATTGACCCACGGGACTTTGTATGAGCTTAGTGGCTGGAAATCAATGAAATGCACAATATATCAGTAAAACAATGTTTGATTTTATTGTATAATAAACATATAAATGGCAACATATGCTCAATGGCACATGGTGTAGCTCAATAGTTTAAATAAAAATGATATATAACAAAAATGATGTAATATCACATTTAGCAGACATCTTGGTGTAACCTCTTGGTTTCAAACAATCGCATGAATGGTATGATGAGATAACATGACAATGGGATATATAATATTGTGAACTGACGCGTTTCGGGAGCAACATCTCCCTTCTTCAGAGATCAAAGTGTTCAAGGTATCTCTATAAAAAAAAACAATATATTAAAGTATACAGTGGAAATGGAATTTGAATGAAACGAGGTTCAGTCAAATAATGAGAACTCAAAGGAGTACTAAATACTCACAGATCAATGAAACTCAAATGGCAAAGTTGAACTCCTATGTGACAGCGGTGCGTCGTGTCTGACCCGGGAGCTGAAGGGTCCCAATATGACAGCAACCAAGGAGGAGGATCCATGGCAGGTAAGTGTGTGTGAGTGAAAGGAGAACCTTCCAAACCTGTCGTGTATATATAAGTAACATAATAGTGAAAATGTAGTATAATGCTACCAATGGTAATCGGCATATATAATTTTATATCAGGTGGGAAGGACTATTGTGGTGAAAAAGTAGGGTTCCTAAGGGGGTAGAGGAAAAGTGAAAGATAGAAAACAGGGGTGGGGGGAGGGAAAGGGGGGTAAGGGAAAAGGATAACCCGTCCATACACTACCTATTCTCAAATGCGCGCCAAACCTAGGCAGCAGGGACTTAAAAAGACTTCTGACCCAAGAGGCCACCAAAGGTCACCTGAATGCAGTGCAGCCAACCAGAACCCTGCCTCCGGGAACCAGGAAACCACAGAGAAACTGAGTTTCCCCTGGCTTCCTCTTCAGGCTAAGATATCGCTATAGTAGGGAGCCACCTACAGTGGAGGAAGCAGACTACAGGTGGGTGTCAGTCTGTTAGCTCTGAACCTGGAAGTGACTAAATGCTTACCGCTTCCTGGTTCATTCATTGCAAAGGGTAGGAACATATTTTCTCCATTTTGAATCCATTTACTGCGGACTCAGGCTCTCTTATTCCTCCAAACATCATGGATGCTGGTGCTGGGGAAGGAGGGAGAGGGCCCATTGTGTTCAGTGATTGGATGGCTCCACAGCTAGGAGCTGCCTGAAAAAAACAAATAGCTCATGACAAGCCCGAAGCTCGTTTTAACATTTTGAATGCCTAGACATTTATAAACATAAATTCCTTCTTACACTGCATTGTAAGCATTGCCGGGACAAGGTCATCCAACACCCAGGGCAAGGATGCCAAACTGCGCCCCCTCCCCTATTAAAGCGGAGTTCCACCCTGGGAATAAATTTTTTAATAAAAATACGGACAGTCAGGGGTAGTACATTCCACAATGGATAGCCTCTGATCTGTCCCGGGTTGCACTTACATTTTAGGACAAATACTTACCTTGAAAAAGTATTCTCCAGCGCTGCCATCTCAGGTGTGGGCAGCTTGAAGCCAGCGCGATCCTCTTCAGCGTCCTCTTCCTTCTTCTTCGGTCCCACGATGCAATGCACCGGCCCCGCCGTCACTTCCGGGGCGCGCGCGTTATCCCTCCACAGCTTCTGGGTATGCCCAGAAGCTGTTTAGAAGGGAATGACGCGCGCGCACCGGCACTGACGGCGGGGCCGGTGCAGGCGCATTGATTCCTGGGAGCTATGACGTTCAGATCCCAGGAATCATTGCAAAAGCCAGGAAGTGACGACGGGCCACGGCCGCCGAGGGGAGGAAGAAGGAAGTAAGGATATTTTCTCTACGAGGTAAGTAAAAAAAAAAAAAAATTGCGATTATCCATTTGTTTTTCAGGTGACCCGGAGCGAGAAGATGGAGGTAAGTATAAATTTAGGGTGGAACTCCACTTTAACTTGTTAAAATCACTGCCTCGGTCACTACTCCTGTCAGCCTTGGAACAAAAGTAAAGCGCCCTCATCCCTACAGTAAACCATTGCGCCCAAAGCAACCACAGGCTCCTCCTGCCCACCCCTTGTCCCGGCCCTGACAGTAAGCATGTACGATATATAAATCGACATATTACAGCTCCTGGACTTGACTCTTTTATTTACTTGGAAATCAATCGTGTTTGCCTTTAACCGCTTCCTGACCGACCGCCGTCTATTTACTTCGACAGGCAGCCCCTCCTGCGCAAACTGTCAGTCGCGCGCCTGCAGCTAGGGGGCGAGCGCGTGCCACCGGCGGCATGCTCCCGCTTCCACTCGGCAGAGGGGACTCTGATGCATGGGGCAGGCGGCACCGATTGCCACCTGTCAACCGCAATCGCTCCCCACTGAGAGAGAAGAACGGTCGGATGTTGTAAACACAGCTGACCGTTCTTCTCCCTGGAATGATCACAGAGCACCTGTGATCCTTCTATATAGAATCAGATGTCTCTATGATCATTTCACAAGCCACACCCCCCACAGTTAGAATCACTGCCCTAGGCTCACATTTAACCCCTTGATCACCCACATTGTTAACCCCTTCCCTGCCAGTGTCCTTATTACAGTAACAGTGCATATTTTTAGCACTGATTACTGCAGTAATGTCACTGGTCCCCCCAAAAGTGTCAAAAATGTCAGTTAGGGGTCCGATCTGTCCGCCGCAATGTCGCAGTCCTGCTAAAAATCGCAGATTGCCACCATTACTAGTAAAAAAAAAACAATAAAAATGACATACAGTAAATCATTCCCGTAGTTGGTAGACGCGATAACTTTTGCGCAAACCAATCAAAATACGCTTATTGTGATTTTCTTTACCGAAAATATGTAGCAGAAAACAAATTGGCCTAAAATTTAAAAAATTTTGATTTTTAATTTTTTTTTTTGGGAATGTTATATAGCAGAATGTGAACGATATTGTTTTTTTTTTTCTGAATTTTCGCTTTTTTTTTTGTTTATAGCGCAAAAAATAAAAATCGCACAGGTGATCGAATACCACCAAAAGAAATCTCTGTTTGTGGGAAAAAAAAGACGGCAATTTTATTTAGGTACAGCGTCGCACAACCGCACAATTGTCCGTTAAAATAACACAGTAGCGAATCGCAAAATATGGCCTGGTCATTAAGGGGAAAATCTTCTGGTCCAGAAGAGGTTAAAATCACTGCCACTGTCAAAAAAAAATAAAAAATCATTGCCACTGTCACTGCTCCTGTCAGCCTTGGAACAAAAGTAAAGCGCCCTCATCCCTACAGTAAACCTTTGCGCCCAAGGCAACCTCAGGCTCCTCCTGCCCACCCCTTGTCCCGGCCCTGACAGTAAGCATGTTCTGTATATAAATCGACATATTACGGCTCCTGGACTTGACTCTTTTATTTACTTGGAAAACAATCGTTCTTTCCTTTAAAAAGATAAAGGCAAATATAAAGCTATAATTATTTCCTTCATGAAGGAAGGGTCAGGGCATTGCACAAAGGCTCAATGTTCTCACAGCGAGTACATAGAACGCTGGACGGGGGAGGCAGGGAAAGGATCACAGAACTTGTAGCACCAGAATGTCATTGCATTTAGAAAACATGATGAGGGCAATATAATATAATGATCAAGAAAATCATATTAGGTGCTCAACATGTAAAAATAATGGAGCACACAGGTCAAACTGACATACAAAAAAAAATACAAAAAAAGCAAAAAACACACAAGAAAGGAAGTAGGGCTGTACAAATGCAGCTCTACCCTCAGTGTGCTTTCATATATCAAGAATATATATAAAGAAAACCCTAATGAAGATAAAATAAAATAATACATTTGATTCTGATGTAATAACGATTATTATTTTATCTGCGGTTTCCAAAGCAAGCAAAGTCCTTTCTTGTATAAGAGAGGAATGGACTCCAGAGAGAGAGATATCATCTGTACAAATCATTAGTAATACTTCATCTGGAATATGCAGTTCAGTTTTGGGCTCCAGTTATCAAAAAGGATATCAGGGAACTGGAGAAAGTGCAGAGAAGGGCAACCAAACTGATAAGAGGCATGGAGGAGCTCAGCTATGAGGAGAGATTAGAGGAACTGAATTTATTCTCTCTTGAGAAGAGGAGATTAAGGGGGGATATAATCACCATGTATAAATACATAAGGAGGGGGGGATATGATCACCATGTATAAATACATAAGGGGGGATATGATCTCCATGTATAAATACATAAGGGGGGGATATGATCTCCATGTATAAATACATAAGGGGGGATATGATCTCCATGTATAAATACATAAGGGGGGATATGATCTCCATGTATAAATACATAAGGGGGGATATGATCACCATGTATAAATACATAAGGGGGGATATGATCACCATGTATAAATACATAAGGGGGGGGTATGATCACCATGTATAAATACATAAGGGGGGGTATGATCACCATGTATAAATACATAAGGGGGGATATGATCTCCAGGTATAAATACATAAGGGGGGATATGATCTCCATGTATAAATACATAAGCAGGGGATATGATCTTCATGTATAAATACATAAGGGGGGGATATGATCACCATGTATAAATACATAAGGGGGGATATGATCACCATGTATAAATACATAAGGGGGATATGATCACCATGTATAAATATATAAGGGGGGGATATGATCACCATGTATAAATACATAAGGGGGGATATGATCTCCATGTATAAATACATAAGGGGGGGATATGATCTCCATGTATAAATACATAAGGGGGGATATGATCACCATGTATAAATACATAAGGGGGGATATGATCTCCATGTATAAATACATAAGGGGGGGGATATGATCTCCATGTAAAAATACATAAGGGGGGATATGATCACCATGCATAAAAACATAAGGGGGGGGGATATGATCTCCATGTATAAATACATAAGGGGGGGATATGATCTCCATGTATAAATACATAAGGGGGATATTATCTCCATGTATAAATACATAAGGGGGGGATATGATCTCCATGTATAAATACATAAGGGGGGGATATGATCTCCATGTATAAATACATAAGGGGGGATATGATCACCATGTATAAATACATAAGGGGGGATATGATCTCCATGTATAAATACATAAGGGGGGATATGATCACCATGTATAAATACATAAGGGGGGATATGATCACCATGTATAAATACATAAGGGGGGATATGATCTCCATATAGAAATACATAAGGGGGGATATGATCTCCAGGTATAAATACATAAGGGGGGATATGATCTCCATGTATAAATACATAAGGGGGGATATGATCACCATGTATAAATACATAAGGGGGGATATGATCACCATGTATAAATACATAAGGGGGATATGATCACCATGTATAAATATATAAGGGGGGGGTATGATCACCATGTATAAATACATAAGGGGGGATATGATCTCCATGTATAAATACATAAGGGGGGATATGATCTCCATGTATAAATACATAAGGGGGGATATGATCACCATGTATAAATACATAAGGGGGGATATGATCTCCATGTAAAAATACATAAGGGGGGATATGATCACCATGCATAAAAACATAAGGGGGGGATATGATCTCCATGTATAAATACATAAGGGGGGGGATATGATCTCCATGTATAAATACATAAGGGGGATATTATCTCCATGTATAAATACATAAGGGGGGGGATATGATCTCCATGTATAAATACATAAGGGGGGATATGATCACCATGTATAAATACATAAGGGGGGATATGATCTCCATGTATAAATACATAAGGGGGGGATATGATCTCCATATATAAATACATAAGGGGGGGATATGATCTCCATGTATAAATACATAAGGGGGGGATATGATCTCCATGTATAAATACATAAGGGGGGATATGATCTCCATGTATAAATACTGTAAGGGGTTAGCTCGATAGCGGGTGTGGGTGACCCCTTGGGTGGGTTCGTTACACAGAGAGACAGCTGAGGAGTGGTTGAAAACAACGTTCTATGGTTTATTCTTTCAATTTGCTGGAAACAAGTGCAAGCATCCAAACAGCATAAATCAAACAAACATAAAATAAACCCTGGCCACTTGGGGTGTCTACCTTCACACACAGGAACCTACCTATGGAGTCTGTCACAACCTACTGCTGGGCAGACACTGCTAGTCATACAGCAGAAGACCAATAGTCTATTTGTTTTCTTTTCACACAGAAAAAGTCAACACCACCTCACCTTCAGTAGTCTCTCTCAGCTCACTGCTCTCCTTAACGCACAAAGCCTCAGGATGCAGCAATCAGTAGCCATCCTCTGGATAACTTATAGAGGCCTAAATTGCCTCATTCTGAATAGCTGAAGCTTTCCAATGTCCTTTCCGGCTATCTCTGCAGCCGACACCTGATAGTAATTGGTGAATTGTCTAAACAAGGCAGAAATGTATCTCCTGTCTGTGACAACACCCACAGATTTACCTGACTTCCTGTCACAATACATAAGGGGGATATGATCTCCATGTATAAATACATAAAGGGGGGGATAAAGTCACCATGTATAAATACATAAGGGGGGGGAATATGATCTCCATGTATACATACATAAGGGGTCCATATAGTGAACTTGGTGTTGAGTTATTCATTTTAAGGTCATCACAGAGGACAAGGGGGCGCTCTGTACGTCTAGAGGAAAAGAGATTTCATCTCCAAATATGGAAAGGTTTCTTCACAGTAAGAGCTGTGAAAATGTGGAATAGACTACCTCCAGAGGTGGTTCTGGCCAGCTCAGTAGATTGCTTTAAAAAAGTCCTGGATTATTTCCTAGGTGTACATAATATAACTGGGTACTAATATTTATAGGTAAAGTTGATCCAGGGGATATCCGATTGCCTCTCGGGGGATCAGGAATGAATTTTTTCCCCTGCTGTAGTAAATTGGATCATGCTTTGCTGGGGTTTTGTCGCCTTCCTCTGGATCAACTGCGGGTATAGGATTGTGTATATGGGATTGTATGGTTGTGTTTTTTTGTTTTTTTTTTGTTATTGGTTGAACTAGATGGACTTGTGTCTTTTTTCAACCTAACTACAGTATGTAGCTATCTTTACAAGTCATGAAGTTTTCTTTGTTTTTCTTTATATTAGATATATGAAACAAGTCTGCTTCCTTTCTTCTTTGTTTTTTTATGTCACTTTGCCCATAGTGGTGCTACAAGGATTATAGAAATGTGGCTCTACCTTCAGTGTGCTTTCTTATATTAATATAATTTAAAACTTTATTATAGTAGAAGCAAATTTATTATTTTTATCTTTAAAAGTCACAGAGTTTCTCTTTATAATTGATATTGATACATGAAAGCACATAGATCCACATTTCTAAAGGCCCGCTTCCTTTTTTTTTCATGGCAAATTTGTCCATCCTGGTGCTACAAATGTGACTTTACCCTCAGAGTGCTTCAATGCATCAAATATAAAGAGAAAGTAAAAGATAAAATAAAATAAAAAAATACTTTCTTCTACTATAATAAATTTGTATTTGTATTTTAACCACCTAAATATGGAACATGTTTACCCCCTTCCTGCCCAGGCCAATTTTCAGCTTTCAGCGCTGTCACACTTTGAATGCCGATTACTCAGTCATGCAAAACTGTACACATATGACATTTTTATGAATTTTTTGAGACAGAGCTTTCTTTTGGTGGTAAAATACAAAAAAAAATGCCCGGGGAACTCCTTCTCAATTTAAGTGTTCTAACTGCTTCAGCCCTGGAAGGTTTACCCCCCTTGAAGACCAGGCTATTTTTTTGCAATACAGCACTGCGTTACTTTAACCACTTTAAGACCAGGGGTTTTTCCTGCTTAACGTCCAGGCCACTTTTTTCAACTTGGCACTGCGCAACTTTAACTGACAATTGCGCGGTCGTGCGATGCTGTACCAAAACAAAATTTGTGTCCTTTTTTTCCCACAAACAGAGCTTTCTTTTGGTGGTATTTGATCACCTCTGCGATTTTCAATTTTTTGCCATATTAATAAAAAAATAGCAAAAATTTTGCAAAAAAATTGACAGTTAAAAAATATCCAATATATTAAATTTTTGTCATATATTTAGGCCAAAATGTATTTAGCTACATGTCTTTGACAAAAAAATTCTCAATGAGCGTATATTTAACCGCTTTAAGACCGGAAGATTTTACCCCATTCCTGACCAGGCCATATTTTGCGATTCGGCACTGCGTTACTTTAACCACTTGCCTTCTGTGCACTTAAACACCCTTCCCATCCAGGCCAATTTTCAGCTTTCAGCGCTGTCACACTTTGAATGACAATTGCGCGGTCATGCTACACTGTACCCATATGAAATTTTTATCATTTTTTTCACACAAATAGAGCTTTCTTTTGGTGGTATTTAATCATCTCTGGGTTTTTTATTTTTTACAAAAAAAAAGAATAAAAGCAGAAAATTTTGAAAAAAAAAAAAGTTTTTCTTATTTTCTGTGAGTAAATTTTGAAAATAAATTTTTCTCCTTCACTGAAGGGTGCTGATGAGGCGGCACTGATGGGCACTGATAGGCTGCACTGATGAGGTGGCACTTATGGGCACTGATGAGGTGGCACTTATGGGCACTGATGAGGTGGCACTTATGGGCACTGATGAGGAGGTACTAATATGCCGCAATGATGAGCACTGATAGGTGGCATTGATAGGTGGCACTGATAGGCGGCACTGATGAGCACTGATAGGCGGCACTGCTGGGCACTGAGAGGTGGCACTGCTGGGCACTGAGGTGGCACTGCTGGGCACTGAGAGGCAGCACTGGTGGGCGGCACTGATGGGCACTGAGAGGCGGCACTGATGGGCACTGGCGGATGGCACTGATGGACACTGGCGGATGGCACTGATGGACACTGGCGGATGGCACTGATGAGCACTGATGGGAAGCACCGATGAGCACTGATCTGATGGGCAGCACCATCAGTGCCCACACTCAGTGCCCATAGTGCTGCCAGTCAGTGCTTATCAGTGCCTAGATGAGCAGGCACTGATGGGCACTGACTGGCAGCACTATGGGCACTGATTGTGGGCATTGATGGGGGACACTGATGGTGGGCACTGTGGGCACTGATGGGGGGCACTGTGTATGTTTTTAGAGCTTGCTCACCCCCCCCCTTTCCTGGCCTGAATTTTGGGGGGACCCCATGCCATTTCTTTTTTAATTTTGGCTTGGGATTCCCCTGATAATCCATACCAGACCCGCTCCTTAACAACCATATACTGTACATCAGGTGTCCCCATCATAGCGCCCATATACTGTACATCTGGTGTCCCATCACAGTGCCCATCAGGGACACCTGATGTACAGTATATAGGTACTGTGATGGGGACACCTGATGTACAGTATATGGGTACTGTGATGGGGACACCTGATGTACAGTATATGGGCACTGTGATGGGGACACCTGGTGTACAGTATATGGGTACTGTGATGGGGACACCTGCTGTACAGTATATGGGTACTGGGATGGGGACACCTGGTGTACAGTATATGGATACTGTGATGGGGACACCTGATGTACAGTATATGGGTACTGTGATGGGGACACCTGGTGTACAGTATATGGATACTGTGATGGGGACACCTGGTGTACAGTATATGGGTACTGTGATGGGGACACCTGATGTACAGTATATGGGTACTGTGATCGGGACACCTGATGTACAAAATATGGGTACTATGATGGGGACACCTGGTGTACAGTGTATGGGTACTGTGATGGGGACACCTGGTGTACAGTATATGGGTACTGTGATGGGGACACCTGATGTACAGTATATGGGTACTGTGATGGGGACACCTGGTGTACAGTATATGGGTACTGTGATGGGGACACCTGATGTACAGTATATGGGTACTGTGATGGGGACACCTGGTGTACAGTATATGGGTACTGTGATGGGGACACCTGGTGTACAGTATATGGGTACTGTGATGGGGACACCTGCTGTACAGTATATGGGTACTGTGATGAGGACACCTGGTGTACAGTATATGGGTACTGTAATGGGGACACCTGGTGTACAGTATATGGGTACTGTGATGGGGACACCTGGTGTACAGTATATGGGTACTGTGATGGGGACACCTGCTGTACAGTATATGGGTACTGTAATGGGGACACCTGGTGTACAGTATATGGTTACTGTAATGGGGACACCTGGTGTACAGTATATGGGTACTGTGATGGGGACACCTGGTGTACAGTATATGGGTACTGTGATGGGGACACCTGCTGTACAGTATATGGGTACTGTAATGGGGACACCTGGTGTACAGTATATGGTTACTGTGATGGGGACACCTGGTGTACAGTATATGGGTACTGTGATGAGGACACCTGGTGTACAGTATATGGGTACTGTAATGGGGACACCTGGTGTACAGTATATGGGTACTGTGATGAGGACACCTGGTGTACAGTATATGGGTACTGTAATGGGGACACCTGGTGTACAGTATATGGGCACTGTGATGGGGACACCTGATGTACAGTATATGGGTACTGTGATGGGGACACCTGCTGTACAGTATATGGGTACTGTAATGGGGCCACCTGGTGTACAGTATATGGGTACTGTGATGGGGACACCTGGTGTACAGTATATGGGTACTGTGATGAGGACACCTGGTGTACAGTATATGGGTACTGTAATGGGGACACCTGGTGTACAGTATATGGGTACTGTGATGAGGACACCTGGTGTATAGTGTATGGGTACTGTCATTGGGACACAGTCCCCATAGAGGAAAGTGGGCTGTGCCTGCTCTGCATCAGTGGAACAGACAAGGGCTTGTCATCTGACTGCTCACCAGGGATCAGCAGAGAGATCCCCAGCTGACCAGGCGGATCCGCTGGCGGAGTCCCCCAGTGTGAAAAGGCCCTAACAATGTGTAATGTGTGCTGCTTTTACTCTCAGATCTGTCTGCTGTTTCTCCCTGAACTCAGGGTTGATTTCAGGGAGGAGAAACAGCCAGATCAACGTCTGTGTAAAGAGTTCTGTGTGTTTGTAAACACAGAACTCGGTGCTGTGATTAGCCATAGCTGATCAGCAGGTGTACAGCCAAAATCATTGGCTGTAACCTGTTGACAAGATTGTGGTATCTCCAATCACAGCATGGGCTAGCAGGGGGGGTGTGCACCGGCATGCCTGTACACACCAGTGTACCAATTTGTACAGGCATGCTGTGATGCCTGGCTGTGCCACCTGTCTGCTGTAAATCTAGATGCCCGCCTCAATTTCACAGTGTTTGCCGGGGGTCACATCAATGCTGTATCTTGGCCTAGGCCAACTAGGCCTAGGCCTAGGGCAGCACTTTTCAGAAGGGCGCAAAAAAAAATCCCCCCTCGCACAAAAGAAAAGCAGCCTGCTCCCAAACGAAAATAGTCCCTGCCGGCTTGCGCTACACTTTTAGTAGCGCCAGCAGTGCATTGCTATGGGGGATCCGGACCGCACCCGGGTGACACCCACTAGAGAGGCCGCATGTCCTAACTACTGGTTGTGGTGTGTCTCACTAGCGCTGAGGGGGCCGTCCGCATGATGACAGGATTGGCTAGACGGAATTTGATTGGCCAACGCTGTCCATGTGATGGTGCTGACCAATCAGAATGCCTCTTCTGCTGAGAGTTAAAGATGTAGGTGATGCCGCAGGGTTTTCAAATCCTCTGACTTGTGAAGCGGGGTCTTGAGAGCGGGGGATTACAAGACATTGGAACAGGGGGACTGGGGGGAAAGGGGAGGGTGTCCAGGGAACTTACACTTTAATGTCATGCTGAGATCCAAGGACGGCAGAGGAGGGGAGGGCTGTGCTGTGTACACAGTGGATGATCCTCACTGCTCCTTACCTGGGACCCGCTCCATCAGTCCTCCTCATCTGACATTGATACCGCTAACATGGATCTTAGGGGGTTCCTATCAGGGTGACCAGGGATGTGTCCCCCCCATAGGAGAAGAATGTAGGATGCCTGGCTCAGGGATGTGCTGCATATTACATGGGCTCTCCTCTGCCTACCAGGAATATTACCCTGTGACCGACCCCTCTCTCCTGGATCATCCAGCATGTCTTCCAGCCAGTGGTGACCTGTTGGGATCTTCCAGGACTGGGAGTGATGGGAAAGCCCTGATCCCTCTCCCCTCCATCATCCTAGAGAAGAGTATAGGGGGGACTCAGCACACCTGCAGCCGTCCCCACACCGACTATGGCTGCGGCTATAGCCAGCTCTCTCATCCGACAGAAGAGACAGGAAAGGGAATCCAACAGTAATCTGGTGTGTACCTCAAAGAGACGCAGCAGCCCCCAGCAAGGTCGACCGCTCCCTGTGTGAGAGGTATGTCTGGGGGTGTTCACTAAAGTCCACTTCTACAGTGGGGGGAGAAGAAGCCTGTCCGGAGAAAACCAGGTCAGTGCATGACAGCTACTTACACTCAGGGCCGGTGCTAGACTATTTTGCACCCTAGGCAAGACCAGCTACTTGCGCCCCCCTCCAAAAAAAAAACTGTACATATTGCCCCCTTTCCTACACATAATGCCCCCCTTTAACCCTACACTCCCCTTCCTGTATACACTGCCCTCTTGAATCCTACACCCCTCTTCCTGTACACACTGCCCTCCTCTAACCCTACATCTCCCTTCCTGTACACACTGCCCTCCTTTAACCCTACATCTCCCTTCCTGCACACACTGCCCTCCTTTAATGCTACATCCACTTCCTGCCCACACTGCCCCCCTTTATTGCTACACCCCTTTTAACCCTAAACCCCCCTTCCTATATACACTGCCCCCCTTTAACCCTACACCCCCTTCCTGTATACACTGCCCCCCTCTCTAGAGGTGACATCCACCGGGGATAAGGAGGTGACAGGAGAAAAATGTGGCACTGGCCATGGCTGCGCCCTAGGTGGCAGTACGCCCTAGGCGGCTGCCTAGTTCGCCTAGTGGTAGCACCGGCCCTGCTTACACTCATTACATCCCTCCATTAATCTGTCCTCGCATCCACCCTTCCCTCCTTCTATTCATTCCTCCATCCATAAATATGTCCATCCTTCCATTCATTCACCTCTACTTCCATCCAACGATCCATTAATCCCTCTATCCATCCATCCATCCTTTCTTCCCTTTCTCCAACAATCTCCATGTAACGGGCCGTTTCAGCAGACAAGGGGTTAAAATCCGTTTAGGCGATATGCCCCTTTCTGAGAGAGCAGGCACAGCTACTTGCAGGAGATCACACTCCCGAACTGGATACAATATAACACTCCAACCTGGAACCTCACGAATAGCTGCTAGCAGACGAACGGACCCAACACTAAAAAAAATCAGATTGGACATTCTGCTTTATGTTTACCAAAACCATGTAATATAAGGACAAAGCTAAATGTACACTCACTCTGTATCCAACCAGGCAGGCCCTTGTACTACACATTGGATGGTAGCTCAAAAGGAGATTGTACAATTAGATTTTACAGAATACCCCCAAAAATGTTTTTCTTACTTTTTGCAACCTGCAAGAGAAACACATAATGAGCTAGTATGCACCGTATACTAGCTCATTATGAAATACTTACCTTAGAACAAGCCCCCGCCGTGCCATCCACTTACCTGTATGATGGGCGACATGTCCAGTCGCCCGTCTTCCGGGATCGCGGCATCCGGCTATCTGATTGGCTGGATGCATGCGCGCGGGAGCCGATGGTCACGGCACGGAGCTCTGAAGGAACGGCACCAGCGGCCGTTCCTTCAGAGCGCATGCGCCAGTGACGTCACTGGCTGCATATAAGGTAAATATCTCCTAAACGGTAAATGTTTAGGAGATATTTACAGTACCTATAGGTAAGCCTTATCATAGGATCATCTATAGGTACAAGTTACAGAGGAAGGTTTACTTCCTCTTTAAGGCTCACCATGCATGTTACAAAAGGTGGAGCCTAAAGCGAAAGGGGTGTGGTTTACAGATATCAGGGCGGGTCTAAAATGGGAAGGGGCATAGCCTTGACAGGAAGGGGTGGGTCATATTTAAATTAGGGGGTGTACGAGTTTAGTCGGGCCTAGAGCAGCACAAAGCTAAATACACCACTGGGTCACATGTGCCGGGAACAGCCTGCCGTACAAGTGAATGTGGTGGCCGTGCTTTTTTAAATACAGATGCTTTCAGAATCTATTGCATTTGTAAGAATTGGTTTTGCACACTTCTTTCATCAATGTGTAGGGGTCATATACAGGAGCATCTCATAAAATTAGAATATCATCAAAAAGTTAATTTATTTCAGTAATTCAATTCAAAAAGGTAAACTCCTATATTTTATATAGATGCATTACACACAGAGTGATAGATTTCAAGCATTTCTTTCTCTTAATTTTAAAGTTTATGGCTTACAGCTAGTGACACCCCACATTTCAGTATCTCAGAAATTTTGAATATTACATAAAACCAATAAAAAAAAGGATTTTTAATACAGAAATGTTGTCTTAGTGAAAAGTCTGTCCATGTACAGTATAGGATGCACTCAATACTTGGTCGCATGAATTACTGCATCAATGCGGCGTGCCATGGAGGCGATCAGACGATTCCAGACCCTATGTCGCAGGGAAACTTTTTGGATATTCACCCTGAATTCCTTTCCCCTGGGGGGCTAAACGAAGAGTTGGAGATTAACACGATCCTATAATGTGGCCGTTTGTTTCCATTCTCTTTGTTACCCCAATCCCCCTCCTCATTTGGAGCACTGCATTATGTGCATAATGTACTTTTCTACACATGGATTGGAGGGTTGTCTTTCTCTTTTCTCCCCCCCCCCCCCCCCCGGTCTTTTTAGTCATTTTTAATTATTTTTGCTTTTATTGTGTCATGTATTTTTATCTTCATGTATGTAGGTGCATACACAATTTTCCTTACATGTATTTGTGGGTGTATTATATGTAGGTATATATTTAACTCTTACATCTAATTTAATTAATATTTGTAAGCAGTCACATTGGTGGAGGCTATTCATCACTTTATATGCCTATCACTGAATGATCACTGTGGTGTCCTAGTCACTATAAATTGTTTGTGTTGGGTTTTACGCTATTGCGTTTTTCATTTATTTTTATGATCCAACGACCATTGAGTTAACACAATCACATTGGCCCGGATCTTCCATCAAGGTGACAAGACCTTATATAGAGAACCTGCTTTTATCTTACCTCCCTTTGGTAAGCACACACCCTTAAGTGGTCTGGTCCTGAAATTGAGTTTATATTCATTGTTGGACTTTTATGGACTTTACATCTCCATTGCTCATTATTTAGCGCGACTTAAATTTATAACTATATATTTGAATCCACATACTGTCATATGTCCCATGTATGAGTTTCCCCCATTTCAGTTTTATATGCTTTTATCACTCTTCGTGGTTTTTATCCCCCCCCCCTTTTTTTAATTAGTTCACTTACAGCATTCATTAGCGATATTGAAGACCCCTGTCACATTCAGAATAGGTTATTTATAGTTTCCCTTGTGGAGGGACGGGCCAGCCTGATGAAGGAGGTGGATCCTCTGAAACGAGGTTGCGGCCCGCCCTCTCCACAGCCTCAGCTGTTTCCTGCCGGCTTCCATGGAGGAACCGGCAGTGTCCTGTGACACTGCATGCGGCTCCCGGCTGAGCGCCGCCAGTGTCCCTGGGGGAGGTGTGTTCGGACTCCTCCCGGCACCCCCAGGACCTCCCGACCTCCGTCCCTGGATACCGGTGGCACACCTGAAGCTGGGCGTATGCCACTCACATCACCTTTCAGTATATTATGTTTGGGGACCCGCTTCTTTGATTATCTGCATGTCGACACTGGCTTCCTTTCATGTAAGTGCCCCTGAATAAAATTTGTTTTTACATAGTAACATTTCTGACCTGGCGACCTTGTTTTTTCCTTTTTCTAATTTTATTAGATGCACCTGTGTATGTAGACACACACACATGCATGGGGTGCACACAGCTATGCCCTTATATATATATATATATATATATACACATCGGGTGCATGTGCATACGAATACTACAACTGTGCCATATATATTAGGTATTGTTGTACACACCACCAATCATTCTCCACCATTCACTGTTCACTCCGTACCGAGCAAAAAGTGACGGTTACATGTGCTGATGGTGTAGATTTTTTTTCAGATGTCTTTTTGAAAATTTCCACAAGATGGCGCTCCAACAAAGCAAATGAGCAACTCACACATTCTAGTATTGGCATTTAGCCCCAATTTACTTTATTCGCAGCAAGTTCTGTGTGGATTGCATGCAAATCTCACCCTGTTAATGTGAATCGATGCGGGTTTGTATGTTAAGTTAACGCCCACCCCCAAATCGGTTCGCAAAACGCAGTACAATTTGCAGAATCTGACCCATGCAATCTGATTCTGGTGCAGCCAAAAAAAAAACGGTCCTGCATGTTTTTGGTGCAAATTTGGTGTGATTAGAGCCATACAGAATAAGCCCTGGTTTACACTGATGTGATGCTGGAAACGTACAAGATTTGCTATCTGCTGCGGGTGTCAGCCTGGATTCACACTGATGCGATGCGGGAACCACTGCGATTCCTGTGCGGGTTCTCACATTGCATCTGACTCGCAGGCAGTGCACACTGCTGTCTGTGAACTGCTGCAGGTGTCAATGTAAAGTTAATGACACCCCCAAAATTGGTTCACAGAACACAGTGCGAGCTGTGAAATGGGACGGGATTTGGATCGCATAGGTCTGAACACCTATGCAATCCGATTCCAGTGCAGACTAAAAATAAGGTCCTGCACCATTTTGGTCCGAATGCAATGCCATTTCATCCATATAAGCTGTATGGCTGATTTTGCATTGTGCAGACATCACAACTATATAGATCAGACCAAAATGAGGAGGAAAGAGGGACGGAGGGACTTTATTCCAAATCAGGGACCATGGCTGCTGTTAGAAATCATACAGCCTACCTGACATGCCCCCGCCCCCCCCCCCCCTGCCGAAAACGTCTGCGGACTTAGAAGATCTATAAGGCCCTTTCTTTGCAGCCTCAGCAGCACAGATTAACCACTTCTGGACCAGAAGATTTTCCCCCTTAACCACTTCCATACAGGGCATTTTCACCCCCTTCCTGCCCAGGCCAATTTTCAGCTTTTAGCGCTGTTGCATTTTGAATGACAATTGCGCGGTCATGCAACACTGTACCTACACCAAATTCATGTAATTTTTTTCCCACAAATAGAGCTTTCTTTTGGTGGTATTTGATCACTGCAATGTTTTCCTTTTAGCTAAACAAATAAAAAAAGTTTTTTGTTTATGTTATGAAATGTTGCAAATAGACATGATCCTGCACTACTATGTAGGGGGGAGGGGTGAATGTGGGAGCGGATCAGCGGGTACCGAGGACTCGATGTCCGCCGTCACCTTCCAATTATTCGGCACAGAGGAAGATCGACGTTCTGTCAGTAGGGAAGGCATGGATCCTGTGTCTCTGCCAAGCAGGAAATGGATCCATGCCTTCCCCTAGTAAAAGCACCTCCCCCACAGTACAAAAACACTGGCTAGGCACACAGTTAACCCTTTGAGCGTCCCTGATGTTAACCCCTTCCCAGCCAGTGTCATTAGTACAGTGACAGTGTATACACTATATTACCAAAAGTATTGGGACGCCTGCCTTTACACACACATGAACTGTAATGGCATCCAAGTCTTAGTCCGTGGGGTTCAATATTGGGTTGGCCCACCCTTTGCAGCTATAACAGCTTCAACTCTTCTGGGAAGGCTGTCCACAAGGTTTAGGAGTGGTCCATAAAGACATGGATGAGCGAGTTGGTTGCCGCCACACACCTCACCTGGTTGCTGCCACACACGCTTGACACCATCTGAAACAAATAAGTCTGGGAAGGCTCTCCACAAGGTTTAGGAGTGTGTCTATGGGAATGTTTGACCATTCTTCCAGAAGTGCATTTGTGAGGTCAGGCACTGATGTTGAACGAGAAGGCCTGGCTCGCAGTCTCCACTCTAATTCATTTCAAAGCCATTCTATTGGGTTGAGGTGGATGGGCGTCCGCAAGGGGGGGGCAAGTGCCCCCACTGGAAATTTCCTGGCCTGCTCTAAAGGGGATCTATGGGGGACCCTGGCCTGCTCTAAAGGGGATAATATTAGCTAAATATATACAGTATCTCACAAAAGTGAGTACACCCCCTCACATTTTTGTAAATATTTTATTCTATCTTTTCATGTGACAACACTGAAGAAATGACACTTTGCTACAATGTAAAGTAGTGAGTGTACAGCTTGTATAACAGTGTAAATTTACTGTCCCCTCAAAATAACTCAACACACAGCCATTAATGTCTAAACATCTGGCAAAAAAAAGTGAGTACACCCCCTAAGTGAAAATGTCCAAATTGGGCCCAAAGTGTCAATATTTTGTGTGGCCACCATTATTTTCCAGCACTGCCTTAACTCTCTTGTACATGGAGTTTACCAGAGCTTCACAGGTTGCCACTCGTGTCCTCTTTCACTCCTCCATGTTGACATCACGGAGCTCCTCCACCATCTTGCGCTCCTCCACCTTCCATTTGAGGATGCCTCACAGATGCTCAGTAGAGTTTAGGTCTGGAGACATGCTTGGCCAGTCCATCATCTTTACCCTCAGCTTCTTTAGCAAGGCAGTGGTCATCTTGGAGGTGTGTTTGGGGTCGTTATGTTGGAATACTGCCCTGTGGCCCAGTCTCTGAAGGGAGGGGATCATGCTCTGCTTCAGTATGTCACAGTACATGTTGGCATTCATGGTTCCCTCAATGAACTGTAGCTCCCCAGTGCCGGCAGCACTCATGCAGCCCCAGACCATGACACTCCACCACCATGCCTGACTGTAGGAAGACACACTTGTCTTTGTACTCCTCACCTGGTTGCCGCCACACACGCCTGACACCATCTGAACCAAATAAGTTTATCTTGGTCTCATCAGACCACAGGAGATGGTTCCAGTAATCCGTGTCCTTAGTCTGCTTGTCTTCAGTAAACTGTTTGCGGGTTTTCTTGTGCATCATCTTTAGAAGAGGCTTCCTTCTGGGATGACAGCCATGCAGACCAATTTGATGCAGTGTGCGGTGTATGGTCTGAGCACTGACAGGCTGACCCTCCACCCCTTCAACCTCTGCAGCAATGCTGGCAGCACTCATACGTCTATTTCCCAAAGACAACCTCTGGATATGATGCTGAGCACGTGCACTCAACTTCTTTGGTCGACCATGGAGAGGCCTGTTCTGAGTGGAACCTGTCCTGTTAAACCGCTGTATGGTCTTGGCCACCATGCTGCAGCTCAGTTTCAGGGTCTTGGCAATCATCTTATAGCCTAGGCAATCTTTATGTAGAGCAACAATGCTTTTTTTTTTCAGATCCTTTCCAATGAGGTGCCATGTTGAACTTCCAGTGACCAGTATGAGAGAGTGAGAGCGATAACACAAATTTTAACACACCTGCTCCCCATTCACACCTGAGACCTTGTAACATTAACGAGTCACATGACACCGGGGAGGGAAAATGGCTAATTGAGCCCAATTTGGACATTGTCACTTAGGGGTGTACTCACTTTTGTTGCCAGCGGTTTAGACATTAATGGCTGTGTGTTGAGTTATTTTGAGGGGACAGTAAATTTACACTGTTATACAAGCTGTACACTCACTACTTTACATTGTAGCAAAGTGTCATTTCTTCAGTGTTGTCACATGAAAATATACAATAAAATATTTACAAAAAAAATATATATATATATATATATATATAATTATAGTGTTTTCTTTTCTCTCTCTTTTTTATTTGTTGTCCATTTCTGGTATAATGAAGTTAGTATTCAGTTCCGATGTATCTTTGCTAAGTTACATTTGAATGAAAAGATCACATGATACTGAATTTAACACGAGTTTATTAAAGATTGTTAACAGTGAAAATGATGCACTTAAAAAAAAAAGGAAAAGCAGTTTTTATAAGGTGTGACATTTAGATTATCACTTGAATATTCATTTTTAAAATGGTGATAGCAATTTTATGAATGACATAGATATACTGTATAATAATTGCTTTACACAACCTTCGACTTTCTATAGGTAATGGAATACAGGTTATTGGGAATATCTGTGATTATGGGGTCATTTTAGATTAACAACTTGACCTCCGGAAGGTTTTACCCCCCATTTTTTCCTGTTCAGCTCTGTGGTACTTCATCTGGCAATTGCTCGGTCATGCAACACTGTACCCAAATGACATTTAGATAACTTTTTTTCACACAAAGAAAGCTTTCTTTTGGTGGTATTTGATCTACACTGGGTTTTTTTTTTATTTTACATCTTAAAGGGACCAAAAATGACCAAAAAAGTTGAAAAAAAAAAATTTCTAATGAAAGAAAACCTTGCGAGCTACTATGTGTGTTTGCAGTGAGCTAGGATAGATGCTGCTGGCCCTGTCCACAATCCCATATAGATGTGCATAAACAAATTCAATCAAAAGTGCCGCGCTATGTGTAGCTTACAAACATAAATATTACTGTGCAAAAAATTATACCAAATCATACATTGTATAAACAATCTCCTGTATTAAAACCAAAATAACATGCAATCAATAGTGCTTATGTAAAGTCCTCTTATTGGTAGTCCATATAACTCCTATGTGGCCTGACCCCACCATCCAATCACCGTCCACAAATTTTAGGTGTGCTCTTACCTCAAAGTATGTGACCTCACAATTAAGTTTGGTCAAGCACTGCATTTGAGCAAATCCTGAGCTCGTCAGTAGATTCTAGAATTGCCCTGGGGAAGACACGTGACCCTGTATCAACACGTATTGGGGAGGAGCAACAATAGTGAAGGCTTCGAGAAGTTAGCAAGTTAGCAGCCCATGGGTAGAAATCGGCATGTGCAGCCGGGGGGAAACACTAGACAAAAACATTACCTGTCAAAGCCTGGTGCACTGGAAGTGCTCCAAAAAATGTGATGCGCCACCTCACTGATGCTCCCCCACTTTAGGTGTGCTCTTACCTCAAAGTTTGTGACCTCACAATTAGGTTTGGTCAAGCAGTGCATTTGAGCCACTCCTGAGATCGTTAGTAGATTCTAGAATTCCCCTGGGGAAGACACGTGACCCTGTGTCAACACGCGTTGGGGAGGAGCAACAACAGTGAAGCCTTCGAGGAGTTAGCAGCCCATGGGGAGAAATCTGCATGTGCAGCCGGAGGGAAACACTAGACAAAAACATTACCTTTCAAAGCCTGGTGCACTGGAAGCGCTCCAAAAAATGTGATGTGCCACCTCACTGGTGCTCTCCCACTTTAGGTGTGCTCTTACCTCAAAGTTTGTGACCTCACAATTAAGTTTGGTCAAGCAGTGCATTTGAGCCCCTCATGAGCTTGTTAGTAAATTCTAGAATTCCCCTGGGGAAGACACGTCATCCTGTGTCAACACGCGTTGGGGAGGAGCAAGAACAGTAAAGGCTTTGAGGAGTTAGCAGCTCATGGGGAGAAATCAGCTTTTGTGGCCAGGGGGAAACACTAGACAAAAACATTACCTGTCAAAGCCTGGTGCACTGGAAGCACCAGAAGAGTGTGAGTATTCAATCTGCATTTGGCTTAAAAAAGCCAGTGTTTCACAGTTAGGTCCAAATATATTTGGACACAGGCACAATTTTAGTTTTTTTTTTTTTTCAGGTATTTACCGAAACATATTCAAGCTATAGTTATATATTGGATATGGGCTGATAGATCACACTCTCAGGTTTGATTTGAGGGTATGTACATCCAAATCAGGGGAAGGGTTTAGGAGTTACAGCTCTTAAGAATCAAAAGCTGTTTCATGACCAGGTGTGGGCTACTCCTTCGTTATTTCTTCATCAATTTAGCAGGTAAAAGGTCTGGAGTTAATTCTAAATGTGGTATTTGCATTTGGAATCTATTGCTGTGAACCTACATCATGCGTTCAAAGGAGCTGTCCATGCAAGTGAAACGAGCCATTGTAAGGCTTCAAAAACTAAACAAATCCATCAAAGAGATCGCAGCAACATTAGGAGTGGCCAAATCAACAGTTTGGTACATTCTGAGGAAAGAAGAACACACTGGTGAGCTCAGCAACATAAAAAGGCCTGGATGTCCACGGAAGACAACAGTGGTGAATGGTCGCAAGATCCTCTTTATGGTAAGGAAAAACCCATTCACAACATCCAGACAAGTGAAAGACACTCTCCAGGAGGTGGGCGTATCAATGGCAAAGTCTACAATCAGGAGAAGGCTTCACAAGAGCAAATACAGAGGGTTCACCACAAGGTGCAAACCATTCATCAGCCTGAAGAATAGAAAAGCCAGATTAGACTTTGGCAAAATACATCTAAAAAAGCCAGACCGGTTCTGGAAAAGCATTCTTTAGACAGATGGAACCAAGATTAACCGGTTGCCGACCACCCACCACAGTGTTACTGCGACAAGGTGGCTCGGCTGCGTGAACTGACGTAACTGTACGTTGGTTGCGTGTGGGGGTAGGGGGCGCGTGACCGCGTGTGCCCGCCAACCCTGCGTTGTGCTGATTCAGTTTAGAACTGATCAGTCATCAGGTCCAGGCCAATGATTTTTGGCCTGGACCTGGTGATCGGTTCTGACCAATTGCAGAATGTCCTGTGCCTGTGTAATGTAAACACAGGCACAGCAAATGATGCAATCTCCTCTCCTGCATGTTCCAGGATGAGAGGAGAGAACATCTACCATGAGTACACAAGCACTACACTGACACCAGTACACATAGGTGCATATTTAACCCCCTGATCACCCCTCAGTTAACCCTTTCACTCCCTTTCACAGTGTCACTATATACAGTACAGTATACAGATAATTTACTGATCACTGTATTAGTGTCACTTGTGACACCATTTTAGTGTGAGTGGCAGTTAGCGGTAGTTTAGCGGCAGTCCCAGATAGGTTTAGGGTACCCGCCATATATCCCCTAATAAAGATTTAACAACTGATGACCCCCAGTTAGCCCCTTCATTGCCGTGTCACTGTTATAGTGTACAGATCTTTTTTTCTGATCACTGTATTAGTGTTACAGGTGACATCAGTTAGCGTTAACGTTGGTTAGCGTTAATACAGGACAGCGTCAGATTGCCCGCTGCATATTTAGAAATACATTTTAATCCTTTGATTGCCAGTAACACACACACACTAAACACCTCCATTACTAGTATAGTGTCTGAACGGATCAATATGTTTGATCAGATCAGAACTATACTAGTGTCCCCAACAGTATAGTATAGTGTTCCCAAAACTCAGTGCTATCTATCGGTCAGTTCAGTATAGACCATACATTGATATCTATCTATATATATATATATATATATATATATAGGGCAATTGAGTATCTATCGGTCAGTTCAGTATAGACCATACATTAATATCTATACATATATAGGGCAATTGAGTTCAGTATAGACCATACATTGATATCTACAGTATATATATATATATATATATATATATATAGATATATATAGGGCAATTGAGTATCTATCGGTCAGTTTAGTATATACCATACATTGATATCTATATATATCTATATATATATATATATATATATATATATATAGGCCACTTGAGTATATATTAGGCCATTGATTATCTATCAGTCAGTTCAATATAGACCATACATTGATATCCATATATATATTTAGGGCAATTGAGTATCTATCGGTCAGTTCAGTATAGACCATACATTGATATCTATATATATATTTAGGGCAATTGAGTATATATTAGGCCATTGATTATCTATCAGTCAGTTCAATATAGACCATACATTGATATATATATATATATATATATATATATAGGGCAATTGAGTATCTATCGGTCAGTTTAGTATATACCATACATTGATATCTATATATATATATATATATATATATATATATATATATATATATATATATATATATATATATATATATATATAGGCCACTTGAGTATATATTAGGCCATTCAGTATCTATCGGTCGTGTCAGTATAGACCATATATTGATATCTACATATATATAGACCACTTGAGTATTGCCCCCACACCTGCCAGCACCTGCGTTTAGCCCCTCCGCCCAGCCCCCAAGAAGTGCAGTATCAGCAGATTACTGTCACTTCCAATACACAGCCCACTAAACCGCAGCGTTAGCAGAGTCAGGCCTGATCTCTGCTAGTACTAGCAGTTCCATTTTTTGGTAGCGGTTCAAACAGTCCTTGACAACCAGGTGCTTTTTTACCTGTGAGTCACACTAGGTACCTATAAGTTCATTGGCCAAAAAAGTCCAAACAGAAGTACACTAGAAGAGGCCTACACAATGCTGAGCATGACAGATGAGAGTGATGGGGAAGCCTCACTATCCGAACCATGCTCAGTATTCGAACCTATAGAAAGCAGCAGCACCCTGCCCAGGGCCACTGATAGGGGGGGGGGGGACCACCAGCCCTCTTGTAGGGGGCCCTAGCACACAGGGGGGCCCACACAGAGAGGGGGATTAGTGATGGGCAACAAATACAGAAATCTTCCTCCAGCACCTGAATCTGATCTGTCCCTCTCCCTGCTATCAGCTTTTATCTGCTGAGAAAGAGACAGTCGTCCCTCACTAATCCCCATCCCTTGTGTGCCCCCCCTCCCAGCACTTATCTCTGCTCAGGAGTTTTTTTGTAAATTGTAACTTTGTTTCTTTCTCTCTGTCTCTCTGATCACTGAGCTCCAACTGCCCAGCCTGTATATTTTTCTCATCTCATCTTCTTTTTTATTTAACGTTTTTTTTTAGATTTAGCAGGAATTATGCGAGTTATGTTATATTTGTGTCTGATAATAGTGATTTTGTTGTAATTTTAGCTAAATATAGCTTTAAAATTTTCTTGGGGGGGCCCTGCCAGGTAGTCTGTACGGGGCCCCGCGATTTCTAACAGCAGACCTGACCCTGACAGATAGCTCTGACGACGGAGTTGTGGTCCCTGCTAAGGTCAGGCATACCCAACCCCGTTCTTCTGTTGCTGAGGTGCAACAATCACAGGGTTCTCATATGCAGCAGTGTCGGTACTATTGCCGCTCAACCTTCTAGTGAACTGGCAAGCACCAGCAGCCTAGTACATCCTGGTCATAGTCAAACCAGCACTGCAGTAACACTTGAAAATTGTGCCTGTGTCCAAATAGATATGGAGCTAACTGTAATAGGTTATAAGCACTATTGGAATCTCTTTCTACCCATATGCACCCTGATGACACTGGAATAAGGGAAGGTACTCTATGAAAGGAATAAAGAGCCGGAAGATCTAGAATCTACTAAGGAGCTCAGGAGGGGCTCAAACGCACTGTCTGACCAAACATAATTGTGAGGTCACACATTTTGAGGTGAGAGCACACCTAAAGAGGGGGAGCACCAGTGAAGTGACACATTGCATTTTTTGGAGCACTTTGATATTAACCCCTTAACGCCGATGTAACGCAAATTTGCGCCCTTCGGCTTCAAGGGGATGTAGCGGGATGATGTGCAGCTGCAGGCATCACCCCAGTACCGTTACCATTTTTTTTAGAGCAGATGGTCGGCTTTCTTATGATAAGCAGACGCTTGGCTGTTATTACAAGCAACGAGAGGGGACACCCCCTCCTGCTGCTCCGCCCGGGTCTCCTGTCCCAGAGGGAGACCCGAGGGACCAGCCAGCATGTCCGCCTACTGGTCGGAGTCCCGAACAAAGCAGGATTCGGCTTTGACCAGGTCTCTGATGTAGAAACCCGGAAGCGATGTCATGACATCACTTCCAGGTTCCTGGACACTTAAAGGCGTCAGATTTAAAAAAAAAAAAAATGACAGTATTCAAAACAGCCAAACTTGGCATTTTGAATGCTTTTAAGTGCAAAGGAGGGGTTTGGGGTTCTTTAGACCCCCAGATCCCTCTATAAAGAGTATAAAGAGGGGATGAATACATTCCTTGCGACAGCAATAAAAGTGATAAAAAAAAAAAAGATAAATTAAAGGTACCGTGTAAAAAAAAAAAAATTAAATAAAATAAACAAAAAAGTTTAAAGCGCCCCCGTCTCTCCGTGGAAACGAACGCATATGTAAACAGTGCTCAAACCACATATGTGAGGTATCACTGCGATCTTTAGAGTTAGAGCAATAATTCTAGCACCAGACTTCCTCTGTAACTCTAAATAGGTAACTGTTAAAATGTTTTAAATCGTCGCCTATGGAGATATTTAAGTACTATAGTTTGTCGCCATTCCACGAGCGTTTAAATGTAGCACCCTCCTAGGTAGGTGCTAGAGAGAGAGTATAGTTTTTGGCTCTGTCTGCCTATCAGAGGAGTCGCAGGGAAATCTATATTGCTTTCTGCCTACCAGACAGCAGGATCTGTTAGTGATGTCTGCTCAGTGTGCTCAGCATGTGATTCATTGGATCTAGAATGTGTTTCACACTGGTCCAATAGGGAGGCACGTTTGACAGTGGGAGGAACCCTGACCAATGGGTACACAGGCTTTGATACAGTCCCGGTGATTGGTAGAGACTGGCAGTCTCGGTGCATTATGGGATACTGTATAAAATCCAGGAGCACGTGTTCTGCGGAGTCTTTGACTGGGGAGCAGAGTCCCGGAGGGTGGCGGCTGCCTTCTCCTCTGTAGCCGTGGCACGTGGTCATAGGCAGTCGGCCTGGGGACCAGAGGAAAGGAACTGAACCCAGAGGTCCAGGAGAACTGACTGGTGGGGTAGACACTGGAGACCCTCAAAAAACAGTATAGTGAGCACAGGGGATCGTGTCTAGGGGCCTGACCTGAGGGGGGCCACCCCAGTGTAGGATAGTCAGAAGACGGGTGTCAGTCTGTGGAGTGAAAGGGGATACTAGGCAGGTATCCCGAAGATAAGTTGCCTGTACAGAGACTTAACTTAAATTCATCTAGTGGCAAGGTAAATCTGCAGCCTGGCTGCATCGTAAGTGACAGTCTTCATCCATTGTGAATAGTTCAATTTGGAGTATTCTACTCTTCCCTTCTTCCATCCCTATTTAAAAAAAACACCAAAACCAACTACATAGCCCTGGACTGATCGTTGACCGAGCCAAGAAGTAAAGTGTTAACCACTTGCCTTCTGTGCACTTAAACCCCCTTCCCATCCAGGCCAATTTTCAGCTTTCAGCGCTGTCACACTTTGAATGACAATTGCGCGGTCATGCTACACTGTACCCATTTGAAATTTTTATCATTTTTTTTCACACAAATAGAGCTTTCTTTTGGTGGTATGTAATCATCTCTGGGTTTTTTATTTTTTACAAAAAAAAAGAATAAAGACAAATAATTTTGAAAAAAAAAAAAAGTTTTTCTTATTTTCTGCGAGTAAATTTTGAAAATAAATTTTTCTCCTTCACTGATGTGCGCTGATGAGGCGGCATTGATGGGCACTGATAGGCTGCACTGATGGGCACTGATGAGGTGGCACTTATGGGCACTGATGAGGTGGCACTTATGGGCACTGATGAGGAGGTACTAATATGCCGCACTGATGAGCACTGATAGGCGGCACTGATAGGCGGCACTGATGAGCACTGATAGGCGGCAATGCTGGGCACTGATAGGCGGCACTGCTGGGCACTGATAGGCGGCACTGCTGGGCACTGAGAGGTGGCACTGCTGGGCACTGACAGGTGGCACTGCTGGGCACTGACAGGCTGCACTGAGAGGCGGCACTGATGGGCACTGATAGGCGGCACTGATGGGCACTGGCGGATGGCACTGGACACTGACGGGTGGCACTGATGAGCGGCACTGATGGGCAGCACCATCAGTGCCCACACTCAGTGCCCATAGTGCTGCCAGTCAGTGCTCATCAGTGCCTAGATGAGCAGGCACTGATGGGCACTGACTAGCAGCACTATGGGCACTGATTGTGGGCATTGATGGGGGGCACTGATGGCGGGCACTGTGGGCACTGATGGGGGGGCACTGTGTGTGTGTTTTTACCTTGTGTAATCAGGGCACTGGTGATCGGTGCCCTGATTACATTCTCTTGTGTCCCCGGCGCTGTGAGGCTCCCCCTCCTTCCTCACACTGCAGGCTCTGTGTGAGGAAGGAGCGCCGGCGATGAGAGATGATCTCATATGTTTACATATGAGATCATCGCTCATTGGACGGCCAGATCACGTGGTGAATGGCCGCTGTGATTGGCCATTCACCACGATCTGTGATCGGCCGTGTCCAAGGGACACGGCCGACACAGATTTTCCCCACAGTGCGCTCGCAGGAGCGCGCTGGGGGCGTGTCACTGGGAGGCCGTTTAAAAATGGCCTCCCGAAAATTTGAGTCCGCGCTGCAGCCGTATATAGGCTGTAGCGCGGATGGGGGGTGGTTAATCTGTGAATGCCGGTGTTGCTAATGGTAACCCAGGGGGACCCGAGAGTGTATTATCCAGCAGTCCTCAAGGGGGCAGTGCTACATAAAGTATGACATATTAGATCTCTTTTTACTCAGCATAACATCATCTTTCACATTATATGAAAAAAAGTGGGCTAACTTTACTGTTTTTCTTTTCTTTTTTTTTCATTCATGAAAGTGTATTTCTTCCAAAAAATTTGCATTTGAAAGACCGCTGCACAAACAGTGTAACATAAAATATTACAAAAATAATTTTATTCTCTAGGGTCTCTGCTAAAAAAAACATACATGATGTTTGGGGGGTTCTAAGTAATTTTCAAGCAAAAGATACAGATTTTAACTTGTAAGCAACAAATGTCTGTAAAAGGTATGAAGACGTTAAGCCATATTTGTGGACGGTGATTGGATGGTGGGGTCACGCCACATAAGAGCTTTATGGACTACTAATCGGAGGACTTTACATTATTACATGTTATTTTGGTTTTAACACAGGAGATTGTTTATTCGCTGTATGATTTGGTATCATTTGTTTGAACTCGATAATATTTATGTTTGTAAGCTACGCATAGCGCGGCACTTATATTGATTGAAAACAATATTTTCTACTTTCTGTCTTTAGCAGCAAATTTTTATGGTTTATACAATGCAGATTTTCATGGCTATTTTGCTTTTTTATTTCTCTTGCAGTGAATTTGCTTATGTATCCGAGCTTCAGAATGTATAACGCCACAGTTCCTGCTGAAAAGAAGAAGCCCATTTTGCTGATGAAACTCCCTGCCATGGAATAACGACTGTTTCATAAAGGGGATGGAGCTTCTGCTTTCAAGACCAGGAAGTTCTCCAACCATGGAGGGGGGGGGGGGGGCTCGATCAATAGTGCACCCACTACAAAGCACCTTGAAGAACTTATAATGGAATGGAATGGAATAGTTGTCCAGGGTTGGACAAAAGGAGCAAGTTGGCTTTGCTCAGAGTTCTACTTTAGAGACTTTATTTTATATTTGCTATACACGTCGTTTCCTTTCTTCAGCATAGAAGATAACATTTTGTATTTCTAGGCGTGTAGCCAGCTATGGCCTTGGTGCTAGGTTGTTGACTTAAGTGGTGGACACGTGATCTAACGTTATCTCTTAGCTGTACTAAAGCTGTTCTAAGTTATTGAATGGAACTTTCTCACAGCTGTTTTGTGTGCGTGTTTTCTCTCCCTGTATACACAGCCTTTTGGGTATATTTTTGGTTATATGTTTTATGGTATAATTGTACCACACCCCCTAAGGAGTTGCAAGTAGAAAAGTATTCTTCACCCTGCACAGCCAGGCACACCACATCTTCACAGCACACTTGAGCCAAAGAACAGTCCAGCGTTTTTATGTTTTATAGAGGGAAATAAACTTGGATAGGGATTTTATGGGATGCCCACTTGATCAAAGTAGTAGAACTCTTCAGGGATACAACTATCTACAGTCTATATATACACTTCTCCTCTGCCTCCTCCACACAGCTTGATTGCAGAAATACAACTCCCAAGACAGGCTGGCACACTGTTGGGTGATCTGCCAAAAGACTCAGTTAAATCAATAGCAAAAGCCCTTTACAGGCAGGGACCATGGGTCCCTTGTTTGTGTAGCAAAGCCCTAGTGCCCAGCTGTCTTCATGTGGCTACTTTTCCCAGCACTGCCTCTTCAGGCACTGACAGCCCGCCTGGCTGCAGCTGCCTCTGTCTCCAGCCCTCCTGGCTAAGACTCCACAGTCCTCACAGACCAACTCTGCATCCGTTCCAGACTGCTCCTCTCGGGCATGCCTTTCAGACCTCTGACTGTACACTCACCAGCCCATCTGGCTGTCTTGCTCCCTGGAGATTTGCCCGGCAGTGTTCTCCTGCTGTCCTTCTCCTGCTCCAGTGCCTCTGGTCCTGTGTCCTACCCCTGTGTGTCGTGAAGAGGGTCCCTTCTGCACCCGAGCCCAGGTCTGAGGTCACCCCCCCAGATGAGGAGGCACCTACAAGGCTACAAGGGTCCCTGACAGCCTAACACTCCATCTCCAGCTTCCACCCAAACACCACTGCCCCAACTGGGCTGACCTAGAGTATTTGAGGGGGCCACAGAATACTCCAGACAGCTCCTCCCCCCCCCCCACTCCCATTCTTCTGGAAATTTCCAGCAAGTTCCAAAAGTAGGGGGAGGTCTCAGAGATGCTGCCTGTGAGTCATCCAGGCTGCTAGCCAAGCCAAACAATTTTCCTGCACTTACAAAAAGCTATTACTGTAGCTAGGCCATGCTACATATTATTCAACAGACAGACTGACTTTAAGAGATTGTAGCACCCTCTAGTGTGCTACTAGTGCCAGTGTAGGCACATTTAGGCTTATGCCTCATGGCAAGTTTTGTGAGCCAGAAATTGGGTTTGTGGTCCTGCAGGTCAGGCTGAATAGCTCAACAGAGGCAGGTCTCTGGTACCAACCCCTGGATCTAGAAGCTTCTGAAAGTTAGTGGGTGGTGGCCAGGAGGTCCTGATCTGCATACTTAGGGGATTCTAAACAATCCCCAGGAAAAATGTCCTGGCAGGTATGACGGATCAGTCCTTAAATATGAAAGAGCCTAGCCAGCAGGGGGTTGGATGGAAGATGGAGTGCTGAGGAGGCTGTCAGTAGCCTAGGAGGTAACCCCTGGGTCTAGAGGGGCTCTGCCTCCAGACTGGGCTTGGGCTGGCTTGGAAAGATCCCATTAGCAGAACAATTTGAAAAGGAATCTTGCCTAAAAGCAGCAGGAGCAAAGAGGACAGAGTGAGTACATCAGCACACCCAGGGATTCACAGGGGGAGAGACTGACATATGTAGCCAGCTTTCGGAGGACAGCATGGTGCTTAATCCTTCATCTTTTGTCCTAGGAGATCTTCAGAGCAGCCAGGCATGCTGGTAGACGAGCAGCCAGGAGGGTTGGTAGTACCTTCAGGCATTGGAGTTGGGGATACTCCTGTATGCAGTTTGCAACATGTTGTTCTATTTTATAAAGGGGTATAGAAGCTCCTGGTCCTCAAGAGACTTTTGCTACTGATCTGTAAGGACCGAAGGTGTCCAGGAAGGAGAGCAGTCCAGGATCCTTACTTTGTACAGAGGAAGGATGTTGTCCCTATTCATTGTTTTCAGTCAAGTTGGGCATCCCATATCCCTTCTACTCCATCCAAGTTGTTATTCCCAGGTCTTTTTTTCGGCGGGAACGCAGGGGCACGCAGTTCCGGCACCTCCAGCACTGAATGTATGACATGGCAAGGGGTTCTCGGATGAGCTGGAGGGTCTACTGATGCTGGCCGCTGGGGGATCTATTGTTGCTGGATGGGATCTATTTTTGCATGCCGATCTATTGTTGCTGGTGGAGGATCTTTTGTAACTGTGGGTTAATTGTGACTGGAAGGGATCTACTGTTTAGGGAAGGGTCTACTGTTGCTGGCTGCTGGAGAGTCCATTGTTGCTAGCTGGGAGATCTGTTGTTGCTGCTGGGGGTCTATTGTTGCTGGAGGGAGGGGGGGGGTCTATTGCTGCTGGCTGTAGGGGGATCTATTTTATTGCTTTTCTTGTTATCATTACCAAATTCCGTACTACAAAATGATACTTGGCCATATATTCTCCAAAAAGGGTCTGTACTGGGAGCTGGGTAGGGGGTGTGAAACCAAGGGTCAGTTCTCGGAGCTGGGTAGGGGGAGTGAAACCAAGGGTCAGTGCTCGGAGGTGGGTGAAACCAAGGGTGAGTGCCTGGAGCTGGGTACGGGGAGTGAAACCAAGGGTCAGTGCTCGGAGGTGGGTGGGGGGTGAAACCAAGGGTCAGTGCCTGGAGCTGGGTAGGGGGAGTGAAACCAAGGGTCAGTGCTCGGAGGTGGGTAGGGGGTGAAACCAAGGGTCAGTGTCCAGAGCTGGGTAGAGGGGGGTGAAACCAAGGGTCAGTGCTCGGAGCTGGGTAGGGGGAGTGAAACCAAGTGTCAGTGCTCGGAGGTGGGTAGGGGGAGTGAAACCAAGGGTCAGTGCTCGGAGGTGGGTAGGGGGAGTGAAACCAAGGGTCAGTGCTCGGAGCTGGGTAGGGGGAATGAAACCAAGGGTCAGTGCTCGGAGGTGGGTGGGGGGTGAAACCAAGGGTCAGTGCTCGGAGCTGGGTAGGGGGAGTGAAACCAAGGGTCAGTGCTCGGAGGTGGGTGGGGGGTGAAACCAAGGGTCAGTGCTCGGAGCTGGGTAGGGGGAGTGAAACCAAGGGTCAGTGCTCGGAGGTGGGTGGGGGGTGAAACCAAGGGTCAGTGCCCGGAGCTGGGTAGGGGGGGGGGGTGAAACCAAGGGTCAGTGCTTGGAGATGGGTAGGGGGAATGAAACCAAGGGTCAGTGCTCGGAGGTGGGTAGGGGGTAAAACCAAGGGTCAGTGCCTGGAGCTGGGTAGGGGGGGGGGGTGAAACCAAGGGTCAGTGCTCGGAGGTGGGTGGGGGGGTGAAACCAAGGGTCAGTGCTCGGAGGTGGGTGGGGGGGTGAAACCAAGGGTCAGTGCTTGGAGCTGGGTAGGGGGAGTGAAACCAAGGGTCAGTGCTCAGAGCTGGGTAGGGGGTGAAACCAAGGGTCAGTGCTCAGAGGTGGGTAGGGGGGGGTGAAACCAAGGGTGAGTGCTCGGAGCTGGGTAGGGGGGGTGAAACCAAGGGTCAGTGCTCGGAGGTGGGTGGGGGGGTGAAACCAAGGGTCAGTGCTCGGAGGTGGGTGGGGGGTGAAACCAAGGGTCAGTGCTTGGAGCTGGGTAGGGGGAGTGAAACCAAGGGTCAGTGCTCAGAGCTGGGTAGGGGGGGTGAAACCAAGGGTCAGTGCTCAGAGGTGGGTAGGGGGGGTGAAACCAAGGGTCAGTGCTCGGAGGTGGGTAGGGGGGGTGAAACCAAGGGTCAGTGCTCGGAGGTGGGTGGGGAGTGAAACCAAGGGTCAGTGCTCAGAGGTGGGTGGGGGTGAAACCAAGGGTCAGTGCTCGGAGCTGGGTAGGGGGGGTGAAACCAAGGGTCAGTGCTCGGAGCTGGGTAGGGGGGGTGAAACCAAGGGTCAGTGCTCAGAGGTGGGTAGGGGGGGTGAAACCAAGGGTCAGTGCTCGGAGGTGGGTAGGGGGGGTGAAACCAAGGGTCAGTGCTCAGAGGTGGGTAGGGGGGGTGAAACCAAGGGTCAGTGCTCGGAGGTGGGTGGGGAGTGAAACCAAGGGTCAGTGCTCAGAGGTGGGTGGGGGTGAAACCAAGGGTCAGTGCTCGGAGCTGGGTAGGGGGGGTGAAACCAAGGGTCAGTGCTCAGAGGTGGGTAGGGGGCGAAGTGACTTAGAAAGGGGAGTTCCTGCACCTATTCTCTGAGAAAAAAGCCCTGGTTATTCCTAACAACAAAAACAAGCTCAGAGACTGATTTCCTGCACCTGGAAGCAAGTACAAATGCATGTTGCCTGGCTGTACAGGAATAAGGGAGCTGGTTACCAGCAGCTCTTACGGTAGTAGTGCCATAAGTTGATGTAGCTGAAACGGAGGGTTCTACAACTTTCACACCTCTCACCCTGCTCTTGGATACTGACACACATTCCATGGTGATTAGGTTAGGACAACGGTGCTACCTGTGTGGGTATAAATGTTGGGAGTATCTTCCTGGCACACATTAGAACTGAAGCCGCTACTTAGAGAAGCTACAATATGTCATCAGCTTTACAGGACAAATCCAGCTGAATGTGCCTACTTCTAGAAAAAATACAAGATTAGAAGTTGCTCCTTTTAAAGCCTTGAAGGCAAGTAATAGAATTTTATTTTAGAGTGTAGGCCCAGCCAGAACTTTTTTTTTGTTAATTTTTGGAAAGAATGGAGAAAGGTTAAAAAAACCCTTTTGTGCCATTGCTATATGGGGCTCAATTAGGGTTCTCCATGGTGACAACAGTTTTCACCAAACAAGGAGTGAGGGAAAATCTGCACAAGAGACGCACAGAGCAACACAGAACTCACCGAGGTTCTCGCCATTCACTATTCTACTCTAAAAAGGCATTTTTTGTTTTTGTCTTCGCTACGGTTTGAGATTTTCCCTCACGTCCTTTTAGGGGAGGTAGTAGGTGGGTGGCACATTCCTCCTTGTTCCCCTCCTTGTTGAGCACCAAGTGTAACATAGAAGGTCAATCCAGGGGTCAGTTCTTCTGGTCAACGCTAGGCACCTTGGATAGAGTCACTGCCTTACACAAGGGGTACCTTTACTCTAACAGACGACTGAACTCAAGTGAACACCACTATGATCACTGGTACATTTAGGAGGGACACCCTGAGCCAATGCCCTCTCCACCTGTCCAACTGATCACCACTACCCTAGTTCCAGTAGCAGAATGGGGTCCCACTGTGCACCTAGCGCTGACTCCATGCGTGCACTCACTTAACTTTTCCTCTTTCAGTACCTGTGCACAGGCCATGTGGTGCTGATTTGCCCCTGTTGCTATGGGAGATGGACCGCTCACTGAGAGAGTGCCGATAACAACTCCATCTGCAAGAGGCTATCCCATCTGCCACATGTACACTCTTCTGACAGGCTGCTAGAGAGATCTTCGTTACCCTTGGTAACCAATTGTGTCTTCACACTGTATTAACTTTGGTACTAATGTCTTCATACCCCAGTGTATTTAACTGACCCAACCTGTAGACTGTCCCACTTACTTACATTACACTCCTTAAATGACTTCAGACCAGGCAAAGGCAAAGTTTTAAAAGCTTTACGGAAAACTCTCAGCAAACAAAACAAAATGCACAGTCTTTTCCTAACATTCCTAGTCCCTAACTCAGGCTTTGTAGCTGCCCCAGCATACCTGCCCAGGATAGAGAGTCCATAGCTGCAGATCCAGGACTGTTGTTAGAAATCATGGGGCCCCATAGACCTTCCTGACGGGCCCCCCCACCCCCCAAAGTGCAGTGGAACAACTGCACTGACTTTATCCGCCTACGCCCAAAAAATGAAAAAAGTCTCTCTTCTGTTCCCACCTCCTGGGCCACTCTGTCGACCTGATGCATTCAGGGAAATGTAATTTTAGCCCTGGTGAGCAAGTTGTAGTGGGGGTGCGGTCTAGTAAAATCAAATGTGTTAATTTAGGCAGAAATTAACATTAAAGCTGCCCTGGGCCCCACCGCCCCCCCTGTTTAGCTGACTGGCTTGGGACCAGTGAAACAGGACCAGTTGTACTGCCTTATCAGTGGCGCTTACAGATCTCCAGCACTGGTGTCTTCAGGCAAATTGTAGATCTTAGAGGTCCTGTACTCTGTAGAAGGCTGTTTATCCAGGGGTACTCCGGACTCGGGAACAGACTGGATGGGTAAACTCTGGGAACAGCAACAGCAACATATCTTACACTATGTGTTCTAGGGATAGACCAATATGGTTTTTTTTCAGGGCCGATTCCGATATTTTGGTCAAATTTTGGCTGTCTGGCACCCTGTGGTGGGTGGGTGGGTATGGCACAGGGGCTGTGGGTGGCTGGCTGGTACAGTGCCTGTGGCTGGCTGGTACAGTGCCTGTGGCTGGCTGGTACAGGGCCTGTGGGTGGCTGGCTGGCTCGATGGTACAGTGCCTGTGGCTGGCTGGCTGGTACAGGGCCTGTGGGTGTGGGTGGCTGCCTGGCACTGGACTGCTGTGGGTGGGTGTATGGCTGTGATACGAGGCTGTCCAAGGCGAGGGAGGCGATCCTAGAAGGTAGAATGACGCCACAAAAATATCGGTAATATCAGCCAGTTCCGGGGCCGATACCGATATTTCTGGAAAAGTTGATATCGGCCCTCTGATAATCAGCTTTGCCGATAATCGGTCGATCCCTAATGTGTTCCCCGTTGTTCCATTTTTATACACACAGGACCAGTGGATCGGACCCAAGAAAGCCCACCAAGAAAACCTAGGAAGCATATTAACTCTTAACCCTCCCAGCTGGGGAAGCGTTGAACTCTGAAAAGTTCTCTTGAAAGTGTTTAGTTCTGCTTTAAAGTGGAAACCCTCCTATCGTTTCCAGCCCAGGAAGCTTCCATCTTGGCCTCTGTATAATCTTCAACTGCCATGATGCTGCACATAGGATCAGTGAGGACACCGGCCATTGGATGGTTTGACAGCTTGGTTGAAAGCACATCCAATTTGACACCCATATTCCCGGCATGAAGTGAAATGTAACTGTTTTTTTAAACTGTTCTATGGGTTTATTTCTGCATTAAGTGAAGGGAAATCTCTGCAATGGAGCAATGGTCATCAAAGGAAACTCAACAGTGGTTCTAATTTTTCCCCAGTCTATCCAAATATCATCAATGGCAGCCTGGATATTTTTTCTTTGTGTCCTTTGAAGGAATGGAAAAAAAAAAACAGTTACCCATTAATTTCTGATATTCATTATTATCCCACTGCTGACCTCACACATGGAGGTGTGTTTGAGAAATGTCAGTGGTGTAATGCAGGGCCGGGACAAGGGGTGGGCAGGAGGGGAAGCTGCCCTAGCAAGGGGGCAAAGAATAAATGCAGGATGGTACCTTGTCCTTGGATCCTTGTCTGTTAGCTGGATGACTGTATCCTGAGACTTGTATAAATACATTATATTTTAGACATTTATTTAATGTTTTGGTCTCTAGCAACGTTTTTTTTTTTTTTTTTTTTTTTGTAACCAGCTCGGGATCATTCCTTATCTCCAAAATTCAAAATGTTATTTCTGAAAATCAAATTGACAGAATGGTAGTGTGAGCCCCTTCTATAAAAAACCACCAATAGGAAGTATCTAGGTGGGGTGCAGCATGGTGCGACAGCAATAACACACACAGTCCAAGTGGGATGTAAAGAACCTGTATTGAAGTAATGCAAAGACAATTTACAATAAACCCCGTGGTAAGCCCAACCGGGAACACTCATGGGTCCTAACTGCGTGTAGAGAGCAGGTTTCAGTGCCTGTTAGGAGGGGCAGAATGCAGCCTGGCCATCTTGTGCCCAAGCTGGAAGATGTCCAGAGAAGTTGCGAACCCTATGCTTTCCCTCCTCCTCTGGAACCTTTCCCTTTCACTGGTGCTGTCCCTAACAGACAGACCTACTTGAAAATGCACCAAGCCTGGGAGCCAGGATCTTAAATAGGCTCCACCTGACACAAGATGGCTGCTAAAGTCACATGGGGCGGCAGCATCCAATCAGACAGCTTCCCCAGTGGCCCAGGAAACCATAAAGGAAAAATGTTCTTCTTGACTTCCCCTCCTACTGCAATGCCGCTGTAGATGAGCGCCACCTGCAGTGGAGAAAGTAGACTGCACCTGCCTACAAGTATTTGGAGTTTTTTAACGGCAATATAAACCCAGACATTCTATCCAATAAATCTCTGTTTTACATGCAAAGAGTTTCAGGTCTTATAAAAAAATACCCAAGTAGAAGCTCTACGTACAAGTCTGCTACCCAGCATTGCAAATGTATGACTACTGGCTCACACCTTGTTGGCATCTTTGGCACTACATTAAAGTGATTATACAGGAACAGGAACATTTTATTTTTTTTTTACCTTAATTCATTACCTGCATTAAGGTATTAAATGTCCCAGTACCCCCCCCCCCCCCTAATTTCAGTCAATCCAGCACTGTGCACGTCTGCAGCGGCTCTCCCAAGACAGACAGGCAGCAACAGGAGCCATTGGGCCTTGCTGCTGTCAATCAAATCCTGGGATGGGGCTGAGCCCTGCTGTGTGTGTCATTGGACGCACACAGCAGGGCTTGGGGCTTGGGAGCACACCTGCACATGTGCCCAGATAGGAAGCAGAGTCTGTAAGAGAAAGGCAGGCGCCACTCTAAGCGTAGTAGGACACGTATTTTATTGATACATTTCAACACACTATATACTCACAAACGAGTAAATATAGACAGCAGTGGATATTAAACCATGTAGTTCGTCCAACGAGTTGGTAGATACGGATGTCTATGGAGAAGAACTCGACCGGTCCACTAAATGGTCCGCTTAAGCCGATGGAGAACGGCGTTTCCCGAACCCTGGGGACACTGTCAGAGCTTCTGGCGGCGCACTTCCGGTTTGGACGTAGGACGTGATGACGTAGTAGGCGACGCTTTGCTCGAGAGAGGCCTGAGGAAGGAGCGCATGCTCCGAAAACGCGTCGCCTACTACGTCATCACGTCCTACGTCCAAGCCGGAAGTCCGCCGCCGGAAGCTCTGACAGTGTCCCCAGGGTTCGGAAACGCCGTTCTCCATCGGCTTAAGCGGACCATTCAGCGGACCGGTCGAGTTCTTCTCCATAGGCATATGGATCTACCAACTCGTTGGATGAACTACATGGTTTAATATCCACTGCTGTCTATATTTACTCGTTTGTGAGTATATAGTGTGTTGAAATTTATCAATAAAACACGTGTCCTACTACGCTTAGAGTGGCGCCTGCCTTTCTCTTAAAGTGCACTGCAAGTTCTTTCTTCTTCTTGTGACAGAGCAGCCTTCAAGCGTATAAAGACTTGACTCTTATGGACTTTATGGACTCTATATATGTTATGGCATTATAGAATTTCCATATTTGCCCCAGATGATCATAATTGTTGGTATCCCTCTAATTTCCTTTGCACCAGTACATCCTTAGTGTTAGGAAGCAGAGTCTCATGGTGACACACAAATCCTCGAGCGCCGGCAGAGGACCCCAGAAGAGGAGGATCAGGACCACTCTGTGCAATACCGTTGCGCAGACCAGGTAAGTATAAACCTGTTCATTATTTTGATTTAAAAAAAAAAAAGCCTTTCCTACCCATTTCAAGAGAATTCTTGTAAACCCATGTCCGAGTTATATACAGTCAAGAATAATCAACTGAGACCACCTTGGCCTGTAGAGCTGGACCAGCTTCGAAAGGTTCACAATTAAATGTTTTCTACCAGTATGGTGATCCTGCCAGTTCTCCCTATTGTCCATGGCTATGGGACTTAGACAGTCTCCTGGATAATATTACTCTTGCTCCGAGGAATAACATCCTTGTGTTTCGTGGGACATGATGGTGCCACTGGTGTCTCTACAGGCAGGCCTTGTTGCTGATAGCCATAGTTAACTTTGCCGCAAGGAAAGTGGCGAAACCTAAACAGAGGCACTTCCTGAACGTTTGAAGTCAGTGTGGATGGCTGTAGTAAAACGGAGGAGCCTGGGAGTCTACTGGCTGTTACCCTGGGGGCAGCAGGGTAGCCCCCCTCGTTAACTGTGTTCTTGTTCTCGGGGACTGGTTTCTCGGCAGGAGAATTGGTTTTGTCCACCGTCTTCCCAGTAAACCACGAGCCATACGTTGGATTCCAAAGATTTTTAAATTTGTTTCTGTTGTGAAGCTCATTTGATGGGTTAGCTTGAGCGAAGACCAAGTTGCCATGTCCACCTTCGGAGACCGGTCTAGGTTCTGCACGTCCTTTCGGTTCAGCATGAACTTTGTTTTGGACTTTTCTAGCAGGTGGAAGGGGAGGTGGAGAACGATGCTTGCATTTGTCTTCTTTCCCTGATTTTTCGGGGGTCACCAGGAGTGGTGGGATCACATCTGGGTCTTCTGGTCTAGTTGGAACCTTTTCTTCTTCCTCCACCAAAGGTCCGTATTCCACAGGAAGGGGCGTATTTATAACATCAGGATCCTGCAGGGAACAAACCAAACAATAGCGGTGAACAAATCAACGTGTGATCATTTTAGGTACAGAGAGCTTTTAAAACGTCACTTGAACCCTACTTCCTAACTGTCTGTTGTGCGCAAATGATTTCCGAGCCTCGACGCCACACCCTGTAGAATGACTCAATCTGATTCTGGCTACATATCCTTGTGGACCTCCTCTTTTCCTAAGAGGCAAGGATATGGGGGTTCACGCAGCAGAGTTTTGCTATGCTTTACCTAGTTTAGACTGCCCCTCCCTCCTATTTTCTTCTCTGGCATCCTCCCATCGGGCTGCAGTGTGGAGCTGTCGGGGCACTCCAGAGCAACCAAGGGGCCTCCCCCTCACCCCCTTACCCCTATCCCTACCCTCCCCAATTAACAGCAATCCCCTCCCCTTGTTTTTTTTTTATATATATCCTTCTGTTTTCTAATTTCTTTTCTTTCTATGCTTAGTTATTCCTATTTGCATGAAGTGAGGGCAGATAGGCTTATTTTATTAAATCTGACCCTACCATGACGGCTTCAGGCCTGTGGGAACTGGTACCACTTCCCTGGAGATCCTATACGGTACTTCCATCTATTATTCTAGGAATGTGGTTCCAGATATACTAATCTAACGCAGCTGATCTGCCATAACTAGTAACTGTTTGTCTTCTTAGGACTGGTAGGGTTCGTTATCTACCTTGTGACTCTTTTTGTCTACCTAAGTATTTCTGTGGACTTTATGGTTTATTGCCTTTCTATACACTGGAAATGTTCTTTAAAAAAAAAAAAAAATTGCTTTTGATGTGACTGGTCCATATCAACCATCATTTAAAAGGCTTCTACAATTCCCAGCCATAGTTACCAACCTAATCATTCAAAGTGTGCGCTATCCCTTTAAATATAATGTGCTAATTGCTCAATACTTCATCCAATCAAACATTAAATGACATATACATTAAACATTTCATATAAGACCAATCCCTATATAAATATCATGTGCAAATTTTATAAATAATAAAGTGCAATAATGTCATGGAAAATGCCCATGGGAAAATAAAGACAAATTATTATAAAATCCAATTCACCATCAATCTAAATAAAAGTTCTTATAAATTCATTAAATTCAGAGTGATAAATAGTGCGATTCTTCAACTTTATAGCTTGTGCTCTAAGTGCTGCGATACACTTGCCCAGTGTGACTCCACCACCAACACTCACTTCTTACCAGTGCCTACTCAATAGCATTGGCTCCTTGGCAAAGTAAGGGGCCCCTAGCAGCCTACATCAGGTTTCCCCATCACAGCACCCATATACTTTACACCAGGTTCCCCCATTCCCGTGCCCCCATACATCAGGTTTCCCCATCCCAGTGCCCCCTTAATCAGGTCCGTCCCATCACAGTGTCCCCATACATCAAGTTCCCCCATCCCAGTGCACCCATACTTCAGGTCCCCCGATCACAGTGCCCCTATACATCAGGTTTCTCCATCACAGTGTCCCCATACATCAGGTGCCCCCATACATCAGGTTCCCCCATCCCAGTGCCACCATACTTCAGGTTCCCCATACATAAGCATCCCCATCACAGTTCCCCCATACATCAGGTTTTCCCTGATCCCAGTGTTCCCATACTTCAGGTCCCCCCCATCACAGAGTCCCGATACACCAGGTCTCTCTATCACAGTGCCTATATACATCAGGTATCCCCATCACAGTGTTCCCTTACAACAGGTTACCCCATTCTAGTGTCCCCATATATCAGGTTCCCCTATCACAGTGTCCTCATACATCAGGTGTCCCCATCACAATGTCCCCATACATCAGGTTCCCACATCACAGTGTCTCCATACATCATATTCCCCATTCACAGTGTCCCCATACATCATATTCCCCATTCACAGTGTCCCCATACATCATATTCCCCATTCACAGTGTCCCCATACAACAGGTTCCTCCATCAGTGTCCTCATACATCAGGTTCCCCCATCACAGTGTCCCCACACATCAGGGTCCCCCATCACAGTGTCCCCATACATCAGCTTCCCCCATCACAATGTCCCTATACATCAGGTTCCCCCATCACAGTGTCATCATACATCCGATTCCCCATCACAATGTCCCCATACATCAGGTTCCCCCATCACAGTGTCATCATACATCCGATTCCCCATCACAGTGTCCCCATACATCAGGTTCACCCATCACAGTGTCCCCATACATCAGGTTCACTCATTTCTGTGTCCCCAATCATCAGGTTCCCCCATTACAGTGTCCCCATACATCAGGTCCCTCCATCACAGTGTCCCCATACATCAGGTCTCCCCATCACAGTGCCCCATACATCAGGTTCACCCATCACAGTGTCCCCATACATCAGCTTCCCCCATTAAAGTGTCCCTATACATCAGGTTCCCCCATCACAGTGTCCCCATACCTCAGGTACCCCCATCACAGTCTCTCCATACATTAGGTGTCCCTATCACAGTGTCCCAATACATCAGGTTCCCCCATCACAGTGTCCTCATACGTCAGGTTCCCCATCACGTCTCCATACATAAGCTTCCCCCATTAGAGTGTCCCCATACATCAGGTTCCCCCATCACAGTGTCCCCATACATCAGGTGTCCCTATCACAGTGTCCCCACACATCAGGTTAACCATAACAGTGTCTTCATACATCAGGTTAACCATAACAGTGTCCCAATAAATCAGGTTCCCCCATCACAGTGTCCCAATACATCAGGTTCCCCCATCACAGTGTCCTCATACATCAGGTTCCCCATCACAGTGTCCCCATACGTCAGGTCCCCCCATCACAGTGTCCCCATACATCAGGTTCCCCCATCACAGTGTCCCTCTACATCAGGTGTCCCTATCACTGTCTCCCCATACATCAGGTGTCCCTATCACAGTGTCCCCATACATCAGGTTCACCCATCACGTCTCCATACATAAGCTTCCCCCATTACAGTGTCCTCATACATCAGGTTCCCATCACAGTGTCCCCATACATCAGGTTCCCCCATCACAGTGTCCCCATACATCAGGTGTCCCTATCACTGTGTCCCCATACATCAGGTTCCTTCATCACAATGTCCTCATACATCAGGTTCCCCATCACAGTGTCCCCATACATCAGGTTCCCCCATCACAGTGTCCCAATACATCAGGTATCCCTATCACAGTGTCTCCATACATCAGGTTCCCCCATCACAATGTCCCCATACATCAGGTTCCCCCATCACAATGTCCTCATACATCAGGTTCCCCCATCACAGTGTCCCCATACATCAGGTTCCCCCATCACAGTGTCCCCATACATCAGGTTCCCCCATCACAGTGTCCCCATACATCAGGTTCCCCCATCACAGTGTCCCCATACATCAAGTTCACCCATCACAGTTTCCCTATACATCAGGTTCCCCCATCACAGTGTCCCCATACATCAGGTTCCCTTATCCCTGTGTCCCCATACATCAGGTGTCCCCATCACAGTGCCCATATACATCAGGTTCCCCATAACAGTGTCCCTATACTTCAGGTTGCCTCCTCACAGGGCCCCCTTCTTAGTCGTATTCACAGATCACAACTGCTGTTCTCACCTGCAATTGATATAACTTCTCCTTCCTCGCCCAAGCTGAGACTGAGGCGAGTTCTCAGTCTCAGCCCCAGCTCTGTTCTACCCACCGCAGGAGGGAGGAGAAAGCTGAATTATGTCTCCAGCAGAAACCAACCGCTGCTCCTTCTGATAGGAGTGATATTGCAGTTACTCCTGTCAATAAGGAGCGGCATGAGCAGCCAAATCACCAGTGCACCCCTCCTAACACATTGCCCCCATCACCAGTGCCCAGGTGTGCCCATTTATTAGGGCGGTCCTGCTTCTTACTGGAATTATTAACCTCCACATCATAAGGGGTCCTAGGAGCAATCCCTTGGCTCCACATCCCCAGTAGCTTGTCTCTCCTCCTGGTGGAGCTCACACTGGCTTTACACTATGGCAGACAACCATCAAAGGGTACGTGTCACACTAAAAAATAAATTCAATTCTCCATGACCCAGTATTGTTTAAGATATTCAGGGTTTCATTTCAATGATAACTAACATAAACTTACTGGCTTAATGTTATAATCGTCACCCACATACAGCATCGCCACCCAAACTTGCAGCGAGCGCGATGACGTTAGGAACAAGCCCCGCTCGACGCATTTCGTGATATGTCACGTCTTCAGGGAAGAGACTACCAACCAAGGGCTGCTGATAGGGGGGACCACAAGTCCTCCTGTAGGGGGCCCGGGCACACAGGGTGGCCCCAACAGCATGGGGAATCAGTGCGGAGGGGCAAATACAGAAGGAAGCCCTGTGTGGCTCTCTGCAGCAGCTGAGCTGAAAGACAGTTTTTTTTTAGCTTTCAGCTGCTGCAAGGAGAGACACAGACACAGGGCATTGTTCCTATAATTACTTCTCCAACACCAATCCTGCTCCTTGTTCTGCCTGCTTCTGATCCCCCCCCCCCCCCCGTGTGCCCTCCTTTCACTGTGCCAATATATATATATATATATATATATATATATATTCGGGGGAGCCCTGCCAGGTAGGCTGTACAGGACCACGTGATTTCTAACATCAGCCCTGTACCAACCTATCTTGTAGCTTTCTCACTCTTTCCTCACAATCCCCATATACTAGAACTGCAAGCGTTCTACTTTATCATCTTACTGACTCCCCCGTTTCCCCAGAGTAGAATAAGGGGCACATTAGAAAGCTCTCCAGCCCCAGAGCCCTTTATCGCTGTCTATTTTAACTACACGTCTGAGGTCAGTTTATTTATCAAACGTCTGAATGAGGAACTGCAAGAAGTAACTCGTAGAATAATGAGGCGATGTCAGCGCAGAGCGCACAAAGACGAACTACGGGACCGGACTATGCATCAATCACGAATATTTATTAATAATTCGGATTGATTTCCCTGGAAGCGTCCAGCCTCTGCAAATCATAATATTAGTGAATTTGACAAACTGTTAGCTGCACAGTAATCGCGCTCTCTCCTTTATGTAGGTATTTAATTTTCTGATAAGCGCACTCAATTTTTAGGCAGCAGATATTTCTTTGTATTATTGACTGGCCCGGCGTTAAGACTTTTCCTGCAGGGAGTAGGAAAGCGAATGATAAAATGTAACCACTCAGTGACCAGGCCTGGAAGCAGCAAGCTGAAGATTCTTCATTTCATTTCATTTTTATTACTCTGACTATAGCAGAGGCGAGTGCGCTGGGGTACTATTGTACTGTTCTGTCAAGTGCCCCGCACCTATAAATTCATTAACTGAGTGGTTGCAGTTTTAATTTTACAAAAGGCATATAAACAGAGCATACACCTGTAATAAAGGCACATGTAACGGAACCGCGACCCACACTGTGCTTGTGGACTTCCGTCAGTATACCGCTTCCTCCCAGTCTTGAACATAGATATCAAATATCCTAGCCGCCCCCATACAAATCTAGCCGACAACTTAGCTTGTACAAGTTTTGGGACCTTCTCCTTTATTGAACAACTCGCACAGAATATATACAGCATGGACATCCCCCTCCTGATCAGATTACCCCATCAGGTCAGGGGTTGTCTGATTACATTATCACATGCAGATGAAATTGTATTGTAACGCTCCTGCGTTTTACGTATGATGTGGATTTTCAGCTGCAGAAATATTCCACTTCAGTAGTCATGTAGAGAAACGCTGAGACACCAATCCCAACTCCAAATGACTCATCATGTGTGGAGGATCTCAATTCAGCAAGTAAATACACACACTCAATAAGATGTTTCCTAGAGTGATTTATGTATATAGTAACACAGTGATGATAGGCTGAAGAGACAGGTTGGGTAGAGATGGTAGATGACAGACACTTGAAAGGAAATGTTCTTGAAAGTAAGATAGTAGCAGATGGGATGCAGATAGGTTTAGCAATCATGTATGGTAGCAGATGACAGAGTAGCAGGTGGACATACAAGAGAGATCAACCCAGTGCAAGAACAGGTGGTAGTAGTAGCAATCTTAGATAATGCAGATGTAGTAATAGTCCTTAGTATGCAGAGCTAGATAGTGTAAGCTTTAGTATAAAGGTTATAGAGGTTTCCCCTGTGGGGTACTTATCACTAATAGCAATGTAGCAGAGGAGAGGTTCGGCAAGAGCGGATAATCCAGTAGCGGGATACAGGGATCAGCGCAGCGTGGTTCCGACAGCGAGGTATGCTTGCAAGCATGAGAGCTTCAAGACAGGTTAGCATCAAGGCACAAAGCAGTTTGAACGAACACATGTGAGTGAGAGCCGGCGATCTAAATAGCCATCCAGTCCGGCGCTCAGTGATGACAGCATCAGTCTTATGAAAGAGTAATTAGGGTACCCAAAGGTACCAGAACATTACATGTATACAGAAATATAATTAACCTGATCTAATTATCTAGCCATCTAGACAGAAACAATGTGTGAGTTCATTAACAATTAACAATGGGACAGACAGGCTTAACAGAATCCACATCACACCTCAATGCACAGACAATAGGAAGAGACCACCAGTGACAGACTGTCCGTCTCTGACATTGGAGTACAATACACATTACCATAAGTTTAAACACAGAACCTATTGTAGATAACAGGTGAGTATATCAGCATATTCAACAATGTGTGGAAGACAGGTGGTTGAGCTGATATTAGCATCTGCTATGAGTCTGACTGTGCGAAGCAGTCTTCTCATGTTTCTTGAGATACGTTGAGATGGTTAAAAAATATGACTGTCCCATTTAAAGCAATCTAAACCATATTCTCAGTGTCCATTAAGTATCTGTCTCTCACTCCCAGTGACGATTAAAGCGCATATTTAAGATGTGGGAAAACATGGGGGCAAGGAAGGAAGCATTTAAGTCATGGCTATAGTTCCACTGGGAACACTGCATGAAATTCGTATTTTCTTCTAGTTGTTTTTGGGTTTCCTCCAGGAGCTCCTATTTCCTCCCACCACCCAAACCTGGTGCCTAGTCTTTGTGCAGCTTGGCCGACTTCAGCTTCTGTACATTGTGTCTATGAGGGGATCCCCAAGATACTTTGAGGATTGCTGCCTAGCTCATGCGGTATTCTGCTCATTCAATGCACACGCACCTCTCCCTGTGGGACACTTCTGTAGACACCTTAATTACTTCCATATCACATTCCTTCTATTGGGGTTACTACTCTAGTAATGTTCCTAAATGACCACCATGTCCCTTTCCTCCTTGTGATGCTTTAGCATTGGTAGACTCCTAAATGACCTCATGTCACATTCCTCCCAGTGATGCTACTGCTATAGTAGATTCCTAAATGACCTCAATGTAACTTCCCTCCGAGTGATGCCATTGCTCAAAATAAATACAGGTGCATCTCATAAAATTAGAATATCACTGCTTCTGCTGCCCCTCGCTCTCGTTTTTCTCTGTCCCTACAGATATGTCATTGACCACGATTGTGGTCTTTCCTCTGTTCTCTCCTATTACTCTTCCATATTACCCGACATAGTGCCTTGTCATGTCTCTCTGTCCTCAACACTTGGTAGCCTCTCCAGTTTAGATACCTGCTGCACTGAGTTATACCACTGTTTTTATTTTTTTATTTACTTGTCTGCTATAGCCGCCAGGTACCCTCCTGGGATATGACAGGTCTTTTCATGTGCCGCTTCACTCCGCTTGGGTCACTATGGGCCTGGAGGTTCTCTCAGAAGACACGCTATTGTTGATGAATACTGATGTATGCTGTGATTGCCATATCTGTTTGTATTCTTTATTCTTGTTCTCTGCCCTGTACTACAAAAAAATGTGTACTTTCTTTCTTTTCTAATAAACAAAGATTGAACTAAAATTAGAATATCACCAAAAAGTTAATTTATTTCAGTAATTCCATTCAAAAAGTGAAACTGATATAATTTATGTACAGGGGCAGACTGACAACTTTCAGCCCAGGGGCAAAGTACAAACCAGAGGCCCATGGTGCAGCGACTCTGCCCCCCTCCCACTCTCCCTCTTCCCGTCCTCCTCCTGACAACCATTCCAGACTGAAGCCCTGCTCCAGGTACTTTCCACTCACTGGCTGAATCCGGGATCCCAACCTGGCCAGAAGGGGGTGGTTGGGGGGAGCTGGGACAGCTCGGTTGGGGCTGGCCAGGGGAGGAGAATCTCAAGTGGGGCATGGAACTGGTCTCTGCTCAGACATAGTTTACACCATCCATGCTGGGGAGGGAGGCATGCGCTCTGTCCTTGTCTTCATCCCACACTCAGTAGGTCAGTGGCAGGGACTTTTTACTTCTCTTCACAAGGAATCCTTTAGGCATGTCTGTGGCAGAAGCGGTGCAGCCTTTTTACAGGACATCAGAGTGGCCCGGGGGGCAATTGCCCCCCCTGCCCAGTCCTCTCCTGTTTATATAGATGCATTACTTGATAAAACACAGTGGACCAACACCAGCAGATGACACGGCTCCCCAAATCATCATGGACTGTGGAAAATTTTGCATTTCATTTGGAAATCAGGGTCCCAGAGTCTGGAGGAGGAGTGGAGAGGCACAGAATCCAAGTTGCATTAGGTCCAGTGTGAAGTTTCCACAGTCAGTGATGATTTGAGGAGCCATGTCCTCTGCTGGTGTTGGTCCACTGTGTTTTATCAAGTCCAAAATCAGCCCAGCCCTCTAGCAGGAAATTCTAGAGCACTTCATGCTTCCCTCTGCTGGCCAGCTTTATGGAGATGCTGATTTCATTTTCCAGCAGGACTTGGCACCGCCCACGCGGCCAAAACTACCAATACCTGGTCACATGATCATGGGATCACTGTGCTTGATTGGCCAGCAAACTTGCCTGACTTAAACCCCATAGAGAATCTGTGGGGTATTGTCAAGATGAAGATGAGAGACATCAGACCCAACAATGCAGATGAGATGAAGGCTGCTATCAAAGCAACCTGGGCTTCCATAACACCTCAGCAGTGCCACAGGCTGATCGCCTCCATGCCACGCCGCATTGATGCAGAAATTCATGCAAAAGGAGCCCCAACCAAGTATTGAGTGCATCCTATACTGTACATGGACAGACTTTTCACTAAGACAACATTTCTCTATTAAAAATCCTTTTTTTTTATTGGTCTTATGTAATATTCTAATTTTCTGAGATACTGAATTTTGGGGTGTCACTCGCTGTAAGCCATAATCATCAAAATTAAAACAAGAAATGCTTGAAATATATCACTCTGTGTGTAACACATCTATATAAAATATATGAGTTTACCTTTTTGAATCGAATTACTGAAATAAATTAACTTTTTGATGATATTCTAATTTTAAGAGATGCACCTGTATGTATTTGCATCTTCACAGGGTGGTACTGGGGATGCAGGTACTGGTAGCAAAGTCCCACATCCTAAATCAATATGTATAAATGTTTTTAAGCAGCTATGGACTTACTTATTATGATGTTACTGCTATAACAGAGGCGTAACTAGAACCTTCAGGGCCCCGGTGCAAGAAACCATGAAGGGTCCCCCGGACCCCTGGCCGGGGCCCTTCACTTCAAGCCTGGGGCTCTTCCCACTGATCCTGGGGCCCTTTACTCTCGTTGCAGGGCCCTTTTTTACTTTCCCGCAGCAGGATCTCTTCACAAGTTCTGCAGTGGGCCCCCTTTCTGCCATCTTGGGGCCTCCCCACAGTGGTGGAATGCCAAAGTGTGACCTTTGCGATCCTGGAAGTTCACCCACTGGTGTCAGTAGTTTTTATTTTTTGGTATTTTAATTGTATTATTTTTTATCATTTTATTTTATTTTTTTACAATTTCACTGACTAAAGTCCATTCAGAAAAGGAAGGAGCTGGTAAATTACATATTTACCGACCCCTTCCTGGTTCTCTATTGTGACACATCCCCTGCAGCAGCCGGCAGGAGAGGGGGGGGGGAGCACAGTGGGGGGGGGGGGGGGGGCAGGGGAGCACACAGGGGCCAGCAGAACACAAGTGAACTGGATAGGAGGAGTGGTGGGGGCAGCATACAGAGGAACCAATCTCCTCCATTTTCCTCCTGCAGCTACAGGAGGAATAAGGAGGACAGTGACTTCTCTACATGCTTCCCCTGCTGCCCCTCCTATCCAGGTGTACAGGGGAGCCACACAGGCCCCCTGAAGCATGGGGCCGGTTGCAATTGCAACCCCTGCAACCCCTGTAGTTACGCTCCTGTGCTATAATAAGATCCTCAATGACCTCTATGTAATCCTCCTAGTGATCCTATTGCTCGAGTAGACTTCTTAAAGATCTCCATGTCACTTCCCTACTTCTCTCCTATTGATGTACTCCTCTAGTAGTATTCTAAATTACCTCAATGTAACGTTTCCCCTTGTAATGCTACTGCTCCAGTAGAGTCTTAAAAGACTTCCATCTCACTGTCCTCCCAGTGCTGTTACTTCTCATGTAGATTCCTAAATGCCTTCCATGTCACATTTCTCCTAGTAATGATACTACTGTAGACTCACAAATTACCTTCATTTCCCTCCATCCTAGTGATGATACTACTCCAGTAGACTCATAAATGACCTCCATAACCCTCCCTCCTAGTGATGTTACTGCTCCAGTAGACTCATAAATGACCTCCATAACCCTCCCTCCTAGTGATGCTGCTGCTCCAGTAGACCCCTAAATTACCTCCATGTCACATTTCTCCTAGTGATGTTACCGCTCCCATAGACTCCTAAATGACTCCCATGTCCCTTCCCTCCTACTGATGCTACTTCTCCAATAGACTCCTAAATCACCTCAATGTCCCTTCCTTACCAGTGATGTTACTTCTCCAGTAGACTCCAAAATTACCTCCGTGTAATTTCCCTCCTAGAGATGTTACTGCTCTAACAGACTCCTAAATTACCTCTATGTCACATTTCTGCTAGTGCTACTGCTCCAATTTACTCCTAAAAGACCACCATGTTTCTTCCCTCCTAGTGATGCTCGAGTTACTGTATCTCCTTAATGACCTCCATGCCACTGCCCTCCCAGTGATGTTACATTTTCAGTAGACTCCTGAATGACCTAAATGTCACATTCCTCCTAGTAACTTACTGCTATACAACAATAGAATCCTTAGTGACCTCTATGAAATCCTCCTAGTGAGGCTATTGGTTGAGTAGACTTTTAAAAGATCTCCATGTCACTTCCCTAATTCCCTCCTATTGATGTACTGCTCTAGTAGTCTCCTAAATGACCTCAATGTAACATTTCCCCTTGTAATGCTACTGCTACAGTAGATTCTTAAAAGACTTCCATGTCACTGCCCTCAAAGGAATGTTCCTCCTATTGATGCTACTGCTTGAGTGGAGTCTTAAAAGACCTCCATGTCACGGCTCCCCCAGTGATGTTACTTCTCATGTAGATTCCTAAATGACCTCCATGTCACATTTCTCCTAGTAATGATACTACTCCAGTAGACTTATAAATGACCTCCACCTCCCCTCCCTCCTAGTGATGCCACTGCTCCAGTAGACTCATAAATGACCTCCATGTCCCTTCCCTTCTCATGATGCTACTGCCATACTAGACTCATAAATGACCTCCATGTCCCCTCCCTTCTCATGATGCTACTGCCATACTAGACTCATAAATGACCTCCATGTCCCCTCCCTTCTCATGATGCTACTGCCATACTAGACTCATAAATGACCTCCATGTCCCCTTCCTTCTCATGATGCTACGGCTCTACTACACTCATAAATGACCTCCATGTCCCTTCCCATGATGCTACGGCTCTACTACACTCATAATTGACCTCCATGTCCCTTCCCTTCTCATGATGCTACTGCTCCAGTAGACTCCTAAATGATCTCCATGTCACTGCCCTCCCAGTGATGAAACTTCTTCATTGAACTCCTAAATAACCTCCATGTCACATTGCCTCTAGTGATGCTGCTGCTCCTATAGACTCCTAAATCAACTCCATGTCAGTTCCCTCCTAGGAGAGGTGTAACTAGAAGCTTGAGGGCCCGGTAGGAGAAACCATAAAGGTCCCCCTGTGTCCAGGCCGGTGCTCTTTCCACTGATCCCAGGCCCTTTACTCCTATCGTGGGACCCTTTATTATGGTCCCACAGCAGGCCTCCTTCCTGCTGTCTTGGGGTTCCCCTATGGTGGTGGAACACCAGGGCCCAGTCACAAGTGCGACCCCAGTAGTTCCGCTACTGCCTCCTAGTGATGCTACTGCTTCAGTAGACTCCTAAATGACCTCCACTTCCCATTCCTTCTAGTGTTGTTAATGATTCAATAGACTGCTAAATGACCTCCATGCCACTGCCCTCCTAGTGATGTTACCGCTCCAGTAGACTGCTAAATGACCTTCATGTTCCGCCCCTCCTAGTGATTTTACTGCTCTATTGGAGTCCAAAGACCTCAGTGCCACATCCCTCCTAGTGATTTGACTGATTAGGGAGGTTCCAAAATGATGTCCATCTTCTCCCCTAGTGATGTTACTTTTTTAGTAGCTTTTTAAATTACCTCCATGTTAAATTTAATTTATGTGCTTTTACCCTCACTTTTTTGAGTATTTGGGTTTATTTATTTGCTCCTTTTGCTATAATTACTTCATACAGTCACAGTTTATTTATTACACAGATATTTTTTACTGTGTATTACCTGTTATTTTTATTTTTCACCTCTGATCATACCTTGTTGGTGGCTTTGATCAGTTTACCATCACTTGGCACTTCAATTCACTGTCACTTTTCTTTTTTTTTTTACAGTGACATTTGTTTGTTATCATTGTTTTTAGCTCTTTGTTGCTATCCATTGGAGTTTTTTTTCACTTGTTTATGCACTTTTATGCACTTTATCACATCACTATTATTTATTTTGATGTCACATATTTATTATTGATGTGTATATTTTAATTGAATTCTCTTATCTGGTTGTATTGGGGATCAATTGAGCGCCGATTTTATTGCCTTTTATCTATTTTATGTATGTGGCGACACTATACAGAATTGGCCGCTAATTTCTTTTATTCCCTACATAATACTTTATATCTACCACTCATTTTTATCTATAAACATCTGGTATATGGTCAAGCGCATAGGTTTTTTTCTATTTTCATTCAATAGACACTGATGAGCACTGATAGGCGGCACTGATAGGCATCACTGATGAGCACTGATAGGCGGCACTGATAGGTGGCACTGTTGAGCACTGATAGATGGCACTGATAGGCAGCACTGATAGGCAGCACTGATAAGTGACACTGATGAGGAGGCACTGATGGGCACTGATTGGCAGCAGTGGTGGGTTTGCACTTATAATCAGGACACTTTTGCAGGGGGCTCTCTGGCTCTCTTCTCCTCTCCTCCTCATGCCGACAGCTTGAAGAGGAGAGGAGAAGAGAGCCAGAGACCGGTTTCTGTATATATCCATGATCAGCTGTGATTGGACACAGCTGATCACATGGTAAAGAGCCGCTAATGGACTCTTTGCCCTATTCTGTGATCAGCAGTTTCTGGAGGACACAAAGCACGCGCGATCACGGCACGCCGTCATATGATGGCATCCCAGAGCTAGCCGGCCGTGCTGTAGCCGTAATTCCGCTATAGCGGGTTTGGCAAATGGTTGACCGTTTTCTGACTGCCCGCCGCAGTTATACTGCGGCAGGCAGCAGCTCCTGGGCAAACCGACGTAGCTAAACGTCGGTCGCGTGCAGGAGGCTAGGGGGCGAGTGCACACCACCAGCGGCACGCTCCCGCCCCTGCTTATCAGCGGGGAGGCCGATGCACGGGGCAGGCGGCTCCGATTGCTGCCTGACACCCGCGATCGTTCCCCGCTGAGAGAGAAGAACGGTTGGCTGTTAAAAACACATCTGACCGTTCTTCTCCCTGGAATGATCACAGAGTGCCTGTGAACCTTCTATATAGGATCACATGTCTCTATGGTCATTTTTCAAGCCACGCCCCCCAAAGTTAGAATCACTCCCCTGGGCTCAGATTTAACCCCCTGATCACCCACACTGATAATCCCTTCCCTGCCAGTGTTGTTATTAGGAGTAACAGTGCATATTTTTAGCACTGATTACTGTAGTAATGTCACTGGTCCCCCCAAAAGTGTCAAAAATGTCAGTTAGGGGTCCGAGCTGTCCGCCGCAATGTCGCAGTCCTGCTAAAAATCGCAGATCGCCGCCATTACCAGTAAAAAATAAAAAAACAATAAAAAATGACAGAAATCTTTCCCGTAGTTCGTAAACGCGATAACTTTTGTGCACACCAAACAGAATACGCTTATTTTTTTTTCACCAAAAATATGTAGCAGAAAACAAATTGGCCTAAAATGTTAAAAAAAATTTGATCTTTAAATTTTTTTTGGGAAATGTTTTGTAGCAGAATGTGAAAAATATAGTTTTTTTTTTTTCAGAATTGTCACTCTTTGTTGTTTATAGTACAAAAAATAAAAAATCGCACAGGTGATCAAATACCACCAAAATAAAGCTCTATTTGTGGGAAAAAAAGGACATCAATTGTATTTGGGTACAGCGTCGAACGTCCGCGTAATTGTCCGTTAAATTAACGCAGTGCCGAATCGCAAAATATGGCCTGGCCATTAAGGGGGAAAATCCTTCCGGTCCAGAAGTGGTTAAAAAAGTTGATCTATTATTGCATTTATTTATTTCTTTTTTTGAAGCAGCATGCTCAGTACTGTGTCAGTGTAACCCTTCCAGGTATTTATTACCTCCCACAGAGATCACAGTGAGCCCCCTGACAATGCCTTCATCTTCTTTTCTCTTCAGAAGGACTGCACCATCTTTGTTCAGGCATCATCCAGGGTCACATGTCCCAGATGCAGTGTCTCTGTGTGGGGGTGAATAGGGGGGGGGGGGCGAGCTTGGAGCTCTAGCAGCTACCTTCTCCCTGCATCTCTCTGACCGTTATTGGGTGGTAGGGTGCCAAGTTGACATCTGCAGTTCGTTTCGCTACCATTTAAAATTCGGATTAAAATTTTGTTATTCAGAGATTGGGATGTATCCGAATTTCCAAATCACAATAGTAATGAATTTCAACGAATCCAAAATAAATTATAATAAAACAAATTATCCGGATTCGAAAATAAGTTTGAATTAGAAGATTCATCTGAATTAGAAATGAAAACAAATTACAATAAATACAGCAAGGAAGAAAAGTGAAATAAAAGGATGATTCCTATCCAGGCTCCAGGCTCAGTAAAGTTTGCAACCATATGGCAAGGATTCACCCATGTGCTTGGTTCAGCACCTGGTAGCCTGAGCTGGCCGCTCCCGCCCCCTCCACGGATTCGCCTACATGCCTGGACCGGCACCTGGCAGCCGGAGCCTGCCACTCCCGCCCCCTCCGAAGCCCAGTGCTCCAGTGAGTGCGGGGGAGGGGCAGAGCAGGCAGTGGTGACTGACAGTCACTAGCTCTCTGCTCAACCGTGTTTGATTGCTCGGTCCTCAGCCTTAGAACTGGCGGGGGAACAGATTTTTGATTCTAAAATAAAAAAATCCCGCACTTCTCTTTTAATTCAAGAATAGAATAAACAAGTGAAATAAAAGGATGATTCCTACTTTGGCTTCTTTATAGAATAGAATAGAAAATAAAAGAATTAAAGGAGAAGTACAGCCAACGCTCATTTGGATGTACTTCTCCTGTGAATCACAGGAGTGCAGTTCGTTTTGCAGTCCTTTGACCTGTTTTTAGCTAACAGTAGGCTGAAGCCCGCTGTCAGCTGATGTCACAGAGCCGGTCCAGGCTCAGGAAAGTTTGCAACCATATGGCAAGGATCCGCCCACATGCCTGGACCGGCACCTGGCAGCCTGAGCTGGCCGCTCCCACCCCCTCTACAGCCCAGCACTCCAGTGAGCACGGGAGCGGCAGAGCAGACAGTGGTGACTGACAGTCACTACCTCTCTGCTCAGGGAGGTCTGAGAACAGAGCGATTGGCAGTGTTTGATTGCTCGATCCTCAGCCTTAGAACTGGCGGGGGAGCAGATTTTTTGATTCTAAAATAAAAAAAAATTCCCATACTTCTCTTTTAAACAGAATAGAATAAAAATGTTAAATAAAATGAGGATTCCTACTTTGGCTTCTTTATAGAATAGAATAGAAAAGAACAGAATTAAAGGAGAAGTACAGCCAAAGGTCATCTGGATGTACTTCTCCTGTGGATCACAGGAGTGCAGTTCGTTCTGCTGTCCTGTGACCCGTTTTCAGCTAACAGTAGGCTGAAGCCCGCTGTCAGCTGATGTCACAGAGCCGAACCCAGGCTCAGGAAAGTTTGCAACCATATGGCAAGGATTCACCCATGTGTCTGGTTCAGCACCTGGCAGCCTGAGCTGGCCGCTCCTGCCCCCTCCACGGCCCAGTGCTCCAGTGAGCACGGGAGGGGCAGAGCAGGCAATGGTGACTGACAGCAAGCCGCTCCACACCTAGCAGAGACATGACAGGATTTCTGCTTTTACAGGTGTCCTAGACAGATTTCAGGCAAAGCAACTTGTGAGTGGAAATCTCTGCTTTGAGTGAAGATAGCAATAAAGGAAGAGCTGCAATCGATCCAACCTGAAGATATATAAATGTAACCTCTACTGCTGATTGGGCATATCTATGGTTGAAAGCGAGGATTTATCCCAGAATTCATGTTTGGACCCTGACTATTGATTTCCATACAAGCTTGACTGAGTTTAACATCTGGTAAGAGGCGACCCCTACTGGTGCTTATCTGGTATTGCATCCTGTGTCACTTGGATTGATTTCTACACACTTGCTTTAATTTATTTTTGGTAAGAGGCTGATCTACCTGGTGATGGTCCAAACACTTATCTTCAACACTTTAATTTTCACTTGGGCTTATAAGTTAATTTTGTCTGGTAAGAGGCAACTCCAACTGGATTATTTTTTGCACCTTATCCTGCATCTGTTTTGGTAGGGTTATTTACCCCTTAAATTTTTTTTGTTTTTACTCTGCTATCTTGGTGGCAGCTTTTTACACGTTTCCCAATCTCCACTTTAAGTCACACTCAAGGTGATACTATATTAGTTGTTGGGTTTTACGCTATTGCGTTTGTTTGTATTTTTTACATGATCCAATGACCTCCGAGTTCACTGCTCACACGGGCCTGGATCATCTATCAAAGTGACAAGATTAAGCATATCCGCTTCATTCTTACCTCAATCTGGTAAGCGTACACTCTTAAGGGAGTCAGGTTCAGGATCTTACCCAAGATTTTTTCCATCTGTCATCAATATTGGGACTTTGTGGACTTTATACCTCCATAGATCACATTAGCGCAACTTGATTTACATAAATGGTGACTGACAGTCACTAGCTCTCCGCTCATAGAGCTCTAAAATCCGAGTGATCGGCCGTGTTTGATTGCTCGGTCCTCAGCCTTAGAACCGGCGGGGGGGCAGATTTTTTGATTCTAAAATTTAAAAAATTCCCATACTTCTCATTTAAACAGAATAGAATAGAAAATAAAATAAAAGAATAGAACAGAATAGAATAGAAAAGTAAGGCCCGGAGCAGGAGCAGAGAGATAGTGGAGGGCCAGCATGTCTAGGTGGACAGGGGAGTGGTAGGAGTTAAATTGGTAGGCACAAGTTTAGACGTTTCTGTTTTAAGGAATGTTTTTTTCCTTTATGTTAATTTATGTTAATTTAATTTGGAATTGATTAATAAAAGGGCTGCTTTGGCCAATTTTATTCCACTCACGGTGTCGTCTCGATTATTGGGATAAGGTAAAGGTGAAAGGGTGCAAGTGGGTGGTGGGTTGACCGTTCAGCCAGGTTTATAGTGACATCTGTTCTACACTATTCAAGAATAAAATAGAACTGAATAAAACAGAATAGACTAGAATAGAATAGAAAATAAAGGAATATAATTTAATAGAATAAAACAGACTAGAACAGAAAAAAAAGAATAGACAAAAAATGGAATATTTTCTATTGTATGCTGTTTGATTAAATTCTATTCCTTTCTTTTCTATTCTTTCTATTCTATCGTATTTTATTCTATTCTATAAAGCAGCCTAAGTAGGAATGATTTCACTCTTGTACCTTACTGTTATGTCTCTTTTTCAAATTTGAATTCACATTCAAATTAATTTTTGAATTTAAGATTGATTAGAAAATAATGAATATACAAAACAAATTCTGAAAACGAAGCATGCCAACATAATGATTATGACAAAACAAAAATTAATAACTTAAACAAATCTCAAAAGAAACAAATATTTGCGTTGCCCATGTGATGGAACCGGCCCACACTCCGCCAGTATACCTCTTCTTTCAGTCTGAACATAGATATCAGATAGTATAGTCGCATATGGCAACCACTAGACAGGACTAGTTTAGCTTCAAAACTGGAACTTTTATTAGACAAGAATACAGGCTTTTTATACACTTGAGAAGTAGGTCAGTGACCACATGAACAATGACTCGAACATTTACCCAAAACATCACACAATGATTTAGATAACGAGACACAGCTGACTCATTGGTAATCCCATCATAGAGGATCCACCAAGAGTTTAGTCAAATTAGCCAACATATACTAGAAACATTAAAATGATTGTAAGGGTTTTCTTTTTTTAAATAACAAACATGTTATACTTATCTGCTTTGTGTAAGGGTCTTGCACAGAGCAGCCCCAATCCTCCTTTTCTGGGGTGCCCTCCCCCCCCCCACGGGGTGCCCCCCAGCTTTCCTGACTACTCCTCTTCATCGGTGCCCTAACGGAGAGCCGCCTTCCATGGGGGCACCCGTGCAGGTGCGCTCATGAGTCCCGCTACTGCGTCCATTGACACAGACAGCGGGACTTTACCCCTCCCCCCCCCACTCCCATGTCGCTGAATTTGATTGACAGCAGTGGGAGCCAATGGCTTCCGCTACTATCAAGTTAACCATTGAGGACCCAAGACAGCGGCTGAAGCTGCTGGGCTCGGGCTTGTTTTAGTCACTGAAACGTTCGGGTTCAGTTAAGAATAACGTGGGGGGGGGGGTCTGGGGGGCAGCTGCCATCTTGCCCTCACTCGACTTTCTAAGAGGATCCGGGACCGAATCCTTTTCCCCGCTGCCGGCGGGGCCGCTAAGCGGGGAAAAGGACCGGGACGCGGCAGGAGGGGGGGCACCTCTTCCACTGCACCGTAAGGGTGGTCCCGCAGCGAATCCGCTGCTGAGATCACCCTTATCTGAAAGCCGATCGCCCGCCATTTTTAAAAATACCAGGGATATGGCAACTATCTGCTATCTGCTGCCATAACCACGGTATTTAGCATCAAAGTATCGATGTACATCTGCGGTGGGCGGTCAGTAAGTGGTTAAAAGCTAGGGCCCATAGTTAGTGGGTAATAGGCTTGCTCCCAGTCCTCTCCAAAAGCCTCTGTCCTGGCTAGGACTGTCACAGCGCACATCTCTAGTGCTGAGGAGTGTGAGGGTGCAGTTTGTCATCTTCGTCTTGGCACTGGATCACCTTGTCTCAGTGCTGAGACTGAGGAAATGCTTCTTCCTACCTGCAGCAGACTGATGACGTCATCTTAGCCTAGGCCAAGTCACTGACTGGAGGTCAAGAACGGCTTTTTAAATATAAAAAGAGAAACCATTTTAAAAATGGATACTGTTGCTGTATATTGTTACAGATCAGGAATGTATACTTGTAAAGTTACTAAAAAGGTCCACTTTATCCTTCAAAGCACAAAGCAACTACACTTTCCTCCCGCCTACAAACTAAGCAATCTCTACTTCTCCCAATGGTCTGCAGCCAACCTGGCCCCCGGGGCTCCCCCGCAGACCACAATCCATATCTGTCGTATATAAACCTATAGGAGGGAGGTGGAGGCATCACTACAAAGGAGAGCGTCTTCTGGTTGTGTTGTTGGGAAAGCGGAGCGATTTATGGATGATCTGGGAAATATGCAATTATCCGGCTCGGTGTTGTAACAATCGTCCTCAAAGGCCAACAAGGCGAGCGTTCCTAATGCTTCGGTGTGAGCGATCGCCCCCAGCGCAGGAGAACAATCCCATCACTTATAGAGCCTGCGCCCGGCATTGACTTTTATTGTTGCTCAGAATGCTGCGTCAGGCTTTTCCATTCCTCGCCATCTTATCTCGCCTTCTGATTTTCTTTATTTCTTTGTATCCGACTCTTTTGTGTTGTCAGTTCCACAGTGTGATGCTTAATTAAACAAGAGATGATCCCTCCAGAGGTTAATGAAATGCCGGCATTAATTGATTTATAATTGTCTGCCCGCAACGCGCGTCTGTTGGCCGCCGTCCCAGGGTTGCGATGCTTTAGAGTCTCCGATAATCCCGCGCAGCTCTTTGATAGAACGCGGAATGTTTCTGATCGGGGTCACGGGGGTCCGGCGCTGAATTATACAAACGTCTCTCTGAGTTTTGCAGCTCTTTTTGTAGATCTTGCCTCTTGATCAATATGATGAAAAGATTAAACGCGGGAATTACGCGGAGCGCAGGAGGTGCAGGTCCGGCCTGAATACAGTATATATATATATATATATATATATATATATATATATATATATATATTTATATAGCTATTAGTCCAGCTGGCAGAAATGTTTAAATTAAGCTTTTAGTAAGTTTATAAGTCTGCAGGAATACATCACTAACCACTCACAGTATACAGCAATAGGTTACTATATACAGCAATAGTTCACAATGTGCAGAAATGTGCCACAATATACAGCAACAGGTCACAATGTACAGCAACAGGTCACAATGTACAGCAACAGGTCACAATGTACAGCAACAGGTCACGATATACAGCAACAGGTCACAATATACAGCTACAGGTCCCAACGTACAGCAATAGGTCACTATATACAGCAACAGGTCACAATATACAGCAACAGGTCACAATGTACAGCAACAGGTTGCAATGTACAGCAATAGGTAATGTACAGCAATAGGTCCCAATGTACCACAACAGGTCACAATATACAGCTACAGGTCCCAACGTACAGCAATAGGTCACTATATACAGCAACAGGTCACAATATACAGCAACAGGTCACAATGTACAGCAACAGGTTGCAATGTACAGCAATAGGTAATGTACAGCAATAGGTCCCAATGTACCACAACAGGTCACAATATTCAGCAACAGGTCACAATTTACAGTAATAGGTCACAATGTACAGTAATAGGTCACAATGGACAGCAATAGCTCACGATCTACAGTAATAGGTCACGATGTACAGTAATAGGTCACAATGTGCAGAAATGGGTCACAATATACAGAAATAGGTCACGATATACAGCAATAGGTCACAATATACAGCTACAGGTCCCAACGCACAGCAATAGGTCACTATATACAGCAACAGTTGACAATATACAGCAACAGGTCACAATATCAGCAACAGGTCACAATATCAGCAACAGGTCACAAGATACAGCAACAGGTCACAAGATACAGCAACAGGTCAAAATATATAGCAACAGGTCACAATGTACCGCAATAGGTTACAATGTACTGCAACAGGTCACAATATACAGAAATAGGTTACAATGTACAGCAACACGTCACAATGTAGCCAATCATAAATCATAGCTCTTCTCCTAGCCAATCATAAGCCATATCTTGGCTGTTTAGGCTGCAGCACGTGGGAACCTGGTTCTGAACAGGGACGCTGAAAAGGCAGTAGAGCCGGCCTTCCTGTACTGGGCCCAGGCCTCATCAGTTCAACAGGGGGCACGGCACTTGACAAGTAGGAAGACCAGTTGTATTGCTCTCTCAGCCAACAAAATTTAACAAAAAACAGTGAGCGCACGTAGACACTAGTGTGAGCCGAACTTGAAACAATGTAATTTGCTGAGCTGGAATTTTAAGGATCAAAGATCGGGGCACAGACTCCTTCCTAACTGCAGAACTATGCTGTACAAGCCTGAATGCTGTCCTGCGTCAAGCAAGTGACAGCTTTTGAAAATAGTGTTAAAATTACATTTTTTAATGTTCAGATAACACAAGTGGTGACTCTGGAATGGCTCCCTGTTTTATATTTTTTAGATAAGATACGGTTTGTCTGTATTTTGAGATTGTCTGGCGCAGCTGCTGAACAAAACAGGTCAACATTAGTGTTGAGCGAACACGGACTGTATTATTCGTGTTCGTACCGAATAATTGGATTTTTTTTACCCGAACATACAGTAAAGTGTCCGTGTCCGTGTTCGGGTAAAAAAAATTCGTTTTATTTCCGGGTTTTGCATGCTTTGGCGCTCTTTTCATGGCGGGCTTTCAACAGCCAATCAACAATCGTTTAACTGGTGTGCCTTAAGCCATCCCAGCCATGCCTGCAAATGTCTTAGTAGCTGTGATTGGCCGTCTGAAGCATGTGACCAAGTCTTTATAAGTTCGAGGCAGCCGCCGCAGCAGCGTCATTCTGCTGCTTAGCTAAGGGACAGAGCACACATCAATGTGCTGGCTGCTGATTAGGGACAGATAGGCAGGAAAAAGCCATTTGTGTCCGGATAGAATTGAGGGACAGGTCGGAGTGTTTAGGCAGGGCGAGTTGTAGGCATTTTAGGGATAGAGTCTGCTGAATTATAGGGTCAGTGTCTTCTACAAACTACAATCGATATTGCTGTGTGGGGGGTGGGGTGAATCTGCACTCAATCCTGATCTACGATCTCTTCTCAATCCTGTTAGGGATAGAGTCTGCTGAATTTTAGGGAAACTGTGTTCTACAAACTACAATCGATATTGCTGTGTGGTGTGGGATTGGAGATAGGCAGGTGTCAGTGATCCACATCCATTTTTCTGTGTGTGAGCTGCAGTGAACACAATCTTTTTGGGCTGCAGTGAACACAATCTTTTTGGGGTGCAGTGAACACAATCCTTTTTGGTGTGCAGTGAACACAATCTTTGTGGGGTGCAGTGAACAAAATCCTTTGTGGGGTGCAGTGAACACAATCTTTTTGGGGTGCAGTGAACAAAATCCTTTTTGGGGTGCAGTGAACAACATCCTTTTTGGGGTGCAGTGAACACAATCTTTTTGGGGTGCAGTGAACAAAATCCTTTGTGGGGTGCAGTGAACACAATCTTTTTGGGGTGCAGTGAACACAATCTTTTTGGGGTGGAGTGAACAACATCCTTTTTGGGGTGCAGTGAACAAAATCCTTTTTGGGGTGCAGTGAACAAAATCATTTTTGGGGTGCAGTGAACACAATCTTTGTGGGGTGCAGTGAACACAATCTTTTTGGGGTGGAGTGAACAACATCCTTTTTGGGGTGCAGTGAACAACATCCTTTTTGGGGTGCAGTGAACACAATCTTTTTTGGGGTGCAGTGAACACAATCTTTGTGGGGTACAGTGAACAGAATATTTGTGGGGTGCAGTGAACACAATCTTTGGGGGGTACAGTGAACACAATCTTTTTGGGGTGCAGTGAACACAATCTTTGTGGGGTGCAGTGAACACAATCTTTTTGGGGTGGAGTGAACAAAATCATTTTTGGGGTGCAGTGAACAACATCCTTTTTGGGGTTCAGTGATCAAAATCCTTTTTGGGGTGCAGTGAACACAATCTTTTTGGGGTGCAGTGAACAAAATCCTTTGTGGGGTGCAGTGAACAGAATCTTTGTGGGGTGCAGTGAACACAATCTTTGGGGGGGTACAGTGAACACAATCTTTTTGGGGTGCAGTGAACACAATCTTTGTGGGGTACAGTGAACAGAATCTTTGTGGGGTGCAGTGAACACAATCTTTGGGGGGTACAGTGAACACAATCTTTTTGGGGTGCAGTGAACACAATCTTTGGGGGGTACAGTGAACACAATCTTTTTGGGGTGCAGTGAACACAATCTTTGTGGGGTGCAGTGAACACAATCTTTGGGGGGGTACAGTGAACACAATCTTTTTGGGGTGCAGTGAACAACATCCTTTTAGGGTGCAGTGAACACAATCTTTGTGGGGTGCAGTGAACAACATCCTTTTAGGGTGCAGTGAACACAATCTTTGTGGGGTACAGTGAACAGAATCTTTGTGGGGTGCAGTGAACACAATCTTTGGGGGGTACAGTGAACACAATCTTTGTGAGGTGCAGTGAACACAATCTTTGTGGGGTGCAGTGAACACAATCATTGTGGGGTGCAGTGAACTCAATCTTTGTGGGGTACAGTGAACACAATCTCATACTTCTGAAGATTTGAGGGTGCTGCCTGTTCCATACTCCCCCTACTCCTCATCTAGCCTTTTAGGGGTACAAACAATAGTAATTGGGGCCTAGTGTGGTTGTGTACGTGTGATATACATACACTTTTTTTGGATCATATTTTCTATTCCGCTATTTAATCAAAAACCTTTGGGGATCAGTTAAATTGGGGGATAGTCTGTGTTGGTACGTGTGAGAGAGATCCACCTTTCCAAGTTGTTGGGGTTCATCTCATACTTCTGAAGGTTTGAGGGTGCTGCCTGTTCCATACTCCCCCTACTCCTCATCTAGCCTTTTAGGGGTACAAACAATAGTAATTGGGGCCTAGTGTGGTTGTGTACGTGTGATATACATACACTTTTTTTGGATCATATTTTCTATTCCGCTATTTAATCAAAAACCTTTGGGGATCAGTTAAATTGGGGGATAGTCTGTGTTGGTACGTGTGAGAGAGATCCACCTTTCCAAGTTGTTGGGGTTCATCTCATACTTCTGAAGGTTTGAGGGTGCTGCCTGTTCCATACTCCCCCTACTCCTCATCTAGCCTTTTAGGGGTACAAACAATAGTAATTGGGGCCTAGTGTGGTTGTGTACGTGTGATATACATACACTTTTTTTGGATCATATTTTCTATTCCGCTATTTAATCAAAAACCTTTGGGGATCAGTTAAATTGGGGGATAGTCTGTGTTGGTACGTGTGAGAGAGATCCACCTTTCCAAGTTGTTGGGGTTCATCTCATACTTCTGAAGGTTTGAGGGTGCTGCCTGTTCCATACTCCCCCTACTCCTAGCCTTTTAGGGGTACAAACAATAGTAATTGGGGCCCAGTGTGGTTGTGTACGTGTGATATACATACACTTTTTTTGGATCATATTTTCTATTCCGCTATTTAATCAAAAACCTTTGGGGATCAGTTAAATTGGGGGATAGTCTGTGTTGGTACGTGTGAGAGAGATCCACCTTTCCAAGTTGTTGGGGTTCATCTCATACTTCTGAAGGTTTGAGGGTGCTGCCTGTTCCATACTCCCCCTACTCCTCATCTAGCCTTTTAGGGGTACAAACAATAGTAATTGGGGCCTAGTGTGGTTGTGTACGTGTGATATACATACACTTTTTTTGGATCATATTTTCTATTCCGCTATTTAATCAAAAACCTTTGGGGATCAGTTAAATTGGGGGATAGTCTGTGTTGGTACGTGTGAGAGAGATCCACCTTTCCAAGTTGTTGGGGTTCATCTCATACTTCTGAAGGTTTGAGGGTGCTGCCTGTTCCATACTCCCCCTACTCCTCATCTAGCCTTTTAGGGGTACAAACAATAGTAATTGGGGCCTAGTGTGGTTGTGTACGTGTGATATACATACACTTTTTTTGGATCATATTTTCTATTCCGCTATTTAATCAAAAACCTTTGGGGATCAGTTAAATTGGGGGATAGTCTGTGTTGGTACGTGTGAGAGAGATCCACCTTTCCAAGTTGTTGGGGTTCATCTCATACTTCTGAAGGTTTGAGGGTGCTGCCTGTTCCATACCCCCCCTACTCCTCATCTAGCCTTTTAGGGGTACAAACAATAGTAATTGGGGCCTAGTGTGGTTGTGTACGTGTGATATACATACACTTTTTTTGGATCATATTTTCTATTCCGCTATTTAATCAAAAACCTTTGGGGATCAGTTAAATTGGGGGATAGTCTGTGTTGGTACGTGTGAGAGAGATCCACCTTTCCAAGTTGTTGGGGTTCATCTCATACTTCTGAAGGTTTGAGGGTGCTGCCTGTTCCATACTCCCCCTACTCCTCATCTAGCCTTTTAGGGGTACAAACAATAGTAATTGGGGCCCAGTGTGGTTGTGTACGTGTGATATACATACACTTTTTTTGGATCATATTTTCTATTCCGCTATTTAATCAAAAACCTTTGGGGATCAGTTAAATTGGGGGATAGTCTGTGTTGGTACGTGTGAGAGAGATCCACCTTTCCAAGTTGTTGGGGTTCATCTCATACTTCTGAAGGTTTGAGGGTGCTGCCTGTTCCATACTCCCCCTACTCCTCATCTAGCCTTTTAGGGGTACAAACAATAGTAATTGGGGCCTAGTGTGGTTGTGTACGTGTGATATACATACACTTTTTTTGGATCATATTTTCTATTCCGCTATTTAATCAAAAACCTTTGGGGATCAGTTAAATTGGGGGATAGTCTGTGTTGGTACGTGTGAGAGAGATCCACCTTTCCAAGTTGTTGGGGTTCATCTCATACTTCTGAAGGTTTGAGGGTGCTGCCTGTTCCATACTCCCCCTACTCCTCATCTAGCCTTTTAGGGGTACAAACAATAGTAATTGGGGCCTAGTGTGGTTGTGTACGTGTGATATACATACACTTTTTTTGGATCATATTTTCTATTCCGCTATTTAATCAAAAACCTTTGGGGATCAGTTAAATTGGGGGATAGTCTGTGTTGGTACGTGTGAGAGAGATCCACCTTTCCAAGTTGTTGGGGTTCATCTCATACTTCTGAAGGTTTGAGGGTGCTGCCTGTTCCATACTCCCCCTACTCCTAGCCTTTTAGGGGTACAAACAATAGTAATTGGGGCCCAGTGTGGTTGTGTACGTGTGATATACATACACTTTTTTTGGATCATATTTTCTATTCCGCTATTTAATCAAAAACCTTTGGGGATCAGTTAAATTGGGGGATAGTCTGTGTTGGTACGTGTGAGAGAGATCCACCTTTCCAAGTTGTTGGGGTTCATCTCATACTTCTGAAGGTTTGAGGGTGCTGCCTGTTCCATACTCCCCCTACTCCTCATCTAGCCTTTTAGGGGTACAAACAATAGTAATTGGGGCCTAGTGTGGTTGTGTACGTGTGATATACATACACTTTTTTTGGATCATATTTTCTATTCCGCTATTTAATCAAAAACCTTTGGGGATCAGTTAAATTGGGGGATAGTCTGTGTTGGTACGTGTGAGAGAGATCCACCTTTCCAAGTTGTTGGGGTTCATCTCATACTTCTGAAGGTTTGAGGGTGCTGCCTGTTCCATACTCCCCCTACTCCTCATCTAGCCTTTTAGGGGTACAAACAATAGTAATTGGGGCCTAGTGTGGTTGTGTACGTGTGATATACATACACTTTTTTTGGATCATATTTTCTATTCCGCTATTTAATCAAAAACCTTTGGGGATCAGTTAAATTGGGGGATAGTCTGTGTTGGTACGTGTGAGAGAGATCCACCTTTCCAAGTTGTTGGGGTTCATCTCATACTTCTGAAGGTTTGAGGGTGCTGCCTGTTCCATACTCCCCCTACTCCTAGCCTTTTAGGGGTACAAACAATAGTAATTGGGGCCCAGTGTGGTTGTGTACGTGTGATATACATACACTTTTTTTGGATCATATTTTCTATTCCGCTATTTAATCAAAAACCTTTGGGGATCAGTTAAATTGGGGGATAGTCTGTGTTGGTACGTGTGAGAGAGATCCACCTTTCCAAGTTGTTGGGGTTCATCTCATACTTCTGAAGGTTTGAGGGTGCTGCCTGTTCCATACCCCCCCTACTCCTCATCTAGCCTTTTAGGGGTACAAACAATAGTAATTGGGGCCTAGTGTGGTTGTGTACGTGTGATATACATACACTTTTTTTGGATCATATTTTCTATTCCGCTATTTAATCAAAAACCTTTGGGGATCAGTTAAATTGGGGGATAGTCTGTGTTGGTACGTGTGAGAGAGATCCACCTTTCCAAGTTGTTGGGGTTCATCTCATACTTCTGAAGGTTTGAGGGTGCTGCCTGTTCCATACCCCCCCTACTCCTCATCTAGCCTTTTAGGGGTACAAACAATAGTAATTGGGGCCTAGTGTGGTTGTGTACGTGTGATATACATACACTTTTTTTGGATCATATTTTCTATTCCGCTATTTAATCAAAAACCTTTGGGGATCAGTTAAATTGGGGGATAGTCTGTGTTGGTACGTGTGAGAGAGATCCACCTTTCCAAGTTGTTGGGGTTCATCTCATACTTCTGAAGGTTTGAGGGTGCTGCCTGTTCCATACTCCCCCTACTCCTCATCTAGCCTTTTAGGGGTACAAACAATAGTAATTGGGGCCCAGTGTGGTTGTGTACGTGTGATATACATACACTTTTTTTGGATCATATTTTCTATTCCGCTATTTAATCAAAAACCTTTGGGGATCAGTTAAATTGGGGGATAGTCTGTGTTGGTACGTGTGAGAGAGATCCACCTTTCCAAGTTGTTGGGGTTCATCTCATACTTCTGAAGGTTTGAGGGTGCTGCCTGTTCCATACTCCCCCTACTCCTAGCCTTTTAGGGGTACAAACAATAGTAATTGGGGCCTAGTGTGGTTGTGTACGTGTGATATACATACACTTTTTTTGGATCATATTTTCTATTCCGCTATTTAATCAAAAACCTTTGGGGATCAGTTAAATTGGGGGATAGTCTGTGTTGGTACGTGTGAGAGAGATCCACCTTTCCAAGTTGTTGGGGTTCATCTCATACTTCTGAAGGTTTGAGGGTGCTGCCTGTTCCATACCCCCCCTACTCCTCATCTAGCCTTTTAGGGGTACAAACAATAGTAATTGGGGCCTAGTGTGGTTGTGTACGTGTGATATACATACACTTTTTTTGGATCATATTTTCTATTCCGCTATTTAATCAAAAACCTTTGGGGATCAGTTAAATTGGGGGATAGTCTGTGTTGGTACGTGTGAGAGAGATCCACCTTTCCAAGTTGTTGGGGTTCATCTCATACTTCTGAAGGTTTGAGGGTGCTGCCTGTTCCATACCCCCCCTACTCCTCATCTAGCCTTTTAGGGGTACAAACAATAGTAATTGGGGCCTAGTGTGGTTGTGTACGTGTGATATACATACACTTTTTTTGGATCATATTTTCTATTCCGCTATTTAATCAAAAACCTTTGGGGATCAGTTAAATTGGGGGATAGTCTGTGTTGGTACGTGTGAGAGAGATCCACCTTTCCAAGTTGTTGGGGTTCATCTCATACTTCTGAAGGTTTGAGGGTGCTGCCTGTTCCATACTCCCCCTACTCCTCATCTAGCCTTTTAGGGGTACAAACAATAGTAATTGGGGCCTAGTGTGGTTGTGTACGTGTGATATACATACACTTTTTTTGGATCATATTTTCTATTCCGCTATTTAATCAAAAACCTTTGGGGATCAGTTAAATTGGGGGATAGTCTGTGTTGGTACGTGTGAGAGAGATCCACCTTTCCAAGTTGTTGGGGTTCATCTCATACTTCTGAAGGTTTGAGGGTGCTGCCTGTTCCATACCCCCCCTACTCCTCATCTAGCCTTTTAGGGGTACAAACAATAGTAATTGGGGCCTAGTGTGGTTGTGTACGTGTGATATACATACACTTTTTTTGGATCATATTTTCTATTCCGCTATTTAATCAAAAACCTTTGGGGATCAGTTAAATTGGGGGATAGTCTGTGTTGGTACGTGTGAGAGAGATCCACCTTTCCAAGTTTTTGGGGTTCATCTCATACTTCTGAAGATTTGAGGGTGCTGCCTGTTCCATACTCCTCCTCCTACTGCTCAACCATCCTTTTAGGGGTACAAACAATAGTAGTTGGGGCCTAGTGTGGTGGTGTACGTGCGAGATACATACACTTTCTTTTTGATCATATTTTCTATTCCGCTATTCAATTAAAACCTTTGGGGATCAATTCAATTGCGAGATAGTCTGTGTCGGTACGTGTGAGATCCACCTTTCCAAGTTGTTGGGGTTCATCTCATACTTCTGAAGATTTGAGGGTGCTGCCTGTTCCATACTCCTGCTCCTACTGCTCAACCATCCTTTTAGGGGTACAAACAATAGTAATTGGGGCCTAGTGTGGTTGTGTACGTGCGAGATACATACACTTTTTTTGATCATATTTCCTATTCCGCTATTCAATAAAAACCTTTGAGGATCAATTGAATTGCGGGATAGTCTGTGTCGGTACGTGTGAGATCCACCTTTCCAAGTTTTTGGGGTTCATCTCATACTTCTGAAGATTTGAGGGTGCTGCCTGTTCCATTCTCCTCCTCCTTCTCCTCATCCATCCTTTTAGGGGTACAAACAATAGTAATTGGGGCCTAGTGTGGTTGTGTACGTGCGAGATACATACACTTTTTTTGATCATATTTCCTATTCCGCTATTCAATAAAAACCTTTGAGGATCAATTGAATTGCGGGATAGTCTGTGTCGGTACGTGTGAGATCCACCTTTCCAAGTTTTTGGGGTTCATCTCATACTTCTGAAGATTTGAGGGTGCTGTCTGTTCCATACTCCTCCTACTCCTCATCCATCCTTTTACGGGTAGAAACAATAGTAATTGGGGCCTAGTGTGGTTTTGTACGTGCGAGATACATACACTTTTTTGGATCATATTTCCTATTCCGCTATTCAATAAAAACCTTTCTAGGGCAAGATCTTAAATTACAGAAATATGAGGAGACCGTCAAATAAGGGCCGTGGCCTGGGTCGTGGTGCTGCTGGTAGAGCTCCTGTTGCAAGGAGAGGACGTGGTCGATCTGTGCCAGCTACACGCACAAGTGAAACACCTTCCTCAAGTGTGAGTAGGCGACAGAACCTGCATCAGTATTTGGTAGGGCATCAAACGCCCCTAGAAGTGATGAGGCCAGAACAAGTTGAGGCGATAGTAGATTGGTTTGCTGCTGACAGTGCCTCCAGTTCCTTCACATTGTCTCCCACCCAGTCTACTGCAGAAAGGTCAGAGTTGGCACCTGCAGCCAATGTCCAACCGTCTTTCACCTCACCCCCTTGCAAATCAGGCCAGCAGTCTGAGCCCCAAGCCATACAGCAGTCTCTTATTCTTTTTGAGGACTCTGTCAGCAGGGTTTCCCAGGGCCATCCACCTAGCCCTGCCCCAGAAGTGGAAGAGATTGAGTGCAGCGATGCCCAACCACTTATTTCTCAAGATGAGTACATGCAAGGATCATCGCAGCACGTCTCCGATGATGACGAAACGCAGGTGCCAACTGCTGCGGCGTTCAGCATTGTGGAGACCGACAAGGAGGGCAGGGGTGAAGACTGGGTGGAAGATGATGTGGAGGACGATGAGGTCCTCGACCCCACATGGAATGAACGTCATGCAGGTGACCTGAGTAGTTTGGAGGAAGAGGCGGTGGTCGCACAGAGCCACCAGCACAGCAGAAGAGGGAGCAGGGTGCAGAAGCGGAGCGGCCGTGCCCTAGACACTACGCCCGCTACTGCCCAACGCAGCAAGGGAACGAGCGCACCAAAGTCAGCTCAAAGGAGTTCTCTAGCGTGGAAGTTCTTTAGAAAATGTGCTGATGACAGGACACGAGTGGTTTGCACCCTGTGCAATCAGAGCTTGAAGCGAGGCATAAACCTTCTCAACCTGAGCACAACCTGCATGATCAGGCATCTAAGTGCAAAGCACGAGCTGCAGTGGAGTACACACCTTCAAAACCAAGAAACGTCTCTGGCTCATCCTGCTTCCTCTTCTGCTGCAGTCTCGGCCGCTCCAGCCACATCTGTAGTGATACCGGCACCTGCCACCCCGCAAACAGACGATCTGTCAGCAACACCACCACCTGGGTCACCAACAACCATCTCCACAATGTCCCGTGGAAGCGTTCAGCTTTCCATCTCCCAAACACTTGAGAGGAAGAGGAAGTACCCCCCTACCCACCCGTGATCCCTGGCCCTGAATGCCAGCATTTCAAAATTATTGGCCTTTGAAATGCTGTCATTCCGTCTGGTGGAGACGCACAGTTTTAAAAACCTTATGTCGGTGGCTGTCCCACAGTACGTCGTGCCCAGCCGCCACTACTTTTCCAGGCAAGCCATCCCTTCCCTGCACAACCAAGTGGGGGAAAATATCAGGTGTGCACTGCGCAACGCCATCTGTGCCAAGGTCCACCTAACTACGGATACGTGGACCAGTAAGCACGGTCAGGGGCGTTATATCTCCCTAACGGCACACTGGGTAAATGCAGTGGCGGATGGGCCTGAGGCGGATAGCAATTTGGCGCATGTCCTTCCACCACCGAGAATTGCAGGGCGCTTCAGTTTGCCTCCTGTTCCTAACTCCTCCTACTCCGCTTCCTCATCCTCTACCGCCTCCTCATCCGGACAGCGTAACACCTTCACCACCAACTTCAGCATGGCCAGGGGTAAACGACAGCAGGCAGTTTTACAACTTGCCTGTTTGGGGGACAAACCACACACCGCGCAGGAGTTGTGGAGGAGCATGGAACAGCAGACAAATGAGTGGTTGCTGCCAGCGAGCCTCAAGCCCGGCCTGGTGGTGTGCGATAACGGGCGAAATCTCATAGCAGCTCTGGGCCTAGCCGGTTTGACGCACATCCCTTGCCTGGCGCATGTGCTGAATTTGGTGGTGCAGAGGTTCCTTAAAAACTACCCCGATATGTCAGAGCTGCTGCAGAAAGTGCGGGCCGTTTGTGCGCACTTTCGGCGTTCTCACCCTGCTGCTGCTCGCCTGGCAGCGCTGCAGCGTAACTTCGGCCTTCCCGCTCACCGCCTCATATGTGACGTGCCCACAAGGTGGAACTCCACCTTGCACATGCTGGAAAGACTGTGCGAGCAGCAGCAGGCCATAGTGGAGTTTCAGCTGCAGCACGCACGCGTGAGTCGCTCTGCGGAACAGCACCACTTCACCACCAATAACTGGGCCTCCATGCGAGACCTGTGTGCCTTGTTGCGCTGTTTTGAGTACTCCACCAACATGGCCAGTGGCAATGACGCCGTTCTCAGCTTAACTATCCCACTTCTATGCCTCCTTGAAAAAACAATTCGGGCGATGATGGAAGAGGATGTGGCACAGGATGAGGAGGAGGAGGAGGATGAAGAGGTAACATTTCCAAGGCTTTCAGGGCAGTCATTCGCAAGGGGCTCCGAGGGTGGGTTCCTGCACACGCAAACGCCAGGGACGCAATTGTCCAGCAGGGGCACAGTTCTGGAGGATGAGGAGGATGAGGAGGAGGAGGAGCTGGAGGAGGAGATGGAACCATGTTCACAGCAGGGTGGCACCCAGGCCAGCTCATGGCCATCACTGGTGCGTGGCTGGGGGGATACAGAGGACACGGACGATACACCTCCCACAGAGGACAGCCTTTCGTTGCCTCTGGGCAGCCTGGCACACATGAGCGATTACATGCTGCAGTGTCTCCACAACGACCGCCGAGTTGCCCACATTCTAACTTGTGCTGATTACTGGGTGGCCACGCTGCTGGATCCCCGTTACAAGGACAACGTACCGTCCTTAATTCACTCACTGGAGCGCGATCGCAAGATGCGCGAGTACAAGCGCACGCTGGTAGACGCCATGCTGCTGGCATTCCCATCTGACAGCGGGGCCACAGTGGAAGCACAAGGCAGAGGAGGAGGAGGAGGAGGAGGTCGCCAACGCAACCAGGGCACCGCCAGCACCTCAGAAGGCAGGGTTAGCATGGCCGAAATGTGGAAAAGCTTTGTCAGCACGCCACAACAAACAGCAGCACCAGCAGCTCAGATGGAACGTCTTAGCAGGAGGCAGCATTTTACCAACATGGTGGAGCAGTATGTGTGCACACGCCTACATGTAGTGAATGACGGGTCTGCCCCCTTCAACTTCTGGGTCTCCAAATTGGGCACATGGCCTGAGCTTGCCCTTTACGCCTTGGAGGTGCTGGCGTGCCCTGCAGCCAGTGTATTATCTGAACGGGTATTTAGCACGGCTGGGGGCGTTATAACAGACAAGCGCAGCCGCCTGTCCAGAGACAATGTGGACAAGCTCACGTTCATTAAAATGAACCAGGCATGGATCCCACGGGACTTTTCCGTACCTTATGCAGAATAGCAATGGATACCGACCTTACCCACCCATTGTTCCATTTTTGCTCTTTCTCACTCTTTTGGGGTGTACCCTCATTTAAAATTTTTGAAAAGAAGCAGTGTTGGCTACCTCGTCCTCCTCCTCAGGGCCAGATTAATGTAGGGGCTATTGGAGCTGCAGCTCCAGGCCCCTACCTTTTATATAGGCCCCGGGTTGGCCATATTCACTGTTACCGCTCTTCTGTCACTTGTAAACACAGAAGTCTGGCTTCTATGCTCGCTTCCCCAGGCAGCACCCTCAGAACCTCCCCACACAGCGTGAAGGCTGGACAAGGAGGGACAGTTGGCGATGCATGGATGTGTTTATGGGCTTCAGAGACAGCATCCCATGTTGAATTAGGCATGCATGGCTGCACCCTTCCTCCTCTGGGTGCATGGCAAGGCACGGCCCTTAAGGCCCTTCAAAATCCTCAGCACCAAGCCCATGATGCTGTTAATCCGGCCCTGGTCCTCCTCCACCGCCGCTTCCACCTACACCGCCCATAGGTGTGCGCAGCCTATTGCATTAAGGTGTGCACCCCAAAGTTGAAATACACATGCATGTGTTTGCCAGCAGGGAGAGTAATGTATCGGGGCCATGTACCTGTAGGCAAGGAGAAATAGAGCAGAGCAGGTCCCAGGGAGATCTTTCCCATCTCCTCACTGGCAATGCTATGTGCCCTAGGTGATTAGGGTGTGCCCAGGCACACCCAGCACACCCTGTGCGCACGCCTATGTCACCGCCACATCCACCACCACCTCAACCTCCCTCCTACTCCATATGGGCCTCGTCCTTCAGAGATGAAGAAGAACATTGTTTTATTTTTCTGTTTTTTTTTGTTGTTTTAAGTTATTTCCCTATCCACATTTGTTTGCAGAGCACTTGCCATGCTCTTAATTACGTTTTGCTGCCATTTGCAGCACTCTAGCCCTTTCCTTTGGTGTTTTAGAGCCATTTTAGTGCCTTAAAGTTCGGGTCCCCATTGACTTCAATGGGGTTCGGTGTCCGGGAAAAGTTCGGTAAAAGTCCGGGACACGGACCCGGACTTTTTTTTAAAGTTCGGCCGAACCCGTCGAACACGGACATCTAGGTGTCCGCTCAACCCTAGTCAACATTATTTGTCAACAATTCTCTTGATTTTCATGCTAAACCCCTTTTGCGCACAGGCTCTGCGCTCCACTTTTAAACTCAGCTGGCCGGAACATTTTTGTAATTTTTTTCTTTGCTTTATTTTTCCACACATAGTTTTCAGAGTTTGTAAAAGACCCCCCAAACCATATATTTTCTGAAAGCACAGGAACAGTAGAATAAAAATACACAGCAAATTTCACAAAATTCCTGATAAATTCCTAATAAATATAAAAGCTTATCCTGTGTTGAGTTAATAAACAACAAATATTTGTATATTTTATATTGTGCCTTTTTGCAAAATGATGAAAATCGAAGGTACGAAAAAATGTAAATATCCATATTTCTTTGAAAATCTGGAGGTTTTCATTTTTCACTCACAGCTTTTACAGTTTGTAAAAGACGCCTCAAAAAAAAAAAAATAAATAAAAGGTGCTACTGATTTTTAAGGCCCCGCGATATTTGTACAGGTGCTTATCAAATTAATGTTTTTGCTAAATATACACAAATTATTATTAGCAGATAAAAACCCAGCACATTTTACAAAATCCCTGCTAAATTCCTACTAAATATAAAAGCTTTACCTGTGTTGAGTTAATAAATAGCAAATATTTGTCAATTTAAAATTGTGCCTTTTTGCAAAATGGTGAAAATCCAACATACGCCTAAATGTAAATATCCGTATTTCTCCGAAAATCTAGAGTTTTTCGTTTTTCACTTACAGCTTTCAGAGTTTGTAAAAGACCCCCCAAAACCATATATTTTCTGAAAGCACATGGCCTGTGTAATAAAAGAAAGGTGCTACTGATTTTTAAGGCCCTGCGATATTTGCGCACATATTTAGCAAGACAGTATTTTCGCTAAAAATACACTAAAATCGTTATTAGCAGATAAAAACCCAGTACATTTTACAAAATTACCGCTCAATTCATACTAAATGTAAAAGCTTAACCTGTATTGGGTTAATAAATAACAAATATTTGTAAATTTTAAATTGCGCCTTTTTGTTAAATGGTGAAAATCAAATGTATGCAAAAATTTCTCAAAAAATCTTGGAGGTTTTAATTTTTCACTTACAGCTATAAGAGTTTGTAAAAGACCCCCCAAACCATAGATTTCCTGAAAAGAACCTGTACCTGTAGAATAAAATGAAGGAGGTACTGTTTTTTAAGGCCCTGCGATGTACCTTTTAGGGTGATCATCAACTGTTAGAGCTATTGTTTTTTTCAGCAAAGTCTGCGGAACAGTTCTGACAAGAAGGAAGAATGTGAGTTATTTCAGGTCTGTACGCCGCACAGACCTGGCAGACAATGGCGTTACTAGGGGGGGGGGGAACCCGCCAGAGGGGTGTCACCTGTCAGCAGCGGCATTGCACACCTTCACTGATCTGCATCTCTCGCCGGCTGTTTCCCTGACTCATACAGCGGAGCGGACCGAAGCCCCCTCCTAGAGGTTCAAACCTACACAGGAGGGACACCGCAGCACATGTTCTGCGCTGATCTGAGGTATGTACATTGTAATGTAGATGGACCATGGAGAGGGAGGGTGACCAGGAAGGGAGGCAAGTTAAAAAAAAATATGGGAGAGTGATGGGGGGGGGGGGGTTAAGAAGATATGTGCTGGGGGGGCACTATAGGAGGGAAGAGGAAAGTCAAATGCTAGAAATGGGGGTTGGATTTGAAATCCAACCCTCCAAAAGAGCACTAGCCCTCTCCCCTCCGATAGCACCCCCCCCCCCAATCAAAACCCTCACCTCCTTACTAGCACAAGTGGAGAGGGGGTCTGCACAGAGGGGGTCTATACTGATGAAAGGGGGTCTGCACTTAGTGGAGGGGGGTCTGTACTTAGTGAAGGGGGTCTAAACGGATGGAGGGGGGGTCTGCACAGATGGAGGGGGATCTGTACAGAGGGGAGGGTCTGCACTGATGGAGGGGGTCTGTACTGATGGAGGGGGGTCTATTCTGATAGAGAGGGGTCTATACTGATGGAAGGGGGAGGTCTGTACTGATGGAGGGGGGGGGGTCTGCACTGATAGTGAGGGGTCTGTACTGATAGAAGGGGGAGTCTGCACTGATGAAGGGTCTGCACTGAGGGGGGTCTATAATGAGGGGGGTCTGCACTGATGAAGGGTCTGCACTGAGGGGGGTCTATACTGATGAAAGGGGGTCTGCACTGAGGGGGGGGGGTATTGATGGAGAGGGGTCTATACTCATGGAAGGATTAGGTCTATACTGAGAGCGGGGTCTATACTGATGGAGGGGGTCTGTACGAGGGGGGGGGGTCTGCACTGAGGAAGGGGTCTGCACTCAGGGGGGCCTGTACTGATGGAGGAGGGTCTGCACTGTGGGGAGGGGGGTCTGTATTGATGGAGTAGGCTGTAAACTGATGGAAGGGGGGTCTTTACTAAGGGGGGGGGATCTGCACTAATAAAGACGGGTCTGTACTGATGGAGAGAAGTCTATACTGATGGAATGGGGGTCTGTACTGAGAGGAGGGGGATCTGCACTGAGGGGGGAAGGTCTGTACTGATAGAGAGGGGTCTATACTGATAGAGAGGAGTCTATACTGAGGAGGGAGTCTGTACTGAGAGGGGGGTCTATACTGATGGAGGGGGGTCTGTACTTAGTGGGGGGGGTCTATACGGAGGGAAGGGGGTCTGTACTTAGTGGAGGGGGGTCTGTACTTAGTGAAGGGGGTCTGCACAGATGGAGGGGGATCTGTACAGAGGGGAGGGTCTGCACTGATGGAGGGGGTCTGTACTGATGGAGGGGGATCTGCACTGATGGAGGGGGGTCTGCACTGAGGGGAGGAGGGTCTATTCTGATGGAGAGGGGTCTATACTGATGGAAGGGTGAGGTCTGTACTGATGGAGGGGGGGGGTCTGCACTGATAGTGAGGGGTCTGTACTGATAGAAGGCGGAGTCTGCACTGATGAAGGGTCTGCACTGAGGGGGGTCTATAATGAGGGGGGTCTGCACTGAGGGGTGTCTATACTGATGAAGGGGGGTCTGCACTGAGGGGAGGGGGCTCTATACTGATGGAGGGGGGATCTGTACTGATGGAGGGGGGTCTGCACTGATGGAGGGTGATGTGCACTGATGGAGGGGGGTCTGTACTGAGGGAGAGGGGTCTATAGTGTGAGAGGGGGGTCTATACTTAGGGAGGGGAGGTCTGTACTTAGAGGAGGGGGGGTCTGTACTGAGGGGGGACTATAGTTGGTGGAGGGCTGACACAATTGAGGGGGTGATACAATGTTTTTTCTGCACCGGGTGACACCATCCCTAGTGACGCCATTGCTGGCAGAGAAAGGGTTAAAGTAGAACTAAAGGCAAACTTTTTTTCTTTTAATTTTTGATAGAGTAAAGGAGGGTTATAACCCGTCAGGTGTTTTTTTTTTTTTTTTTTTTTTTACCATCTGTGTCCCATTGTGGAGATTTCCCTTCACTTCCTGTCCCATAGCCAAACAGGACATGAGAGGAAACCCCTGCAAATTAAGGGAATTCCTTGGGAACCACCCAGGTCACCAGAACTAGTGCCCCCATTGGAAGATTTCCCCTTTATTACTTTTCTGGGGACAACCCAAAATTTGGGGTTTTCTTTTACTTTCACTTTTAATATTAATGGTAAACAAGACAAATAGAGAGAGGGAATCCCCCTCCCCTCCGATTCCATACCAAACTAAAAAAAAAGTTTTGCCTTTAGTTATACTTTAACTCTTCACTGTGCACTCCCAGCTCCCTTGCAGAACACAGATTATATATATATATATATATATATATATACACAGTATCTCCCAAAAGTAAGTACACCCCTCACATTTTTGTAAATATTTTATTCTATCTTTTCATGTGACAACACTGAAGAAATGACACTTTGCTACAATGTAAAGTAGTGAGTGTACAGCTTGTATAACAGTGTAAATTTACTGTCCCCTCAAAATAACTCACACAGCCAATAAAGCGGAGTTCCACCCAAAAATGGAACTTCCGCTATTTTGCTCCCCCCCCACCGGGCACCCACATTTGGCACCTTTCAGGGGGTAACGGGTACCCATTTTTGACAGGTACCCCTTCCCCTCTTCTGGGACACCGCGCCGCGGCTGTCCGTCCCGGAAGTTCGGCCCCCTCCTCCTTTCCCCGCAGCCGAGCCAATAGGAATGCGCAGCGCGCTCCGCGCATGCACAATAGGGACCTGGCCATAACGCCGTAAGGCTTCACTGCCGGGTTCACTTATCGGCAATGGCGGCGGTAGCACCCGACATCGCTGGACTCCAGGACGGGTAAGTGTCCTAATATTAAAAGTCAGCAGCTACAGTATGTGTACAGTATGTGTAGCTGCTGACTTTTAATTTTTGGAGGGGAAGGCGGAACTCCGCTTTAATGTCTAAACCGCTGGCAACAAAAGGAAGTACACCCCTAAGTGAAAATGTCTAAATTGGGCCCAATTAGCCATTTTCCCTCCCCGGTGTCATGTGACTCGTTAGTGTTACAAGGTCTCAGGTGTGAATGGGGGGAGGTGTGTTAAATTTGGTGTTATTGCTCTCACTCTCTCATACTGGTCACTGGAAGTTTAACATGGCACCTCATGGCAAAGAACTCTGAGGATCTGAAAAAAAGAATTGTTGCTCTACATAAAGATGGCCTAGGCTGTAAGAAGATTGCCAAGACCCTGAAACTGAGCTACAGCACGGTGGTCAAGACCATACAGCAGTATAACAGGACAGGATCCACTCAGAACAGGCCTCACCATGGTCAACCAAAGAAGTTGAGTGCACGTGCTCAGCATCATATCCAGAGGTTGTCTTTGGGAAATAGACGTATGAGTGCTGCCAGCATTGGTGGAGAGGTTGAAGGGGTGGGGGAGGGGTCAGTCTGTCAGTGCTCAGACCATACGCCGCACACTTATCATTTTCCTTACACTTCACAATAGGCGCCTCGGCTGCACAAACACAGCTGGTGGTATTGTTTTGATGTTTTCTGGGGGGATCCGGTCAAGTAGGCTGTACTGGGCCCCGTGATTTCTAACAGCAGCCCCGGTTCTGAGGGGTGCGATGTTATTTTTCCTTTTTTCAGTTACTGAATAATGATGAGTCTGCTTCCCACACCTCCATTATAAAACCAGAGAGAGAAGAGACACAAAACTCCACCATGAAGATTATCTGGCTCTGAAAACTGAGCTTCTGATCCACAGACAATTCAGCTGAGACGTCGCCTCTGACTCAGGTTTATCCTCACCTGCAGCTACAGCTGAATACTGAACACACCGCCAGTGTTCACCTAATGATCCCACCATTGATCTTCTATCTAAAGTCCCGTCAGAGAGTTCACCCTGTCTATGAGACAGCAGAGACAATCCGCGTCTCACCATTGTTGTACCAAGTGGGCCGAGGGCAAAAACCATTCAACAAAACTTCTGCCACCCATGTGACACCACGACTGAACTATCCTAATGTGAATCTTCTCATTCGTGAGATACAATGTTATAAAAATTGATTGTTTATCAACTACACAATAATGTCAAAAGTATTGGGACGCATGCCTTTACACACGTAGGAAGTTTAATGGCATCCCAGTCTTAGTCCGTAGGGTTCAACAGAGGCGTAACTATAGGGGTTGCAATTGCAACCAGGCCCCATGCTCCAGAGGGCCTGTGCGGCTCCTCTGTACACCTGGATAGGAGGGGAGGCGGGGGCAGCATGTAGAGAAATCACTGTCCTCCTTTTTCCTCCTGTAGCTGCAGGAGGAAAATGGAGGAGATTGGTTCCTCTGTATGCTGCCCCCGCCACTCCTCCTATCCAGTTCACTTGTGTTCTGCTGTCTCTGGGCCCCTGTGCTTCCCTGCCCCCCCCCCCCCCTGTGCTCCCTCCCCTCTCCTGCCGGCTGCTGCAGGGGATGTGTCACAATAGAGAACCAGGAAGGGGTCAGTAAATATGTAATTTACCAGCTCCTCCCTTTTCTGAATGGACAGAGTCATAGTCAGTCACATTGTAAAAAAAATAAAATAAAATGATAAAAAAATAATACAATTAAAGTACCAAAAAGTAAAAACTACTGACACCAGTGGGTGAACTTCCAGGATCGCAAAGGTCACACTTGCAACCGGGCCCTGGCATTCCACCACCGTGGGGAGGCCCCAAGACGGCAGGAAGGGGGCCCACTGCAGAACTTGTGAAAGGGTCCTGCTGTGGGACCGTAATAAAGGGCCCCGCAATGAGAGTAAAGGGCCCCAGGATCAATGGGAAGAGCCCCAGGCTTGAAGGGAAGGGCCCCGGGCAAGGGTCCGGGGGGCCCTTCATGGCTTCTTGCACCGGGGCCCTGAAGGTTCTAGTTATGCCTCTGGGGTTCAGTATTGAGTTGGCCCACCCTTTGCTGCTATAACAGCTTCAACTCTTCTGGGAAGGCCGTCCACAAGGTTTAGGAGTGTCTATGGGAAAGTAAAGCCCGAAGCAAAAATAAAATAAGCGCAGGGCTTGCATGACTAGGTAGGCAGTGTCAGCAGGAGAGATAGTGTTAAGAAAGTTCAGGAAAAGTTCAATCAGACTTCTACCCAATTAGGGGTTTTTATTTAGCCTTTGGGAGGGACTGGCAGGGTGACTTTGGAGAGGGCAGCACATCTTCACAGCATTCGGTGAAGCACATGGGGAGGAACGTTCCCGCTCGCCCATGTATTGGATTTATGCTTCTGTATGTGGTCTTCATAATTTGGCGGTTGGGGTCTTTGGAGGCATTAAAAAAATCTGCTGTGCTTACCAGTTTAGGGATCCATCTAAGGTATGGAGTCACCTGTGGAATGCCAGTTAATGGTTATTTAACTGGTAGGTTAAAATTGTGAGGTATCTGCAGAATGTTGAGGTCGTCCCCAAGCCGGTATGGTGTGGCCGGGGACCGTTTAAGTAGTTACGCAGATCAGTGCTGTATTTTGGCCTAGGCCAACAAGGCCCAGGCCTAGGACAGCACTTTGTAGGGGGGCAACAAAAAATCTGCCCCCCCCTCTCCAGCTGAGACTCTATTGGCCACTGGTTGCTAGAGCCGCCTCTCTCACCCCCCTCCTCTCTTTCTCACCCCCTCTCTCGTTCTCTCTCACCCCTCTCTCTCTCATCCCAACCTCTCTCTCTATCATCCCCCTCTCTCTCTCTCTCATCCCCCCTCTCTCACCCCCCCTCTCTCTCTCACCCCCCTCTCTCTCTCACCCCCCCTCTCTCTCTCTCACCCCCTCTCTCTCACACCCCCTATATCTCACCCCCCTCTTTCTCTCTCTTATCCCCCCTCTCTCACCCCCCCTCTCTCTGTCATCCCCCCTCTCTCTCTCACCCCCCTCTCTCTCTCACCCCCCCTCTCTCTCTCTCACCCCCTCTCTCTCTCTCACCCCCTCTCTCTCACACCCCCCTCTCTCTGTCTCTCACCACCTATATCTCACCCCCCTCTTTCTCTCTCTTATCCCCCCCTCTCTCTCTCTCCCTCCCTCACCCCCCCCCTCTCTCTCCCCCCCCTCTCACCCCCCCCCCCCCCCCGTGAGATTTCAGGGGTTCATGCTGGGACTTGTAGTCCTTAAATTTTGGAGGGAGTCACATCCGTTGAAAAAGGAAGGAGTGGGGCAAATTTACATGGGGGGGGGGGGGGCGCCCAATTTTAGTCTTGCCTAGGGCAGCACAAAACCAAAATACACCACTGACGCAGATACAAAGTTGATAATTGATACTTGGTGCCTCCAAAGATCGGCAACCTCATGTTTCTTCTTATTGTATTATTATTTTTGGTTCCCGGTTTTAAAGAATCTTTGTTATATTTTGTTTGGTTTTAATAAATGGGCGTAACGGCCAAATTTTACTCCAACAGTTGTGTTTTGGCATTTTTTCTACAGAGTTGGGGGTAAAAGGGAATTGGGTTGGTTAGAGGTTAAGATGAGTTTGAGGATTACATCTGGGGTGCCTTAGTCGTGTTTGACCATTCTTCCAGAAGTGCATTTGTGGGGTCAGGCACTGATGTTGGAGAGAAGGCCTGGCTCGCAGTCTCCGCTCTAATTCATCCCAAAGGTGTTCTATTGGGTTGACGTCAGGCCAGTCAAGTTCCAAACTCACTCATCCATGTCCTTTTGGACCTTGCTTTGTGCACTGGTCCAAATCATTTGGTGGAGGGGGGGTTATGGTGTGGGGTGGTTTTTCAGGGGTTGGGCTTGGCCCCTTAGTTCCAGTGAAGGGAACTCTTAAGGCCTCAGCATACCAAGACATTTTGGACAATTTCATGCTCCCATCTTTGTGGGAACAGTTTGGGGATGGCCTCTTGTTCTATCAGAATAGCACTACCTGAGTACCTTCAGTTGGCCCACCCTTTGCAGCAATAACAGCTTCAACTCTTCTGGGAAGGCTGTCCACAAGGTTTAGGAGTGTCTATAGGAATGTTTGACCATTCTTCTGATGTTGGCTCGCAATCTGCGCTCTAATTCATCCCAAAGGTGTTCTATTGGGTTGAGGTCAGGACTCTGTGCAGGTCAGTCAAGTTCCTCCACCCGAAACTCGCTCATCCATGTCTTTATGGACCTTGCTTTGTGCACTGGTCCAAATCATTTGGTGTAGGGGGGATTATGATGTGGGGTTGTTTCTCAGGGGTTGGGCTTTGCCCCTTAGTTCCAGTGAAGGGAACACTTAAGGCGTCAGCATTCCAAGACATTTTGGACAATTTCATGCTCCCAACTTTGTGGGAGGGGTTTGGGGACGGCCCCTTCCTGTTCCAACATTACTGAGCACCAGTGCACAAAGCAAGGTCCATAAAGACATGGATGAGCGAGTTTGGGGTGGAGGAACTTGACTGGCCTGCACAGAGTCCTGACCTCAACCCGATAGAACATCTTTGGGATGAATTAGAGTGAAGACTGCAAGCCAGGTGTTCTATCAGAATACCGCTACCTATCAGATTCTGCAACCGGAAGTGACGTTTGGAGGAGAACAACTTACTGCGCATGCGCCATGCGTTCCAACATGGCCGCTATGCATTTCAATAGGTTTCCTAATGTGACAGAACACGAAATCTTCTTACACCCATGTAAGTCTTGAATTTTACATTTATTTTAGCAGTAAACTCACCTTATAGACTATTTCACCGCGACCAAGTGAAATAGTCTATTTGACTACATAATAAGTTTGTCGCTGAGCAGTGCGAGGTGTACCAAGATGGCCGCCACCACCTTCTACCTGCAGGTTCCTCGCTATATTTACTAAATTACAATAAGAATATAAATGTAATGCTGTTATTCAGTCTATAAGGTGAGTTTACTGCTAAAATAAATGTAAAATTCAAGACTTACGTGGGTGTAAGAAGATTTCCACCTCTGCTTCGTGTTCTGTCACATTAGGAAACCTATTGAAATGCATAGCAGCCATGTTGGAACGCATGGCCCAGGGAGGGGGAGAGGGGAGGAGAGGAGGGGGGGGGGGGGTTGAGGGACCAATGAAGGCTAAATATATTCAGATTATCCGCTTGCCTTTCCTTCTCCATTCAAAACAATGCAATAAACCGTTTTAGCTGGAGTTTCACATGACGGTTTGCGTTTTGTGCGCTTTGTAACCCCCACCCCCCGCTGTACCTGTGTGCAGTAGTCGATTCTTTCCAAGACCATAGAAAACTGAGGACGGTCTTCAGGTTGGTGCTGCCAGCACTGCGTCATGATACGGTAGCTGCGGTGTAAAGGAGAACAAACACTGAAAAATCGCCAAAATTCCACTACTATCAGACAGATATTACATCCCGACCCCCAAGCAATTTTTTTTAAAATGTTTATTCGTTAAATTGAGATTTAAAATAGAAAATAACAGATTAAAACATAATAGAATAGAAAAAAAAGGACTAGAATAGAATATAAAATAATAGAATAAAACATATTAGAATAGAAAATAAAAGAATAGTATAGAATAGAATAAAATAAAATAGAATATATAAGAATAGAATAAAACATAATAGTATAGAAATCAAAAGATTAGAATAAAATAAAATAGAATAGCAAATAATAAAATGAAATAGAATAAAACAGAACAGATTAAAACATAACAGAATAGAAAATAAAGGAATATAATAGAATATAAAAGAATAGAATAAAACATAATAGAATAGAAAATACAAGGATAGAATAAAATAGAAATTAATAAAATGGAATAGAATAAAACAGAATCAAATGGAAAATAAAAGGATCGAATAAAACATAAAAGAGTAGATTAAAACATAAAAAAGAGTAGAATAGTATAGAATATAATTTTTTTTTTTGTTAATATGAAAGTTAAAATAGAAAAGTATACACTGGTCTAATGTGGCCCCTGACATCACCAAAGGGCCACACATAATGTTCAATATAATATATACAAACAGCTCCAAAAAATGAAAGGAACACTTTTTATAGTATAGCATCAAGTCAATTAAATCCCTAGGATATTGATCTGGTCAGTTAAGTAGCGGAGGGGGTTGTTAATCAGTTTCAGCTGCTTTGGGGTTAATGAAATGAACAACAGGTGCACTAGATGGGCAACAACGAGAATACCTCTAAAGCAAAGAAAATAAAAAAAGTAAAGAACAGAATAAAACAGAATACAATAGATAATAAAAGAATAGAACAGAAAATAAAAGAATAGAATTGAACAGAATAGAATATACAAGAAAATAATAAAATAGAAAAGATTAGAATAGTATAGAGTAGAATATACAAAAAATAATGGAATATTAAATAACAGAATGGGTTACAAAAAAAAAAAAAAACAGCTCAGGAAGCCGTCCTCAACAGTACTTCTGTTTGACCACAAGATGTCCTCAGTCTTCTAGTGTCATTTAAGAAGGAAGACTGAGGACATCCAATGAATGCAGGGTGTCATGACTCCACCTCCTGTGGGAACGGAACCACTGTGCCCACAATTTGTAGTGCATTGAAGCCGATAGCGCTATGACATAAGCATCAGTAAGGGACCACCCCCCAGGCCAGGGAAGGGGAGGAGTGGAATAAGACTCATGTCACATGACTAGCTTGAATTAGGAAATTTAGAACAACCGGCTGTATCCTGGGGGGGGGGGGGGATTGCACAGAGTCACATTCCGGAACAGCTATCCAATAAGGGACCTTAAATGCTCCAACCAGAGGCAACAATAACACAATTAAGGAATCCAACGCGTTTCGTAGATTGAACTGCTGCTTCTTCAGGAACCAAATTCTTCAGGAGCTGAACACATTTTATTGATCACAGTCTGGTAATGAAATCACAGCCACTTATATTGATCTGCTTCCTTAATTTCCAAAAACATCATAAAAGTGATGCACCACTCAGTGCTAAAAAGACTTACACATAGTCCATATAATAATTTTTTTTGCGCATCCTTCAAGTTCCAAGTACCAACACATTTCGTAGATTGAACTGCTGCTTCTTCAGGAGCCGAATGCGAAAATATCACAACTTTCAACAGCAAGCGGATATTTGGTATGACTAATACCCCACACCATCAGAGAGCCAGCAATGGAGAGGACGACCCGATCTTTCCACAGCCAAAAAAAAAAAGACTGGGGTAGCGTCAAAGCTCTGGACCACACACGGAGGAGGCCAAGGCCAGAGACAGTAGAAGCCAACCAGCAACAAAACCTTATGTCTTAAGCCTTGTACACACGCACCGATTGTTGGCGGACCGATCGGCCGTCTTTTGTCCAGTGTTGTTGTGTTGGTGGAAATGTGCTCTAGACTGCACACGAATTTTTTCGGCCAACAACAACCAACTTCAGAAGTGATGTCATGTGCTGGTTTACTTTCCGTGTGTTTTTTCTTCTCTGAGCATGCCCAGTCTTGCTCATCAGATTTTTGTCTGCCGAAATCTGTACTGACTGACGAACAATTGGCCGTTCTGTTGACGGCCAACAAAAATTTTATAGCATGCACACCAGATTTTGTTCGGCCGAAAAGTCGCAGTCGGTTGTCGGAAGCATCATACTAACAAGCCGACAATCGGCCGATCGGACGTTGGCCGAAAATTCACGGCCAACAATCGGTGCGTGTGTACGAGGCTTTATTCAATTACTCCCTTGTTTAAATCTTCTAGTGGAGGCTCCAGGTGAAACCCACCTCATACCAAGTATCTGCTGTGCCCTTTTCGCATTCAGTCCCTGAAGAAGCAGTCTATGAAACGCGTCAGCGTTGGAACTATTGGTGGAATCGGTTGGTTTGTTATTGTATTTTGAAATCTAATAATAATAAAAAAAAAAAAGCAAAACATACAGCATGGGGAGCCATGGGGGGGGGGGGAGGGCTAAGCCCTGAGTGGGCTTCCTGACAGCATGGAGAGCCATGGAGGGAGGGCTAAGCCCTGAGTGGGCTTCCTGACAGCATGGGGAGCCATGGGGGGGGGGGCTAAGAAGGTGAGTGGGCTTTCTGACAGCATGGGGAGCCATGGGGGGGAGGGCTAAGCCCTGAGTGGGCTTTCTGACAGCATGGGGAGCCATGGGGGGAGGGCTAAGCCCTTAGTGGGCTAACTGACAGCATGGGGAGTCAAGGGGGGATGGCTAAGCCCTGAGTGGGCTTCCTGACTGCATGGGGAGTCATGGGGGGAGGGCTAAGGCCTGAGTGGGCTTCCTGAAAGCATGGGGAGCCATGGGGAGAGGGCTAAGCCCTGAGTGGGCTTCCTGACAGCATGGGGAGCCATGGGGGGAGGGCTAAGCCCTGAGTGGGCTTCCTGACAGCATGGGGATACAAGGGGGGTGGCTAAGCCCTGAGTGGGCTTCCTGACAGCATGGGGAGCCATGGGGGGGGGGCTAAGCCCTGAGTGGGTTTCCTGACAGCATGGGGAGCGATGGGGGGGAGGGCTAAGCCCTGAGTGGGCTTCCTGACAACATGGGGAGTCAAGGGGGGGATGGCTAAGCCCTGAGTGGGCTTCCTGACAGCATGGGGAGCCATGGGGGGAGGGTTAAGCCCTGAGTGGGCTTCCTGAAAGCATGGGGAGCCATGGGGAGAGGGCTAAGCCCTGAGTGGGCTTCCTGACAGCATGGGGAGCCATGGGGGGAGGGCTAAGCCCTGAGTGGGCTTCCTGACAGCATGGGGATACAAGGGGGGTGGCTAAGCCCTGAGTGGGCTTCCTGACAGCATGGGGAGCCATGGGGGGGGGGGCTAAGCCCTGAGTGGGTTTCCTGACAGCATGGGGAGCCATGGGGGGGAGGGCTAAGCCCTGAGTGGGCTTCCTGACAACATGGGGAGTCAAGGGGGGGATGGCTAAGCCCTGAGTGGGCTTCCTGACAGCATGGGGAGCCATGGGGGGAGGGTTAAGCCCTGAGTGGGCTTCCTGACATTCCATATAAGGACATCGGACTCTAAGCAGATTTCAGGGTATCAATAAGACATAGAGACTCATACACGGGGCCCGGGCAGTTCTTGGGGGGATCCATCCTTCCTCCACTCGTGACAAACTCCAGCACCTCCTGGTTGCTCTTACTGGGGTACGGCATGTATCCCAACGAGAAAATCTCCCACAGCAGAACCCCGAATGACCTGCAGAGGGATGAGAGAGGAGGGGACAGCAATAAGAACATACTCTATTCTTTATTAGACAATTCATTTCATAATCAACTGAAATTCGAACAAAGTTCTCGTTATTCGGATATTTGGATGTATCAGAATTTTCCAAATCACAATAGTAACGAATTTCACTGAATCCGAGACAAATTCTAACAAAACCAATTATCTGAATTACAGTTTGAAAATTAATTTAAATTAGAAACAGAAACATATTACAATAAATACAGTAAGGTATAAAAGTAAAATAAGAGGATGATTCCTGCTTAGGCTGCTTTATCCAATTAAAGACCAGGCCTATTTCTGACACTTGCTGTGTACAATTTTAAATCATTTTTTTTTTGCTAGAAAACTACTTAGAACCCCCAAAAATGATATATATTTTTTTAGCAGAGACCCTAGAGAATAAAATGGAGATTGTTGCAATATTTTTATCACACAATATTTGCGCAGCAGTCTTCCAAACGCAATTTTTTGGATCACTTTTTTGAGTAAAAAAATAAGAAAACAGTAAAGTTAGCCCAATTTTTCCTATAATGTGAAAGATAATGTTACGCTGAGTAAATAGATACCCAACATGTCATGTTTCAAAATTGTGCACACACGTGGAATGGCGACAAACATTGGTATCTAAAAATCCCCATAGACGACACTTTACAACAGGTTACCAGCTTAGAGTTACAGAGGAGGTCTATGGATAGAATTATTGCTCTCAATCTAACGATCGCGGTGATACCTCACATGTGTGTTTTGAACACCGTTTACATATGTGGGCGGGACTTGCGTATTCGTTCGCTTTTGCGTGTGAGCTAACGGGGACGGGGCGCTTTAATTTTTCTTTTCCTATTTATTTTATTTATTATTTTTTATTTTTACACAGTTTTTCTAAAAATAATAAATTTTGATCACTTTTATTCCTATTACAAAGAATGTAAACATTCCTTGTAAAAGACCTCACACCTCACATCTACAATAAAAAGCAAAAAAAAAAAAAAAAGAGTTTTCATGATGAAAAAAAATTGGTTCTTTAAATCTGCTGCTAGGAAACGACGTTTGACATCACTCTGGTCCTCCAAGACCATAGAGTCGAGTGGGGGCCATCTTGCCCTCACTCGACTTCCTGTCTGTGAGGAGCGCAGACCAGATAATTTTTCCCGCTGCCGGCGGCCCTGGTAAGCGGGGAAAAGGGCAAAGAAGCGGCGGGGGGGGCACCTATCCCGCCGCACCATAAGGGTGATCCCGCGGTGAATCTTGTTCAGAGAGGATATAATTTCTTCCATGGCTGCAAAGCATAGTATTGTGGCCGTTGCATTTTAGCAGACAGACCCCCCCCCCCCCAACCACTCCAGCGGCAAACGGACCCCCCTCCAATCACTCCAGCGGCAGACGGACCCCCCCCATTCACATCAGTGGCAGACGGACCCCCTCCAATCACTCCAAGTGCAGACGGACCCCCCTCTAATCACTCTAGCGGCAGACGGATCCCCCGGACCCCCTCTAATCACTCCAGCGGCAGACAGACCCCCCCCCCACCATTCACTCCAGCGGCAGACAGACCCCCTCCTATCACTCCAAGTGCAGACGGACCCCCCTCTAATCACTCTAGCGGCAGACGGATTGCCCGGACCCCTCTCCAATCACTCCAGCAGCAGGCAGACCCCCCTCCAATCACTCCAGCGGCAGACGGACTCCCCGGACCCCCCTCCAATCACTCCAGCAGCAGACGGACCCCCCCAATCACTCCAGCGGCAGACAGACCCCCTGGACCCCCTCCAATCACTCCAGCGGCAGATGAACCCCCCTCCAATCTTTCCAGCAGAAGACGGACCCCCCCTCCAATCACTCCAGCAGAAGACGGACCCCCCTCCAATCACTCCAGCTGCAGATGGACCCCCCTCCAATCACTCCAGCAGCAGATGGACCCCGGACCAAGACCCCCCACGCCAGTTTACTTACCTTGCCGGGACTGACAGACGGCTTCCCCCTCAGTCCCCATGTTCCCTCTCGGCGGCTGTCTCCTCCCTCCTTGGCCAATAGGATGCCTTCTCTTTTCGGCAAATCGGGAAACAGGTCTCAGGACCCGCTTCCTGATTGGCCGAGAGGAGAATCAGTGTGGCAATAGTGAATATTCATTTACTATTGTCACACAACTGGGTGGGCTCGGGGCGCAGTGCTCTGCGCCCCGAGCCCACCCTTTTTTTAAACCTGCTTCAAAAAAAAAAATCCCCATTGGAATCCATGCAACCGGCGCCCTGCATGTAGATTAGGGGGCCGGACGCATGGATAGGGGGGGAGTGCACCTGCCCCCCCAATGGCCGGGCCGCCACTGCAACTGACTAATGATGGTCATCGACCAACTGACCCCAGAGAGTAGACCTGAAGGTCCCTGGTAACACAGGTGATCCGTATGATATGGGTGATCCAGGTAAAGCCCCTTTATGGTTGTCCTCCTCCTATATGGACTTACCATGTGTCAGTCTTGGATGTGAATATTCCTTCCATGAAGGCCTCGGGGGGCATCCACTTCACCGGGAGCATGGCGCACCCTCCTTTCCTGTAGTAACTGGCCCTGAGGAACAAGATACCAACATTCTTCATTCATTGCAACATCAACAGGAAAAGCTTTGAAGGTGATGCTGGAAACCAAAACTTTCTATTTGTCCTGAAGAAAGCAAGGACCTCTCTGTGTCCAAATTTAATCTGAACCCCTTTAATACCGGGAACTTTTACCCCCTTCCTGCCCAGGCCAACTTTCAGCTCTGGCACACTTTGAATGACAATTGCGTGGTCATGCTACATTGTACCAAAACAACATTTTTATTGTTTTTTTTTTTTTCACACAAATAGAACTTTCTTTTGGTGGTACTTAACCACTTCTGGACCGGAATGATTTACTCCCTTAACCACTTGCCGACCGCTCACATTGAGCGTACTGCGGCAAAGTGGCTTGATTCCGTCCAGCGACGTAGACCTATGTCGCTGGACTCCTCCCCTTGTGGGCGGCGCGCGTGCGCCACCGGAGGCGCGCTCCCGCTATTTTCAGTCACAGCGGGAGTCCGCCACTCTTCCCCGATCGTCGGGGATCGAGTGTGGAAATCCGCCCGCTTGTGTAAACAAAGTGGGCGGATCTCCTAAGTGACAGGCAGGGACAGATTACAGGATTCAGCATAGCTGAACCTGCGATCTGTCCCTGTGTCACCCTGTGTCACCTCCCCCCACACACGTCAGTAAGCACCAGGCATACATTTAACCCCTTGATCACCAATAAAGTTAACCCCTTCCCTGCCAGTGTCATTTTTACAGTAACAGTGCATATTTATAGCACTGATTACTGTAGTAATGTCACCGGTCCCACCAAAAGTGTCAAAAATGTCAGTCAAGAGTCCAATCTGTCCGTCGCAATGTCACAGTCCCGCAAAAAACAAAAAAAGCAGATCGCCGCCATTACTCGTTAAAAAAAAAACAATAAAAATGACATAAATCTTTCCCGTAGTTAGTAGCTGTGATAACTTTTGCGCAAACCAATCAAGATACGCTTATTGCGATTTTTTTTACCAAACATAGGTAGCAGAAAACAAATTGGCCTAAAATGTTAAAAAATTTTGATTTTTACATTTTTTGGGGGGGAATTTCATATAAAAAAAAATGTAAAAAATATTGTTATTTTTTCAAAATTGTCGCTCTTTTTTTGTTTATAGCGCAAAAAGTAAAAATCGCACAGGTGATCAAATACCACCAAAAGAAAGCTCTGTTTGTGGGAAAGAAAAAGACATAAATTTAATTTGAGTATGGCGTCGCATGACCGCGCAATTGTCTGTTAAAGTAACGTAGTGCCGAATCGCAAAATATGGCCTGGTCAGGAATGGGGTAAAATCTTCCGGTCTTAAAGCGGTTAAAAATACGCTCATTGAGAATTTTTTTGTCAAAGACATGTAGCTAAATACATTTTGGCCTAAATATATGACAAAAACGGAATATATCGGATATTTCTTTAACTGTCAAAGTAGAAAAATATTGTTGTTTTTTCAAAATTTTCGCTTTTTTTTATTAATATCGCAAAAAAATGAAAAGCGCACAGGTGATCAAATACCACCAAAAGAAAGCTCTGTTTGTGGGGGAAAAAAAGGACGTAAATTTCGTTTGGGTACGGCGTTGCATGACCGCGCAATTGTCAGTTAAAGTCGCACAGTGCCAAGTTGCAAAAAGTGGCCTGGACGTAAAGCAGGAAAATCCTCCGGTGGTAAAGTGGTTAATGACCAGGCCTTTTTTTTACGATTCGGCACTGCGTTAATTTAACTGACAACTGTACGGTCGTGCGACGCTGTACCCAAATAAAATTGACGTCCTTTTTTTCCATCCACAAACAGGGCTTTCTTTTTCCCTTTTCTTTTTAATGGGGTATTTGATCCCCTCTGCGGTTTTTTGATTACGCGCTATCAACAAAAAAATTGACAATTTTGAAAAAATAAAAGTAGGAAAAGTATTTTTCACTTTCTGCTTTATAAAATCCCCAATAAAAAAAATGTAGAAATCTAATTTTTTTCATCATTTTTGGCCAATTTGTATTTTGCTACATATTTTTGATAAACAAAATCCCAATAAGTGTATTTTAAATGGTTTGCGCAAAAGTTATCGCGTGTAATAACTAGGCGAAAGATTTATGTCATTTTATTTATTTATTTATTTTTACTAGCAATTTTTTCTATACATAAACCCCAAACTCACTTCCTGAAGCGTGCATCATGGCTTACGCGTTTAGAGGATGGACTCTCTTCCTTTAGAGGCTGGGGGGTCCTCGAAATGAGTAAGCCATAATGCACGCTTGAGGCAGTGACTAACGGTCGGACATCTTTGTATGCAGTGGAAGGAGGAGTCCCAGTCTGGAGAGGGATGCAATGTGGAGGATACAAGGCTTGGTTCACACCCCATCCACAGGTGCGACCAATTACAGGAGCGTTTCTGCCCTTTTTTTTTTTTCTCGTCCCCACGTATTCAATGGGCCACACGAGAAACGTGGAAAAGAAGTTCCTGACTCTCTTCCAAAAAACCACCTCATGGTGCTGCAACGCCTTGCCGTTTGGCGCGCACCAAAACGCGGGCACTTACATAGGCGTGGGGGAGACGTTAATAATTAAGGGCATTACCTGCTAGAGGGCAGCGCGTTTCTCTGAGAGTCGGGAGGAAAAAAAAGCGCAATTTTGCCCATGTTGCTGATACACAAAAATCTGAATCTCACCTTATTGTCCAATCTGATGAAAACATTTGTAATTTTATAGCGGGAAAGGAATGTATCTTCTCACTTCCTGATGCCGACACTTTGTATCAAATTCACAAAAGGAATAAATAACTGATTTCAATCATTATAGAAGTTCAGATACCTTATAAGCCTCGGCAGGGCAGCCATCAGAAATGTTGTGGCCCCTTACACAGCTTTAGGTCTGGGCCTCTCCTGGCATTTGACAGGGCCTGCCCTCTGGCCGTCCCACCAAATCCACCCTCTGGCCGTCCCACCGAGTCCTTCAGTGCACCCACATCTATTTTAACACTCTTACAACTTAATATATGAAAATGAATCCAAGCCAGCAAAGAGACATCCCCATATATTCAGCAAAGAGACATCCCAATCCTGCAAAGATACGGCTTCACATATTCAGCAATGAGACATTATAATCCAACAAAGAGACGGCCTCATATATTCAGTAAAGAGACATCCCAATCCAGAAAAGAGACTGCCTCATATATTCAGCAAAGGGACATCTCAATCCAGTAAAGAGACAGCTTCATATATTAAACAAAGAGACATCCCAATCCAGTAAAGAGACGGCTTCATATTTTCAGCAAAGAAACATTACAATCCAGTAAAGAGGCGGCCTTATATATTCAGCATTGAGACATTACAATCCAACAAAGAGACGGCTTCATATTTTCAGCAAAGAGACATCCCAATCCAGTAAGGAGATGGGCTTATATATTCAGCAAAGAGACATTACAATCCAACAAAGAGACGGCCTCATATATTCAGCAAAGAGATAACCCAATCCAGTAAAGACACGGCCTCATATATTCAGCAAAGTGACATCCCTTTAGCTGCATCGGCTTATTCTGCAGCTGTCCTGCTTTAGCAATTGCTAGTTACTACAGCAGCAACAACTTGGTCTTATCGGTTGGGGCCTGGGTGGCCGGGCCCCTCGGAATGCTCGGGCCCCCTACATGTGTATGGGCTGTCCCCCCCTGATGGCTGCCCTGAGCCTTGGCTGTGATAGGTTCTCTTTACAGGTAAAGTCTTGGAATCTTTTCCATGTAAAGGAACTATTCATAATGATCCAAAATATGTATTTTGTAACCAGTAAATCGGATGACCTCCTTCCCTGAATAGAATGTCTTTGTGGGAAGATTACCTGTAGATGTCACGGGCCATTCCAAAGTCGCCGATCTTCGCAATTCTGCCGGGCCCCTGACATGTCAGCAGACAGTTCCTCGCAGCGATGTCCCTGAAATGAAGTGATTGATTGCTTTAATAAGGTCACCTTCGATCAATAGCGTGCAGTGACACGCATGTGGATTCCTATCCCAAACCAACAAACGCTTTGATAAGGAGATCTACGGACAGCTTGCAGCGCATTTTACAATCTCAGCTTATTTTACTTGTTCGTTATTCATATATTATTCACCATAATACATTTATTATAAAAAAAAAAACTGTGTATATTATATATATATATATATATTTATTATTAGAACCTTATTATATAAATCACATTATTCATTTATTAGTATCATATTATATATGGTGTAAATATAGAATTAAATCCTTTTTATATATCATATACTATTAATTTATTAATATCATATACTGTATATATATATATAAGACTCTTATTATATATAGCATATATTATTCATTTGTTATTTACTGTATAAATATGGTATTAGATTCTTAATATACATATCATAGATTATTCATCCATCCATCCATTATTAATCCATTTATCATATTAAATACTGTATAAAGTACACATACACACAGTGTATAATATAATAATATATGATATTAATCAAAAATTTATTATATGATGTATATTAAATCATATATTATTTATTAATATCATATATTATATACTGTGTGTGTATGTGTATATATATATATATATATATATATATATAAAATATATGGTATTAATAAATGAATAAAATATGATATGTATAACAAGAATCTAATACAATATTTATACAGTAAAAATGAATATATATGCTATATATAATAGGAATCGAATATATATATATATATATATATATATATATATATATATATATATATATATATATATATATATATATATATATATATATATATATATATATACACATACATACACACACACACACACACACACACACACATACACATATATATATATATTAGATTCCTATTATATATAGCATATATTATGCATTTATTAATACATTACTTACTGTATAAATATTGTATTAGATTCTTGTTATACATATCATATTTTATTCATTTATTAATACCATATATTTTATATATATATACACACACACACACACACACACACGCACACAGCTCCAAAGAATTAAAGGAACACTTTTTAATCAGAGTATAGCATCAAGTCAATTAATCTCCTGGGATATTGACCTGATCAGTTAAGTAGCGGGGGGGGGGGGGGGGGGTCATGTTAATCAGTTTCAGCTGCTTTGGCGTTATTTTCCAGATTCGTTTACATTTGGTACTATTGTAATGCAAAAATTCGGATACATCCACATTTCCGAAAACTGAAAATTCATCCGAATTTCAATTCTGAACGAAACAAACTGCACCTGTCTACAGATCGCTGCGACTTAAAGTTGCAGTGACTTTAAAAAGGTGCCTGCACTACTTTGGTGTGACTTTGTTTCACAGAATGTAAAGTCAGAACAAAATCGTACCAAAAGTCACATCAAAGTCACACTGGAATTTGACATTTTTTTTCACTACTCATCTTTCCTGACTGTTTTTCACTAGTTTTGTATTGGGCTAGGGTCATTGTCACTACTGGTAGAATGAAGAGATACCTGGACCCTATAGAGTTTGCACAGGCAGTCCACCTCCTCCATAGAAACATAGAATGTGTCGGCAAATAAGAACCATTTGGCCCATCTAGTCTGCCCAATATATCTGAATCCTATGAATAGTCCCTGGCCCTATCTTATATGAAGGATAGCCTTATGCCTATCCCATGCATGCTTAAACTCCTTCACTGTATTTGCAGCTACCACTTCTGCAGGAAGGTTATTCCATGCATCCACTACTCTCTCAGTGAAGTAATACTTCCTCATATTACTTTTAAACCTTTGCCCCTCTAATTTAAAACGGTGTCCTCTTGTGGTAGTTTTTCTTCTTTTAAATATGCTCTCCTCCTTTACCGAGTTGATTCCCTTTATGTATTTAAAAGTTTCTATCACATCCCCTCTGTCTCTTCTTTCTTCCAAGCTATACATGTTAAGGTCCTTTAACCTTTCCTGGTAAGTTTTTTCCTGCAATCCATGTACTAGTTTAGTAGCTCTTCTCTGAACTCTCTCTAGAGCAGGCATCACTAAATGGCGGACCGCGGTCCGGATCCGGACCCAGTTAATGTCTCATCCGGACCCCTGCGGTCCCACCCTTTAGAGTCGTTCTGCCCACAGCCATCACCACTGCCAGTCTCACAGAGCCAATAGTTGGAGGCAGGAAAGCTATAGACAGAGGGCGGGGGCTTTCCAAGTTAACAAGCAGGTGATTGGTTGCGAGGATACAGGGCGGTCATTGCACAAACATGCGATTCGGACCTCTGCTTGAAGAATATTTTACTGACTGGACCTTTGATCATTTCAATTCAATACCCCTGCTCTAGAGTATCTATATCCTTCTGGAGATATGGCTTCCAGTACTGCGCACAATACTCCAAGTGAGGTCTCACCAGTGTTCTGTACAGCGGCATAAGCACTTCTCTCTTTCTACTGCTTATACCTCTCCCTATACATCCAAGCATTCTGCTGGCATTTCGTGCTGCTCTATTACATTGTCTTCCCACCTTTAAGTCTTCTGAAATAATTACTCCTAAATCCCTTTCCTCAGATACTGAGGTCAGGACTGTGTCACATATTCTATATTCTGCCCTTGGGTTTTTACGCCCCAGGTGCATTATCTTGCACTTATCCACATTAAATTTCAGTTGCCAGAGTTCTGACCATTCTTCTAGTTTTCCTAAATCCTTTTCCATTTGGCGTTTCCCTCCAGGAACATCAACCCTGTTACATATCTTTGTGTCATCAGCAAAAAGACAAACCTTACCATCGAGGCCTTTTGCAATATCACTTATGAAGATATTAAACAAAATTGGTCCCAGTACAGATCCCTGAGGTACCCCACTGGTAACATGACCTTGTTCTGAATGTTCTCCATTGACTACAACCCTCTGTTGTCTGTCACTCAGCCACTGCCTAATCCACTCAACAATATGGGAGTCCATGCTCAATGACTGCAGTTTATTGATAAGTCTTCTATGTGGGACAGTGTCAAAAGCCTTACTAAAATCTAGATACGCAATGTCTGCTGCACCTCCACCGTCTATTATTTTAGTCACCCAGTCAAAAAATGTATAAGATTTGTTTGACATGATCTCCCTAAAGTAAAACCATGTTGTTTTTCATCTTGCAATCCATGGGATTTAAGATGTTCCACAATCCTATCCTTTAATAGGGTTTCCATTAATTTGCCTACTATTGATGTCAGACTCACTGGTCTATAGTTGCTCGATTCCTCCCTACTACCTTTCTTGTGAATGGGCACGACATTTGCCAATTTCCAATCTTCCGGGACGACTCCTGTTACTAATGATTGGTTAAATAAATCTGTTAATGGTTTTGCCAGCTCACCACTAAGCTCTTTTAATAATTTTGGGTGTATCTCATCAGGACCCTGTGACTGATTTGTCTTTACTTTAGACAGCAATCTTAGAACGTCTTCCTCTGTAAAGACACATGCATCAAACGATTCATTAGTCATCCTTTCAAGTGGAGGTCCTTCTCCTTCTTTTTCTTCTGTAAAAACTGAACAGAAGTATTCATTAAGGCAGTCGGCTAGCCCTTTATTCTCTTCTACATACCTTCTGTACTTTGTTTTTAATTTAGTTATTCCTTGTTTTAATTTCCTTTTTTCATTTATATATCTGAAGAATGTCTTATCCCCCTTTTTCATAGACTGAGCTAGTTTTTCTTCTGCCTGCGCTTTAGAAGTTCTTATAACTTGCTTGGCCTCTTTCTGCCTAATCTTGTAGATTTCCTTATCTTCATTGCTCTGGGTTTTTTTATAATTACAAAATGCTAGCTTTTTATTTTTAATGATTTGGGCCACTTCTGCTGAGTACCACAGTGGTCTCTTCCTTTTTTTGCTTTTACTGACAAGTCTAATGCAATTTTCTGTTGCCTTCAATAATGCACCTTTTAAGTAGTCCCATTTCTCCTGGACTCCATGTAATCCGTTCCATTCTGATAAGGACTCATTTATGATTAATTTCATTTTTGAAAAGTCTGTTCTTCTAAAATCTAAAACTTTTGTTTTTGTGTGGTGTGACTCTTTCACAGTTCTTATATTAAACCACACTGACTGGTGATCACTAGATCCCAAGGTTTCGCCTACAATGACATCATATACCGAATCCCCATTAGTGAATACCAAATCCAAAATGGCCTCCCTCCAGGTTGGCTCCTCAACCACTTGTTGCAGAGACAACCCCAGTAGGGAATTTAGAATATCTGTACTCCTGGTAGAACTTGCTATTTTGGTTTTCCAGTTTATATCTGGAAGATTGAAATCTCCCATAATGATAACTTCTCCTTTCATTGTCATTTTAGCTATTTCTTCAACTAGTAGATCATCTAGTTCTTTAACTTGACCAGGTGGTCTATATATCACACCTACATGAGTTACTGCATGATTAGCAAACTGCAACGTAACCCAAACTGACTCTATGTTGGCTTCACCAACTTGTATTAGGTTAGATTTAATGCTATCTTTCACATACAGGGCCACTCCTCCTCCTTTCTTGCCTTCTCTGTCTCTTCTGTATAAAGAGTACCCTGGTATGGTTATGTCCCAGTCATTTCTTTCATTAAACCATGTCTCCGCACAGCCACTAAATCTACATTCTCAGATGCCATTATTGACCCAAGTTCATTGATTTTTTTTACCTAAACTGAGAGCATTTGTAGACAGGACTTATCATTTCTTAACCTCTGTGCTTCTGACCTGTTCTGGCATTGTTTCGGGGGGCAATTGGACTCTTGTATTTTCACTCTTTTGCCCCCCCTTCCTAGTTTAAATACTCCTTCGCAAATTCTTGGAGTTGTTCACTAAGTACATTTGTTCCTTTGAGAGAAAGATGCAAACCATCTTTTTTGTACAGTTCCTTTGTATTCCAAGAAGAGCTATCATGAGAAACAAAGCCAAATCCTTGCTCTTGACACCATTTACTAAGCCATATGTTGAACTCCTTTATGCGCCTCTGCCTATCATTCTGAACATTATGCACAGGCAGAACTTCAGAAAATGAAATGGTGGATGCAAAATCCTGTACGTCATTACCAAGTGTGATAAAAGATTTTTTCACCTCTGACACTTCATTGCAAGCCAGGTCATTTGTCCCTAGATGGACAAGAACATCCACGTCCCCTTCCTGCTTTGCTTGCTTAACAATATATTAATAATACGTCTTCTATCTCGTCTAGCAGTAGCACCAGGGAGACATCTCACAAAACCATTTTCTCCAGGATGGCACATCAATACATGCCATTGCCAGAAGGTTTGCTGTGTCTACCAGCACAGTCTCAGGAGCATGGAGGAGATTCCAGGAGACAGGCAGTTACCAGAAGCGGCTGGTGCTCAAAATTTTTGGGGGGAGGGGCGCAAAAATAAAAATGTAATAGGTATTGTTTCGCAGCAAAAAATGCGGTAAAAAATTGCGTGACTTTGAGGTCATGGCACAGGCATGGCACAGATGATGGTATAGGCATGGCACAGGTGATGGTATAGGCATGGCACAGGTGATGGTACAGGCATGTCAAAGGTCATGGTACAGGAGATGGTATAGGCATGGCACAGGTCATGGTAAGGGCATGACACAGGTCATGGTACAGGCATGGCACAGATGATGGTATAAGCATGGCACAGGTCATGGTACAGGCATGTCACAGGTCATGGTAAGGGCATGGCTTAGGTGATGGTACAGGCATGTCACAGGTGATGGTATAGGCATGTCAAAGGTCATGGTACAGGAGATGGTATAGGCATGGCACAGGTCATGGTAAGGGCATGACACAGGTCATGGTACAGGCATGGCACAGATGATGGTATAAGCATGGCACAGGTCATGGTACAGGCATGTCACAGGTCATGGTAAGGGCATGGCTTAGGTGATGGTACAGGCATGTCACAGGTGATGGTATAGGCATGTCACAGGTCATGGTAAGGGCATGTCACAGGTCATGACACAGGCATGGCACAGGTCATGGTACAGGTATGGCACAGGTTATGGTAAGGGCATGGCACAGGTGATGGTACAGGCATGTCACAGGTGATGGTATAGGCATGTCACAGGTCATGGTAAGGGCATGTCACAGGTCATGACACAGGCATGGCACAGGTCATGGTACAGGCATGGCACAGGTCATGGTAAGGGCATGGCACAGGTCATGGTACAGGCATGTCACAGGTGATGGTACAGGTATGTCATAGGTGATGGTATAGGCATGTCACAGGTGATGGTATAGGCATGTCACAGGTCATGGTATAGGTCATGACACAGGCATGGCACAGGTCATGGTACAGGCATGGCACAGGTCATGGTAAGGGCATGGCACAGGTGATGGCACAGGCATGGCACAGGTCATGGCACAGGCATGTCACAGGTCATGGTAAGGGCATGGCACAATCACATAGAGCTTAATCTTAACATAAGCACCGTTAAAGTTATTTCCCTGAAACATAAGCCCTATTTCATCTCCTCCATGCAACATGATCAAGATGCTAATTAGAGGCAGCAGTGTGCCGTTGTGTAGTAGACACCACAAGGTAGTGATAAGGGCACGCATGTGACAACTGATCACCACAAGGCAGTGATCATCAGTTAACTCTTCATCTTGGGCATGCATCTGACAACCGATGTTTCCTTTAGCATGGGGCCCCCCGGGGTCCCCACTGTAGATAGAGCAGGAGAAAAATACAACACAGCCTGGCAAAGCTAGAGTACAGTTCACACTTTAAAACCTATTCTTATTGCCCCATTGTGTTAACCCCACTTAGATTTCCAGAATAGATCAATGCCTCAGAGTAGTCCATATGGTACAGAATATCAGAGTCCACTCCAGGTTCTTTTAATGCAACAAATAGGCTTTATTGAAGAAGGTCATATATGCCAACAGCCATAAAAGGTAATGGTAGCACTATACTTCAATGGGTTGCAAACATTCTTAATAGCACATTCTCTAGAGGTGGGAGACCTGCACCCTTTCAGAGTGTAGGCAGGTGTCTACCTTTTTACTACTGTTTTGTAATTTTGGTTTTATTTCTTTAAATTGGTGGTTGGTGCATGCAGGGTTAATGCAATAGTGTGACGTGTCTTACCCGTATGTGTTAGACACTTCCATTTTATATTGGCTATATACAAAAGAGAAGCTGACCTCATGGTGCAGTCCTGTGTGGGAGCAGTACCATGAAGAACCTGTGCATTATGTAATCTGTTCTACCAGTAGCTTACCCCTTAAATGGAACAAACAAACAAAGGATTGGGACGAATCACTTACCTGCTCTCCTGGGCTGCCTGCGAGACGTCCACGGCGCGCTGCTCCTCTCCTCAAGTCCTCTTCTTCTTTCTTCTGACGGCGGCGGGAACCAGTCCGGTGGGAAGGTGACGGAGATCGGGTAGTGACGGTGAGTGACTGACGCACGCACCGGCACCGCCCCCAACGACGTCAGCAGGGTCAGGATGTCCTGATTGATGACTGGTCCAGGCTGGAGTCTGGACCAATCACAGCCAGGACATTACAAAAGTGGGGAGTGTCGGGGCGCATTGCTCTGCGCCCTGGTGACCCCCAGAAGGCCGCCTCTGCCCACCGCATGTGGGGTGGAAACACCACCCCCCCCCCCCATAGCCACCACGAGGTCCGGCGCCCCTAGTGGGCAAAAAATAGAATTTTCACAGATGAGAGCAGGTTCACCCTGAGCACATGTGACAGATGTGAAAGGGTCTGGAGAAGCCGTGGAGAACATTATGCTGCCTGTCACATCGTTCAGCATGACTGGTTTGGTGGTGGGTCAGTGATGGTCTGGCGAGGCATATCCATGGAGGGATGGACAGACCTCTACAGGCTAGACAATGGCACCCTGACTGCCATTAGGTATTGGGATGAAATCCTTGGACCCATTTTAAGACCCTACGCTGGTGCAGTGGGTCCTGGGTTCCTCCTGGTGCACGACAATGCCCGGCCTTACAGTGGATATAAAAAAAGTCTACACACCCCTGTTAAAATTTCAGGTTTCTGTGATGTAAAAAAATGAGACAAAGAGAAATTATTTCAGAACATTTTCCACCTTTAATGTGACCTAAAAACTGCAACTAGGTATTTGGAACATTCATATTTCCCTCTACCTTGACGAAGGCCCCTGTTCCAGCTGAAGAAAAACAGCCCAAAGCATGATGCTGCCGCCACCATGCTTCACGGTGGGTAGGGTGTTCTTCTGGTGAATTGCAGTGTTGTTTTTGCGCCAAATATATCTTTTGGATTTATGGCCAAAAAGTTCAACCTTGGTTTCATCAGACCAGAACACATTTTCCCACATGCTTTTGGGAGACTTCAGATGTGTTTTTGCAAAATGTAGCCAGGCTTGGATGTTTTTCCTGGTAAGAAAAGGCTTCCCCCTTGTCACTCTACCCCAGACATATGAAGAATACGGGAGATTGGTGTCACATGGACCACACAGCCAGTACTTGCCACATATTCCTGCAGCTCCTTTAATGTTGCTGTAGCCCTCTTGGCAGCCTCCCTGACCAGTTTTCTTCTCGTCTTTTCATCAATTTCGGAGGGACGTCCCGTTCTTGGTGATGTCACTGTTGTGCCATATTTTCTCCGCTTGATGATGACGGTCCTCACTGTGTTCCATGGTATATCTAATGCCTTGGAAATTCTTTTGTACCCTTCTCCTGACTGATACCTTCTAACAATGAGATCCCTCTGATGCTTTAGAAGATCTCTGAGGACCATGGCTTTTGCTGTAGGATGTGACCAAGAAAATGTCAGGAAAGACCTACTAGAACAGCTGAACTTTATTTGGAGTTAATTAGAGGCACTTTAAATGATGACAGGTGTGTACTGACTCCTATTTGACATAAGTTTGAATGTAAATGCTTAAATCTGAACACAGCTACATCCACCGTTTTAAGAGGGTGTGCACACTTATGCAACCACAATATTTAAGATTTTTATTTATACTCCCCCCTAAAAGATTTCAGTTTGTTTTTCAATTGAGTTGTGCAGTTTATAGGTCACATTAAAGGTGGAAAAAGTTCTGAAATTATTAATCTTTGTCTAGAAACCTGACATTTTAACAGGGGTGTGTAGACTTTTTATAGCCACTGTAAATGGTGAGAGTATGCAGCCAGTTCCTGGAGGATGAAGGAATTGCTACCATTGAATGGCCCCCACGCTCGCCTGACCTAAATCCAAAAGAACACATCTGGGACATTATGTTTCCATCCATTCGACGCCGCCAGGTTGCACCTCAGTCTGTTCAGCTGACGTATATCCTGGTCCAGATCTGGGAGGAAATACCCCAGGACACCATCCGTCATCTCATTAGGAACATGCCCCAATGTTGTTAGGCATGCATACAAGCACGTGGGGACCATACACACTACTGAGGACCATTCTGAGTTGCTGAAATTAAATTTCAGCAAAATGGACTAGCCTGCTGCATCATTTTTCACTTTGATTTTTGGGGTGTCTTTGAATTCAGCCCTCTGTAGGGTGATAATTTTTATTTCCATCAAACAATGTGGCATCCTTTCCTTCCTAATACATTACCCAGTCCATACCAGTATAGATCCTAACACATTAGCCAGTCCATACCAGTATAAAGCCTAACACATTACCCAGCCCATACGATCCTAACACATTACCCAGTCCATACCAGTATAAATCCTAACACATTACCCATTTCATACCAGTATAGATTCTAACACATTACCCAGTCCATACCAGTATAAGTCCTAACACATTACCCAGTCCATACCAGTATAGATCCTAACACATTACCCATTTCATACCAGTATAGATCCTAACACATTACTCAGTCCATACCAGTATAAGTCCTAACACATTACCCAGTCCATACCAGTATAGATCCTAACACATTACCCAGTCCATACCAGTATAAGTCCTAACACATTACCCAGTCCATACCAGTATAGATCCTAACACATTACCCAGTCCATACCAGTATAAATCCTAACACATTACCCATTTCATACCAGTATAGATTCTAACACATTACCCAGTCCATACCAGTATAAGTCCTAACACATTACCCAGTCCATACCAGTATAGATCCTAACACATTACCCAGTCCATACCAGTATAGATCCTAACACATTACCCATTTCATACCAGTATAGATCCTAACACATTACTCAGTCCATACCAGTATAAGTCCTAACACATTACCCAGTCCATACCAGTATAGATCCTAACACATTACCCAGTCTATACCAGTATAGATCCTAACACATTACCCAGTTCATACCAGTATAGATCCTAACACATTACTCAGTCCATACCAGTATAGATCCTATCACATTACCCAGTCCATACCAGTATAGATCCTAACACATTACTCAGTCCATACAAGTATAGATCCTAACACATTACCCAGTCCATACCAGTATAGATCCTAACACATTACCCAGTCCATACCAGTATAGATCCTAACAAATTACCCAGTCCATACCAGTATAGATCCTAACACATTACCCAGTCCATACCAGTATAGATTCTAACACATTACACAGTCCATACCAGTATAGATCCTAACACATTACCCAGTCCATACCAGTATAGATCCTAACACATTACTCAGTCCATACAAGTATAGATCCTAACACATTACCCAGTCCATACCAGTATAGATCCTAACACATTACCCAGTCCATACCAGTATAGATCCTAACACATTACCCAGTCCATACCAGTATAGATCCTAACACATTACCCAGTCCATACCAGTATAGATTCTAACACATTACCCAGTCCATACCAGTATAGATCCTATCACATTACCCAGTCCATACCAGTATAGATCCTAACACATTACTCAGTCCATACCAGTATAGATCCTAACACATTACCCAGTCCATACCAGTCTAGATCCTAACACATTACCCAGCTTATACCAGTATAGATCCTAACACATTACCCAGCTTATACCAGTATAGATCCTAACACATTTCCCAGTCCATACCAGTATAGATATCCAGCATGAGATTTTTCCCCATTGAGATCTGATGTGTTTTCAAAGTGTTCCTTTACTTTAATTTTTTGAGCAGTGTATATATAAACACGATACAGTGATACTATTGCTATAGTGATTTTCGCTATTCATACTTGTTTTTCCTTCTTTCTCCCATCTCAGTGTTGCTGATCTTCTCCAGCCTCTTTCAGACACTTCCTATCTACATGCACTTGTACAGTGTCAGTAAAACATCATTGATCTGGTCTGGCTTTCTGATAGTGACAACACGACTAAGGGTGAGCAATGTGTGTCAACCAGGGAGTTCCCAGATCTGCACAACCACCACAGCCAATAAGAGGCTCCCCCATCGTCATCCTGTCTGCTATTCATTTCAGTTTAAGGCTTCAACAGGAGGATCCTGTTCTGCATATTACGATATGTCAAGGATTAATTTATAGAGACTTGTAATGTTACTGATAGGATCACTTTACATGGACCTCTTGGCCTTCACTGGTCGTATCACCAGATTGGTTACCTGTGAATGAAGTGGTTCTCCTCCAGGTACTGGCAGCCCTTTGCGATGTCACGGGCCACGTTGAGCAGGTCCAGCATACTGAGAGAGGAAGGTTGGTTCTGCAAAGAAATGAAAATTTATTGATACCCCCTGATTGTCCTCCTAGGTCTGCACTGTCGGCCACACACTCTTGATTTAAAAAAATTTGGAATTTGTCACAGCAATCAGCCCCCCCCCCCTCCTCATGGCGTTAATCATTATGAGCAATCAATCTATTAAAATGACCTGCAGAGAGCCCTGATCTCAACCCTTCTGAACACCATTAGGATGGAATGGAACACTGATGGTGAGCCAGGTCTTCTCATCCAACATCAGTGCCTGACCCCACAAATGGAGACAAAATCCCACAGACACCCTCCAAAATCTTCTGGTAACAAAGGGGGTGTGGCAACTCCATATTAATGGCCACAAGAGGGTGGGAGGTGAGGGGATAAGTGGAAGGGTGGAAGAGTGCAAGGGTGGATGGGTGGAAGAGTGTAATGGTGGATGAGTGGAAGGGGGGGGGGTTGTTGTCGAGGGTGAAAAAACAAAATAATAATAGCCAGGTTGGGGGGGGGGCTTTATATTCTCCTGCACAGAGCCCTGACCTTAACCCCCTGAGGGGCGACATGATAGCAATTTATAAATATCTCAATGGGGATCTCAGCTTAGAAAAAGGTTCTTTACTGTTAGGGCTACAAGATTGTGGAATTCTCTACCACAAGAGGTGGTTTCTGCGGGTAGTATGGTGGCTTTCAAAAGACTCTTAGACTTACATCTCAAGGATCAGAACATTCAGGGGTATGAGAGATGATTACAGCCACACACACCTACACAGGAGAACTGGATGGACTATTGTCTTTATTCAATCTCAACTACTATGTAACTATGTAACCCTACTGAACACCATTGGGATGAAATGGAACACCAGTGGTGAGTCAGGTCTTTTCATCCAACATCAGTACCTGACCTCACTAATGGGCAAACGTTCCCCACACACTCCTAAATCATCTGCCCACAAAGGGGGGAAGGGCAAATCCATATTCATGTCCATAAGGAAGCAGGGGGCTTGGGGGTAGGGCAACACCATATTAATGGCCAGGGTGGGGAATGGGCAACTTTATATTCTCCTGCAGAGAGCCCTGACTTCAACCCTACTGAACCATTGGGATGAATTGGAACACCAGTGGTGAGCCAGGTCTTTCCATCCAACATCTGTACCTGACCTAACAAATAGGCACAAATTCCCACACACTCCTAAATCATCTGGCCTCAAAGGGGGAAGGGCAACTCCATATTAATGGCCATAATGGATCAGGGGGGCTTGGGGTTGGACAACACCATATTAATGGCCAGGTTGGGGAATGGGCAACTTTAGATTGTCCTGCACAGAGCCCTGGCCTCAACCCTACTGAACACCTTTGGGATGAATTGGAACGCTGATGGATAGCCAGGTCTTCTCATCCAACGTCAGTACCTGACCTCACAAATGGGGATAAATTCCCACAGACACCCTCCAAAATTTTCTGGCAACAAGAGGGGAAGGGTAACTCCATATTAATGGCCATAGGGGGCAGGAGGGAATGGGTGGGGGGGTTCGAGGGTGGGACAACACGATATTAATGGCCAGGTTTGTGGGGCTAATTTATATTGTCCTGCACAGAGCCCTGATCTCAACCCTACTAAACACTTTTGGGATAAATTGGAACACTGATGGTGAGCCAGGTCTTCTTATCCAACATCAGTACCTGGCCTCACAAATGGACACAAATTCCCACACACTCCAAAATCTTCTGGCCTCAAATGGGGAAAGGGCAACTTCATATTAATGGCCATAAGGCAGCGGGGAGGCTTGGGGGTGGGACAACACCATATTAATGGCCAGGTTAGGGGATGGGCAACTTTAGATTGTCCCGCACAGAGCCCTGGCCTCAACTCTACTAAACACCTTTGGGATGAATTGTAATGCCAACTGCAAACCAGGTCTTTTTTTTTTTTGTTTTGTTTTTTTTGTTGGTGCCCAACGTGGGGCTTGACATGGAAACCAACTCTTCTGATCCAACACCATAACCTGACCTCACAAATGGGCACAAATTCCCACAGGCAGCCTCTAAAATCTTGTGGAAAGTCTTCCCAAAAGAGTGGAGGCTGATGCACAAAGGGGGAAGACTATTGGCCATGGGGGGGGGGGGGGGTGTGATACTCAGGTGTACACAAACTTTGCTATATACTGTGTGTCTAAGAAGAATCATTTTTGATATCATGAGGCAACAAAAATTCTCCATAGCAATCCATGGTCACAGGCTGGTGGCAATGGTAGCTTAGCTCAAGAGCTAAGATGTGGCATGATGTCCTCTACCATGTAGTCATGGGAACTATATACAGTATGTTAACCCTTTGTCACAATATTGAATATGGTTTCATATTTGTTTAATAAACTTTATATATTTTTATAAAAAAAAAAAGAAAAGTTTCTGTATGGTACCATTACGTATATGCCCTTTAAAGTCCTTTGCTACAAAAATTTGTAATTTGGGGTATTACAGGTGGGGTTGGTGTTGGGGTTACAGGGACTCCTAATATTAGGTTTACAGGAAGGCTTAGTGTTGGGGTTACAGGGAGTGTTAGTGTTGGGGTTACGGGGAGTGTTAGTGTTGGGGTTACGGAGAGTGTTAGTGTTGGGGTTACGGAGAGTGTTAGTGTTGGGGTTACTGGGAGTGTTAGTGTTGGGGTTACGGAGAGTGTTAGTGTTGGGGTTACGGAGAGTGTTAGTGTTGGGGTTACTGGGAGTGTTAGTGTTGGGGTTACGGAGAGTGTTAGTGTTGGGGTTACTGGGAGTGTTAGTGTTGGGGTTACTGGGAGTGTTAGTGTTGGGGTTACTGGGAGTGTTAGTGTTAGGATTACAGATAGGGTTAGTGTTAGGATTACAGATAGGGTTAGTGTTAGGATTACGGGGAGTGTTAGTGTTGAGGTTACAGGGAAGATTAGTGTTAGGGTTACAGGAAGGGTTAGTGTTGGGGTTACTGGGAGGGTTAGTGTTGGGGTTACAGGAAGGGTTAGTGTGGAGGTTACAGGGAAGGTTAGTGTTAGGGTTACAGGAAGGCTTAGTGTTGGGGTTACAGGGAGTGTTAGTGTTGGGGTTACCGGGAGTGTTAGTGTTGGGGTTACCAGGAGGGTTAGTGTTGGGGTTACCGGGAGGGTTAGTGTTAGGATTACGGGGAGTGTTAGTGTTAGGATTACGGGGAGTGTTAGTGTTGTGGTTACAAGGAGGGTTAGTATTGGGGTTACAGTTAGGGTTAGTGTTGGGGTTGCAGGAAGGGTTAGTGTTAGGTTTACAGGGAGGGTTGTTGTTGGGGTTACAGGAAGGATTAGTGTTGGAGTTATAGGGAAGGTTAGTGTTAGGGTTACAGGGAAGGTAATATTAGGGGTTACAGAGAGGGTTGCTGGAAGGGAATTGCTCTCTATGTTGGGACCTGCACTGAGAACTAACAGTGCTAATCCCTTGGCATACAATGCTAACATAGCATGATTATCTGGGTGGGAAGGGGCCACATACAAAGTCTATGTTTATGGTGGGGTTATAGACCCATGGAGCCCATAAAAGGCCAGTCCCCCCACAACTGAAATTTTAGCCATCGGTAAACCATCCACTATTTTTATATGTCTCGGGCACCACAGTGGCAAGTATGTTCCTCTAAAGTTGCCAGTGGACCCGTAACTACCAGTTAAAGTGAAAAATTCAGCAGGACTTCATAAAGGTCACCAGTGGGCAGAGATGTATATCCATGTATAGAGATCTCAGGGCCAGGACAAGGGATGGGCAAGAGGGACAGCCGCCCAGGGTGCTGCCCCCTCACTGCACGCTCCAGATCTGCGGTCACACTGTGGCAGCTGACAAAAAAAAAAAACACAACATGCATGTGCAACTACCTTCTAAATGCTAGAAAGCAAGCGATTGGCCATGCATGTGCAGTGCACACTCTATGCCAACCATGCACAGCCCGAGCAAAGGGGGCAGAAAATGGGCGCAGGGCATTAGCAGTGGGTGAGGGGGGTGCAGTTCCTTGCCCTGAGCACTGGGCAAACCTGTCCCGGTACTGAAGGCTCTCAGTCCATAAACATGTGGACAGAAAGCTCAGCTTTGGGTGGACCAATCCTATCCTGGTAATGTCACATACAGTGCTTTAAAAATTCTGTTCTCCAAACAAAATTAGGTGGAAAAAATAATAATGGAACCTTATTATGCCGGCAGACACAAATGTGATAAAATGGAGTAATGCGGTTCCCTGGAATTAGAGGCCATTTCCTTGTTCTCATTTCTTGGAGAACCGCTGTGTTAATGGGCCTGAAAGTTCCATAAAATGGAGGCTGTTGTGCTAAGGACTATTTATGAGAGTAATTGTCTCTGACAATGCCAGGCTGGCAGGCTGACGGAGAATTAGGGAGAGAGAAGTAAAGCGGCCAGCGGGGTTCCATCAAACTGCTGGAACGGGGACCATTCTTCTTCCAGGCCCGGACAGCTGCCAATTCCTGGAAATAAACATCTGCTGGTAGACTCTTAGGTGCCAAGACCCCGAGGGGGAGCCGGGAGTTATATAGCGACATGTTCGGATAACGTCTCTGCGTCCCCGCACTCCATAAAGCTGCACAGGCTGAAAGACGCTTACATCCAATAGGTTGTCCATCTTTAAATACCTTTAATTTGTCGGTTCGCTCACGATCTGCGGCAAATTTTATTACTTTGCTTGTCGTATTTTTCCTTCTGGGATTCTGACCACATCTTTATATCAAGGGCAGAGTGACGGCTCAGTGTTGGGCGCTGGGATGCTGGCATATACAGTACTTCCAGCAAGTTACTGTCTGCATGGAATCTGTAGGCTCTCCCTGAATGGTTGAGCTTTTCAACCCTGAATGGTGGAGCTTTCTCCTAGAATCCATAGAGACCCTGTTAGGTTAAAGTAAATGCTGACTAAAATTAAAAATGGGAAACTCTCGTACCTGACCTCCTGAAAATTCTAATTAATTGACTGTTATAATGACTCTCTGGCTGCCAAATCATAGAGAAAGATCATGTTTTCAATGATTGTCTGTGAAAAGAAGAGGAACATCAGGGAAGAGGAGAGGAAAATCTGAGAAGAAATGAGGATTGCCTGAGAAGAGAAGAGGAATGTGAGAAAAGAAGAGAAACATGTGGGAAGAGAAGAGGAACAATTGGGAAGAGAAGAGGAACAATTGGGAAGAGAAGAGGAACAATTGGGAAGAGAAGAGGAACAATTGGGAAGAGAAGAGGAACAATTGGGAAGAGAAGAGGAACATGTGGGAAGAGAAGAGAAACATGTGGGAAGAGAAGAGAAACGTGTGGGAAGAGAAGAGAAACATGTGATAAGAGAAGAGGAACAATTGGGAAGAGAAGAGGAACATGTGGGAAGAGAAGAGAAACATGTGGGAACAGAAGAGGAACATGTGGGAAGAGAAGAGGAACATGTGGGAAGAGAAGAGAAACATGTGGGAAGAGAAGAGGAACATGTGGGAAGAGAAGAGAAACATGTGGGAAGAGAAGAAGAATATGTGGGAAGAGAAGAGGAACATGTGGGAAGAGAAGAGGAACATGTGGGAAGAGAAGAGAAACATGTGGGAAGAGAAGAGAAACATGTGGGAAGAGAAGAGGAACATGTGGGAAGAGAAGAGGAACAATTGGGAAGAGAAGAGGAACATCAGGGAAGAGGAAAGGAAAATCTGAGAAGAAATGAGGATTGCCTGAGAAGAGAAGAGGAATGTGAGAAAAGAAGAGAAACATGTGGGAAGAGAAGAGGAACATGTGGGAAGAGAAGAGGAACATGTGGGAAGAGAAGAGGAACATGTGGGAAGAGAAGAGGAACATGTGGGAAGAGAAGAGAAACATGTGGGAAGAGAAGAGAAACATGTGGGAAGAGAAGAGGAACATGTGGGAAGAGAAGAGGAACAATTGGGAAGAGAAGAGGAACATGTGGGAAGAGAAGAGGAACAATTGGGAAGAGAAGAGGAACATGTGGGAAGAGAAGAGGAACATGTAGGAAGAGAAGAGAAACATGTGGGAAGAGAAGAAGAATATGTGGGAAGAGAATAGGAACAATTGGGAAGAGAAGAGGAACATCAGGGAAGAGGAAAGGAAAATCTGAGAAGAAATGAGGATTGCCTGAGAAGAAAAGAGGAATGTGAGAAAAGAAGAGAAACATGTGGGAAGAGAAGAGGAACATGTGGGAAGAGAAGAGGAACAATTGGGAAGAGAAGAGGAACATGTGGGAAGAGAAGAGGAACAATTGGGAAGAGAAGAAGAACATGTGGGAAGAGAAGAGGAACATGTGGGAAGAGAAGAGAAACATGTGGGAAGAGAAGAGGAACATGTGGGAAGAGAAGAGGAACAATTGGGAAGAGAAGAGGAACATGTGGGAAGAGAAGAGAAACATGTGGGAAGAGAAGAGAAACATGTGGGAAGAGAAGAGGAACATGTGGGAAGAGAAGAGGAACATGTGGGAAGAGAAGAGGAACATGTGGGAAGAGAAGAGGAACAATTGGGAAGAGAAGAGGAACATGTGGGAAGAGAAGAGAAACATGTGGGAACAGAAGAGGAACATGTGGGAAGAGAAGAGGAACATGTGGGAAGAGAAGAAGAATATGTGGGAAGAGAAGAAGAATATGTGGGAAGAGAAGAGAAACATGTGGGAAGAGAAGAGGAACATGTAGGAAGAGAAGAGAAACATGTGGGAAGAGAAGAAGAATATGTGGGAAGAGAAGAGGAACATGTGGGAAGAGAAGAGGAACATGTGGGAAGAGAAGAGAAACATGTGGGAAGAGAAGAGGAACATGTGGGAAGAGAAGAGAAACATGTGGGAAGAGAAGAAGAATATGTGGGAAGAGAAGAGGAACATGTGGGAAGAGAAGAGAAACATGTGGGAAGAGAAGAGAAACATGTGGGAAGAGAAGAGGAACATGTGGGAAGAGAAGAGGAACATGTGGGAAGAGAAGAAGAATATGTGGGAAGAGAAGAGGAACATGTGGGAAGAGAAGAGAAACATGTGGGAAGAGAAGAAGAATATGTGGGAAGAGAAGAGAAACATGTGGGAAGAGAAGAGGAACATGTGGGAAGAGAAGAGGAACATGTAGGAAGAGAAGAGAAACATGTGGGAAGAGAAGAGGAACATGTGGGAAGAGAAGAGGAACAATTGGGAAGAGAAGAGGAACATCAGGGAAGAGGAAAGGAAAATCTGAGAAGAAATGAGGATTGCCTGAGAAGAGAAGAGGAATGTGAGAAAAGAAGAGAAACATGTGGGAACAGAAGAGGAACATGTGGGAAGAGAAGAGGAACATGTGGGAAGAGAAGAGAAACATGTGGGAAGAGAAGAGAAACATGTGGGAAGAGAAGAGGAACATGTGGGAAGAGAAGAGGAACAATTGGGAAGAGAAGAGGAACATGTGGGAAGAGAAGAGGAACAATTGGGAAGAGAAGAGGAACATGTGGGAAGAGAAGAGAAACATGTGGGAACAGAAGAGGAACATGTGGGGAGAGAAGAGGAACATGTGGGAAGAGAAGAGGAACATGTGGGAAGAGAAGAGGAACATGTGGGAAGAGAAGAAGAATATGTGGGAAGAGAAGAGGAACAATTGGGAAGAGAAGAGGAACATCAGGGAAGAGGAAAGGAAAATCTGAGAAGAAATGAGGATTGCCTGAGAAGAGAAGAGGAATGTGAGAAAAGAAGAGAAACATGTGGGAAGAGAAGAGGAACATGTGGGAAGAGAAGAGGAACAATTGGGAAGAGAAGAGGAACATGTGGGAAGAGAAGAGGAACATGTGGGAAGAGAAGAGAAACATGTGGGAAGAGAAGAGGAACATGTGGGAAGAGAAGAGGAACATGTGGGAAGAGAAGAGGAACAATTGGGAAGAGAAGAGGAACATGTGGGAAGAGAAGAGAAACATGTGGGAACAGAAGAGGAACATGTGGGAAGAGAAGAGGAACATGTGGGAAGAGAAGAGAAACATGTGGGAAGAGAAGAAGAATATGTGGGAAGAGAAGAAGAATATGTGGGAAGAGAAGAGAAACATGTGGGAAGAGAAGAGGAACATGTAGGAAGAGAAGAGAAACATGTGGGAAGAGAAGAAGAATATGTGGGAAGAGAAGAGGAACATGTGGGAAGAGAAGAGGAACATGTGGGAAGAGAAGAGAAACATGTGGGAAGAGAAGAGGAACATGTGGGAAGAGAAGAGAAACATGTGGGAAGAGAAGAAGAATATGTGGGAAGAGAAGAGGAACATGTGGGAAGAGAAGAGAAACATGTGGGAAGAGAAGAGGAACATGTGGGAAGAGAAGAGGAACATGTGGGAAGAGAAGAAGAATATGTGGGAAGAGAAGAGGAACATGTGGGAAGAGAAGAGAAACATGTGGGAAGAGAAGAAGAATATGTGGGAAGAGAAGAGGAACATGTGGGAAGAGAAGAGGAACATGTAGGAAGAGAAGAGAAACATGTGGGAAGAGAAGAGGAACATGTGGGAAGAGAAGAGAAACATGTGGGAAGAGAAGAAGAATATGTGGGAAGAGAAGAGGAACATGTGGGAAGAGAAGAGAAACATGTGGGAAGAGAAGAGAAACATGTGGGAAGAGAAGAGGAACATGTGGGAAGAGAAGAGGAACAATTGGGAAGAGAAGAGGAACATCAGGGAAGAGGAAAGGAAAATCTGAGAAGAAATGAGGATTGCCTGAGAAGAGAAGAGGAATGTGAGAAAAGAAGAGAAACATGTGGGAACAGAAGAGGAACATGTGGGAAGAGAAGAGGAACAATTGGGAAGAGAAGAGGAACATGTGGGAAGAGAAGAGGAACATGTGGGAAGAGAAGAGGAACATGTGGGAAGAGAAGAGAAACATGTGGGAAGAGAAGAAGAATATGTGGGAAGAGAAGAAGAATATGTGGGAAGAGAAGAGAAACATGTGGGAAGAGAAGAGGAACAATTGGGAAGAGAAGAGGAACATGTGGGAAGAGAAGAGAAACATGTGGGAACAGAAGAGGAACATGTGGGAAGAGAAGAGGAACATGTGGGAAGAGAAGAGAAACATGTGGGAAGAGAAGAAGAATATGTGGGAAGAGAAGAAGAATATGTGGGAAGAGAAGAGAAACATGTGGGAAGAGAAGAGGAACATGTAGGAAGAGAAGAGAAACATGTGGGAAGAGAAGAAGAATATGTGGGAAGAGAAGAGGAACATGTGGGAAGAGAAGAGAAACATGTGGGAAGAGAAGAGGAACATGTGGGAAGAGAAGAGAAACATGTGGGAAGAGAAGAAGAATATGTGGGAAGAGAAGAGGAACATGTGGGAAGAGAAGAGAAACATGTGGGAAGAGAAGAGAAACATGTGGGAAGAGAAGAGGAACATGTGGGAAGAGAAGAGGAACATGTGGGAAGAGAAGAAGAATATGTGGGAAGAGAAGAGGAACATGTGGGAAGAGAAGAGAAACATGTGGGAAGAGAAGAAGAATATGTGGGAAGAGAAGAGGAACATGTGGGAAGAGAAGAGGAACATGTAGGAAGAGAAGAGAAACATGTGGGAAGAGAAGAGGAACATGTGGGAAGAGAAGAGAAACATGTGGGAAGAGAAGAAGAATATGTGGGAAGAGAAGAGGAACATGTGGGAAGAGAAGAGAAACATGTGGGAAGAGAAGAGAAACATGTGGGAAGAGAAGAGGAACACGTGGGAAGAGAAGAGGAACAATTGGGAAGAGAAGAGGAACATCAGGGAAGAGGAAAGGAAAATCTGAGAAGAAATGAGGATTGCCTGAGAAGAGAAGAGGAATGTGAGAAAATAAGAGAAACATGTGGGAACAGAAGAGGAACATGTGGGAAGAGAAGAGGAACATGTGGGAAGAGAAGAGAAACATGTGGGAAGAGAAGAGAAACATGTGGGAAGAGAAGAGGAACATGTGGGAAGAGAAGAGGAACAATTGGGAAGAGAAGAGGAACATGTGGGAAGAGAAGAGAAACATGTGGGAACAGAAGAGGAACATGTGGGGAGAGAAGAGGAACATGTGGGAAGAGAAGAGGAACATGTGGGAAGAGAAGAGAAACATGTGGGAAGAGAAGAGAAACATGTGGGAAGAGAAGAGGAACATGTGGGAAGAGAAGAAGAATATGTGGGAAGAGAAGAGAAACATGTGGGAAGAGAAGAGGAACATGTGGGGAGAGAAGAGGAACATGTGGGAAGAGAAGAGGAACATGTGGGAAGAGAAGAGAAACATGTGGGAAGAGAAGAGGAACATGTGGGAAGAGAAGAAGAATATGTGGGAAGAGAAGAGGAACAATTGGGAAGAGAAGAGGAACATCAGGGAAGAGGAAAGGAAAATCTGAGAAGAAATGAGGATTGCCTGAGAAGAGAAGAGGAATGTGAGAAAAGAAGAGAAACATGTGGGAAGAGAAGAGGAACAATTGGGAAGAGAAGAGGAACATGTGGGAAGAGAAGAGGAACATGTGGGAAGAGAAGAAGAACATGTGGGAAGAGAAGAGGAACATGTGGGAAGAGAAGAGAAACATGTGGGAAGAGAAGAGGAACATGTGGGAATAGAGGAGGAACATGTGGGAAGAGAAGAGGAACATGTGGGAAGAGAAGAAAACATCTAGGAAAAGAAGAAGAGGAACATTAGGGAAGAGAAGAGGAACATGTAGGAAAAGAAGATGAACATCTGGGGAGAGAAGAAGAACGTTAGGGAAGAGAAGAGGAACATGTAGGAAGAGAGGAGGAACATCTAGGAAAATGAGAGGGACATTAGGGAAGAGAAGAGGAACATCTGGGAAGAGAAGAGGAACATTAGGGAAGAGAAGAGGAATATGTGGGAAGAGAAGAAGAACATGTCGGAAAAGCAGTGGTCCCTCTGCATAGGTCTGCTGAGTCTCACCTGTTGTTCTACAAGCAGCAAAATTTGTGCTCCCTGTTGACTGGAATAGTTTAGCCCAGGGGTCTCCAAACGATGGTCCTCCAGTTGTTCAGCAACTACAATTCCCATCATGCCTAGTTATGTCTGTGAATGTCAGAGTTTTACAATGCCTCATGGGATGTGTAGTTCCACAACAGCTGGAGGGCCGTAGTTTGGAGTTCCCTGGTCTAGCCTATATGTACAATGAATGTAATAATTCCATGTATAAGGAAAACTTAGGTTGACCTCTTTTCCTGTTGTCGGTGGAAGGTTACAGTCGTAGTGGTGCAGGCATCTATATTAATAAAACGCAAGTGTCCCTGCGTCCGCTTTCCCTGTGTCCGTGGAAATGCGCTACTGCGCATGTGCCTCACGGATCCCCGCCCACTTCACTTCCTCCTCAGTCGGCTGGCGTTCCGATCTGTGGAGACTGCCACAACCCCCCCCCCGGAGTGCAGAGAATGCGGCCGGCCCGCGGCCTTTAGGAGAACACGGGGATCGGGCCTGCACGGGGCGCCCAAGTGTCTGTCCTGCGGAGGCAATGAAGGAGCTTCAGCACCTCGGACAGCTCAGTGAACGCCCATAGACAGGCAATGGAGAGCTCTGGCTGTACAGGGATCCATGGAGAGCTCTGGCTCTATAGGGATCAGTGGCATTTAGTGGAGAGCTCTGTAGAAGTACGACTTGCAGGAGCTAATAAATGTTCTCATGGCAGACAACACTGTGCCATGTCAATTACATAAAGCCTAATAACTACCTCTGAGCCTCTACTGACAGCACTTTTCAATAAATAATGACACTTGATAGAAAGCAAAATTTTACCCAGCTGCCAGTCATTATTAACCATGTACTGTATGATCCAGAGAGAACAGCCAGAGACAATACTGGGCTTCACCTGTTACACGCAGATGACCACACACTACTACTACTACAACCACTACTATTACTACTACTACTACAACATCCCCTACTACATACACTGAATTCATACAACTTTTAATCAGATAGATAGATAGATATTAGCTATATTAGCTGATCATCACCCTAGCTTTAATCTATATTAATAAAACCCATGTGTCTCTGCGTCCGCCCCTGTGTCCGTGGAATTGCACTACTGCGCATGTGCCCCACGGATCCCCGCCCACTTCACTTCCTCCTCAGGATTGGCTGGCATTCCAATCTGTGGACACTGCCACCCCCGGAGTGCGGAGACTGCGGCCGGCCCGCGGCCTTTAGGAGAGCCCGGGGATCGGGCCTGCACGTGGCGCCCAGGATGACGGACACCCTACGGCGGGTGAAGGTCTACACCCTGAACGAGGACCGGCAGTGGGATGAGAGAGAGAGAGAGGGATGAGAGAGAGATGAGATAGAGAGAGAGAGAGGGGGATGAGATAGAGAGAGAGAGAGGGATGAGAGAGAGGGAGAGAGGGATGAGAGAGAGAGAGAGAGAGAGAGGGATGAGAGAGAGAGAGAGAGAGAGAGAGAGAGAGAGAGAGAGGGATGAGAGAGAGAGAGAGAGAGAGGGATGAGAGAGAGAGAGAGAGAGGGATGAGAGAGAGAGAGAGAGAGATGGATGAGAGAGAGAGAGAGAGAGAGAGATGAGAGAGAGAGAGAGAGAGAGAGGGGGGGATGAGAGAGAGAGAGGGATGAGAGAGAGAGAGAGAGAGAGAGAGAGAGAGAGAGAGGGATGAGAGAGAGAGGGATGAGAGAGAGAGGGATGAGAGAGAGAGGGATGAGAGAGAGAGAGAGAGAGATTAGAGAGAGGGATGAGAGAGAGAGAGAGAGAGAGAGGGGGGGTGAGAATGATGAGAAAGAGAGAGAGAGGGATGAGAGAGAGAGGGAGGGATGAGAGAGAGAGAGGGAGGGATGAGAAAGAGAGAGAGGGAGGGATGAGAGAGAGAGAGAGGGAGGGATGAGAGAGAGAGAGATATGAGAGAGAGAGAGATATGAGAGAGAGAGAGATATGAGAGAGAGAGGGATGAGAGAGAGGGATGAGAGAGAGAGAGGGATAAGAGAGGGATGAGAGAGGGATGAGAGAGAGAGACGGATGAGAGAGAGAGGGATGAGAGAGGGAGAGAGAGAGGGAGAGAGAGAACTGGGAATAATTGGAGTTTTCGAGCACTTGGTGTTTTCACAAAACACCGGCAGCCTATACCCCCGAGTACATGGTATAATTAGTGCAGATTCTTACTCCGCCCGGTAGTTGTCGCCGCCTTGGAGGCGGTCATGTGTTTGGTTACTAGCGGGCGGTGTAAGAATCTGCACTAATTATACCATGTACTCGGGGGTATAGGCTGCCGGTGTTGTGTGAAAACACCAAGTGCTCGAAATCTCCAATTATTCCCAGGGTACACTCACCGGAAATAACGTGGTTGGAGATTTCGGCAGGTTGGAGTTTTTGGCAGGACACTGGCCTGCACACCCGACATCCATCTACAATCTGGGGGAGGAGCCAGGCCCTGCACCGCCCCCTACCGGGCATGCACACACAGCACAGCACTTCCGGGAATATCACCGACATATACCATGATCCCTCCACACTATACATGATATCACTGACATATACTGCCACATTGTATCATTATATACATATTCTAGCGCCCGTTAATTTAACGGGCTTAATGTCTAGTGTAAACTATAAGCCAGGTAATTGCTTAGTCCCAGCTGCAGGCTTTCTTTTAGAAGTGATTGCCTCAACACTGCTAGGAGGGTGTCAGAAACCCTTTTCTGACTCCCCTTCCTCCACAATGTTTTTTCGGACTCACCTGTTCTACCTGGGTCCTGGGGACCTCCATGGCGTCTGTCAGAAATGGATCTCCACTGGTTAGAATTACCCTGGAGGTGCAAAGCACTTCTTAGTTTAGAGTCTGTGTTCCACTAGCTTCAACAGGGTGCAGAGGAGACATACAGGGGTTGATTTACTAAAACTTGAGTGCGCAAAATGTGGTGCAGCTGTGCATAGAAATGAATCAGCCTCCAGGTTTTATTGTCAAAGCTTAATTGAGTAAGATGAAAATAGAAGTTAATTGGCTACCATGCACAGCTGCACCAGATTTTTCACTTCCAGTTTTAGTAAATCAACCCCCAAGAGTCTAATAGACCTCTAAAATGACCTTAAAGAGAACCTGAACTATGCAGAAGAGAGAGGAACATTTGGGAAGAGAAAGGGGATGTCTTGGAAGAGAAAAGGAATATCTAGAAAAAGAAGAGGAATGCCTGAGAAGACAACTGGAATATGTGGGAAGATATGAAGAACGTCTGTAAAAATATCTGGGAAGAGAAGAGGAGCATCTGGGGAGAAATGATGATTGTCTGTGAAAAGAAGAGGAACATCAGGGAAGAGGAGAGGAAAATCCGAGAGGAAATGAGGATTGTCTGAGAAGAGCAGAGGGAAAATCTGTGAAGGACAGAGGAACATCGGGGAAGAAAAGAGGAACTTTAGGTAAGAGAAGAGGAACATGTAGCAAAGGAGAGGGACATCTGGGAGGAGAACAGGAACAGTAGGGAAGATAGGAGGAACATGTAGGAAGAGGAAAGGGACATCTGGGAAAAGAAGAGAAGCATTTGGGAAGAGGAGAGGAATATTAGGGAAGAGAAGAGGAAGATCAGGGAGGAGAAAAGGCACATCTTGGAAGAGAAGAGGAACATATGAGAAGAAAAGAGGAACGTGGGAAAAGAAGAGAGACATCAGGGAAGAAAAGAGGAACATGTGAGGAGAGAAGAGGAACGTGTGGGGAGAGAAGAGGAACATGTGAGGAGAGAAGCGGAACATGTGGGAAGAGAAGCGGAACACGTGAGGAGAGAAGAGGAGCGTGTGGGGAGAGAAGAGGAGCGTGTGGGGAGAGAAGCGGAACATGTGGGGAGAGAAGAGGAACGTGTGGGGAGAGAAGAGGAGCGTGTGGGGAGAGAAGAGAAACATGAGAGGAGAGAAGCGGAACGTGTGGGGAGAGAAGAGGAACGTGTGAGGAGAGAAGAGGAACGTGTGGGGAGAGAAGCGGAACGTGTGAGGAGAGAAGCGGAACATGTGAGGAGAGAAGCGGAACGTGTGAGGAGAGAAGCGGAACATGTGAGGAGAGAAGCGGAACATGTGAGGAGAAAAGCGGAACGTGTGAGGAGAGAAGAGGAACGTGTGGGGAGAGAAGAGGAGCGTGTGGAGAGAGAAGAGAAACATGTGAGGAGAGAAGCGGAACGTGTGAGGAGAGAAGCGGAACGTGTGGGGAGAGAAGAGGAGCGTGTGGGGAGAGAAGAGGAGCGTGTGGGGAGAGAAGAGAAACATGTGAGGAGAGAAGCGGAACGTGTGGGGAGAGAAGAGGAACTTTAGGTAAGAGAAGAGGAACATGTAGAAAAGGAGAGGGACATCTGGGAGGAGAACAGGAACATTAGGGAAGACAGGAGGAACATGTAGGAAGAGGAAAGGGACATCTGGGAAAAGAAGAGAAGCATTTGGGAACAGGAGAGGGACTTCTGGGAAGAGGAGAGGGAAATTTGGGAAGAGGAGATGAAGATCGGGGAAGAGAAGTGGAACATGTGGGAGGAGAAGAGGAATGTGGGAAAAGAAGATAAACATCAGGGAAGAGAAGAGGCACATGTGCTGAGAGAAGCGGGACATCTGGGAAGAGAAGAGGAACAATTGGGAAGCCTAATTATTACTCTTCCCCTCACACTAACTCTCTGATGTTAACCATAACCTTCATGTGAACTTTAACCCTCTTGCCAAGGCAAATCCTTATATACTAATTAAAATCCTCATGGTAACCTTAAAGCGGTAGTATCCCGCTTTTTGACACTTTTACCTACAGGTAAGCCTATAATAAGGCTTACCTGTAGGTACAATTAATATCTCCTAAACCGGCACGGTTTAGGAGATATATGCAGTGCATTCAGCCGCTCATGCGAGCGGCGCATGCGCTCTGAAGGTCCGGGGGACCTTCAGTTTTGCTTGCCGGGAGCTTGCCGGAAAATCACTCCCGCGGCTCCGGCCAATCACAGCGCCGGAGCCGCCGAACCCGGAAGAGACGCAGAGGGATCATGGCAGCGCCCGCAGCGATGACCGGGGGTCCGTGTCGGGGCTTCGTTCTAAGGTAAGTAATACATAATGAGCTAGTATGCGATGCATACTAGCTCATTATGCCTTTGTCTTGCAGGGTTTTTTTTTTTTTTTTAATTTTCGGGTGTACAACCGCTTTAACTCTCGTACAGAACCGACCCTCACCCTTACGATAATCAGTGGAATACAGGTTTAACCAGCTGAAATCTCCTCACTATCCTCCTCAGGGCTCTACCAATCACCATCAGCTCAACCTGTATCCCATTGACTATACAGAGGGAAGTAGAATATCTGGGAAGAGAAGACCCTGATGAAGGATGGTGTGTGTTGGAAAAGGAGGGGGGGGGGGTTGTTCAGACCCTCATAATGTGCTGTATATACTTATATATATACGTTGGACACAATGAAACAATTATTAGTCTGCTCCTCTCACCACTCTGGGCCGTGTCTGTCGCAGGAAGGACTTCAGATCTCCTCCAGCCATGAGTTCCAGCAGAATGAATCTCGGCAGAGCCTGCAGACTGACCCCAATGCAACGCACAATATTCTGGTGGTTGAATTTACTGGGAAGAGAGAAGGACATGGGTCACCCAACCACATTTTATCATTTATAATAACTTTCAGTAACAGAGACAGTCATCAAACAGAAAGATTCCCCAACAACAAATAAAGATAATCAATGGTTGACCACATAAAAGTGGTCAGCAGTGGGGTGAGGGGAATGTGGAGCTTGCATGGAACTTGGGGACAGGGAAGGGTATATATGGGCCTTAAATGGTTTCTGAAGGGTTGCAGAAGCTCTTTTCACCCATCAGCCAATGGGTATACATGAACGGTACAGACTCTCTTCCATGACCAAGTGTGACAGGTACAGTAAATCCGGAAAGTATTCACAAAGCTTCACTTTTTCCACATTTTGTTATGTTACAGCCTTATTCCAAAATGGATTAAATTCATTATTTTCCTCAAAATTCTACAAACGATCCCCCATAATGACAAAGTGAAAGAAGTTTGTTTGAAATCTTTGCAAATTTATTAAAAATAAAAAAGGAAAAAATCCCATGTACTTAAGTATTCACACCCTTTGCTCAATACTTTGGTGAAGCTCCTCTGGCACCAATTACAGCCTCCAGTATTTCTGAGTATGATGCTACAAGCTTGGCACACCTATATTGGGCAGTTTCTCCCATTCTTCATTGCAGGACCTCTCAAGCTCCATCAGGTTGGATGGGGGAGGGTCGATGCGCAGCCATTTTCAGATCTCTCCAGAGATGTTCAATCGGGTTCAAGTCTGGGCTCTGGCTGGGCCACTCCTAGGACATTCACAGAGTTCTCCTGTAGCCACTCCTTTGTTATCTTGGCTGTGTGCTTAGGGTCGTTGTCCTGTTGGAAGATGAACCTTCACCCCAGTCTGAGGTCCAGAGCGCTCTGCAGCAGGTTTTCATCAAGGATGTCTCTGTACATTGCTGCATTCATCTTTCCCTCCATCCTGACTAGTCTCCCAGTTCCTGTCACTGAAAGAACATCCCCACAGCATGACGCTGCCATCACCATGCTTCACAGTAGGGATGGTATTGGCCAGGTGATGAGCGGTGCCTGGTTTCCTCCAGACATGATGCTTGCCATTCAGGCCAAAGAGTTCAATCTTTGTTTCATCAGACCAGAAAATTTTGTTTCTCATGGTCTGAGAGTCCTTCAGGTGCCTTTTGACAAATTCCAGGTGGGCTGTCATGTGCCTTTTACTGAGGAGTGGCTTCCATCTGGCCACAGCCATACAGGCCTGATTGGTGGAGTGCTGCAGAGATGGTTGTTCTTCTGGAAGGTTCTCCTCTCTCTACAGAGAAACACTGGAGCTCTGTCAGTGTGACCACCGGGTTTCCTGATCACCTCCCTGACTAAGACTCTTCTCCCCCGATTGGTCAGTTTGGCCAGGCGGCCCTCTCTAGGAAGAGTCCTGGTGGTTCCAAACTTCTTCCATTTACAGATGATGGAGGCCACTGTGCTCAATGGGACCTTCAATGCTGCAGAAATGTTTCTGTACCCCTCCCCCGATCTGTGCCTTCATACAATCCTGTCTCAGAGGTCTACAGACAGTTCCTTGGCTTGGTTTGTGCTCTGACATGCACTGTGGGACCTTATATAGACAGTTGTGTGCCTTTCCAAATCATGTCCAATCAACTGAATTTACCACAGGGGGACTCCAATCAAGTTGTATAAACATCTCAAGGATGATCAGTGGAAACAGAATGCTCCTGAGCTCAATTTTGAGTGTCATGGCAAAGGGTGTGAATACTTATGTACATGTGATTTTATTTGTTTTTATTAAATTTGCAAAGATTTCAAACAAACTTCTTTCACGTTGTCATTATGGGGGATTGTTTGTAGAATTTTGAGAAAAATAATGAATTTATTTCATTTTGGATTAAGGCTGTAACATAACAAAATGTGGAAGAAGTGAAGCTGTGAATACTTTCCGGATGCATTGTATGTAGGGGTGTCTGCGTTTGAGTCTTTCCACCCATTCCCTGTGCACCCATCAAACCAGTCCATACAGCCAGTGCATACCCATTCATTTTCTAGGAGCTGCCTGCCTGCTACACTGCAGCAGTAAAAACCAATGTAAACAAACAGCTCTGCACAGGACCAAATACCCATGGGAATGAGCCATAAGGTTATATTCTCTGCAGATCAAACAGGTAAATCAGGCAAATACAACATCATGGCCACTAGATGGTGCTGACTATCATAGAAAATAAGCGTGCTCATCAGCTCCATCTAGTGGCCATAATGCAGCATTTTCCTGAGCTGGGCGATTGTGTAAATGAGCCAAAGGCTACATTCTCAGCTGATTAAACATGTGAATCAGGAAAATACAGCATCATGTCCACTAGATGGTGCTGACTAATATAGAAAACAAGTATGCTCATCATTTCCATCTAGTGGCCATAATGTGGCAATTTCCTGAGCTGAGCGATTGTGTAAACGAGCCAAAGAATATATTCTCTGTAGATCGAACATGTGAATCAGGAAAATACAGCATCATGTCCACTAGATGGTGCTGGCTATTATAGAAAACAAGTATGCTCATCATCCCCATCTAGTGGCCATAATGTGGCTATTTACTGAGATGAGTGATTGTGTAAATAAGCCATAAGGCCATGTTCTCTGCAGATTGAACATGTCAATCAGGAAAATACCACGTCATGGCCAGAAGATGGTGCTATCATAGAAAATACGTATGCTCATCAGCTACTTCTACTGGCCATAATGGGCCATTTTCCTGAGCAGGGTGATTGTGTAAGACTATATTCTCTGCAGAGTGAACATGTGAAAATAAAACAAATAACTGTGTATGTGAAAATATGACCAATAGATGGAGCTGAGGAGTATACTTAGTGGCCGTAATGCAATGGAGGATGATGGAGCTGAGGAGTAATTTGAATTTCTATGATAGTCAACACCATCTAGTGGCCTTGATGTGGTATTTTCCTGATTCACATGTTCGATCTGCAGAGAATACAGCCATATGGCTCATTCACAAGGGCATTAAGCCCTGTGCAGAGCTGTATGTTTCTTTCTTTCTTTTTTTTTTTTTTTACTACTGCAGAGTTGTTGTTTCTAGTGGCCATATTGCAGATTTTTTATTTTTTTTCTGAAATAACTCTATCTTAAAGATACCACATTACAGCCACTAGATGGAGCAGAAGAGCACACTATTTTTTATTTTTTTTGCTGTGATAGTCAGCACCATCTAGTGGCCTGAAATAACTTTATTAGAAAAATACCAGATTGTGGCCACTAGATGGAGCTGAGGGGTATTCTTACTTCTTATCATAGTCAGCACCATCTAGTGGCCTTGATGTGGTATTGTCCTGATTCACATGTTTGATCTGCAGAGAATATAGCAATATGACTCATTCACAAGGGCATTAAGCCCTGTGCAGAGCTGTATGCTTCTCTTTTTTTTTTTACTCCTGCATAGTTGTTGTTTCTAGTGGCCATAATGTAGATTTTTTTTCCTGAAATAACTATCAGAAAAATACCACATTATAGCCACTAGATGGAGCAGATGAGCACACTGTTTTTTTTTCTGCGATAATCAGCACCATCTAGTGGCCGTAATGCAGATTTTTGTTCCTGAAATAACTTTATCAGAAAAATACCAGATTGTTGCCACTAGATGGAGCGGAGGAGTATTCTTATTTCCTATTATAGCACCATCTAGTGGTCTTGATGTGGTATTTTCCTGATTCACATGTTTGATCTGCAGAGAATACAGCCATATGGCTCATTCACAAGGGCATTAAACCCTGTGCAAAGCTGTATGTTTCTTTTATTTATATATATTTATTTACTCCTGCAGAGTCATATCGTAGATTTTTTTTTCTGAAATAACTCTATATAATTACATACCACAATACACAATACCACATTATAGCCACTAGATGGAGCAGATGAGCACACTTTGTTTTTTCTGTGATAGTCAGCACCATCTAGTGGCCGTAATGCAGATTTTTGTTCCTGAAATAACTTTATCAGAAAAATACCACATTATGGCCACTAGATGGAGGGGAGGAGTATTCTTATTTCCTATTATAGCACCATCTAGTGGCCTTGGTGTGGTATTTTCCTGATTCACATGTATGATCTGCAGAGAATATAGCCATATGACTCATTCACAAGGGCACAGAGCCCTGTACAGAGCTGTATATATTTTTTTTTTTCTTTACTATTGCAGAGTTGTTGTTTCTAGTGGCCATAATGCTGATTTTGTTTCCTCTATCAGAAAAATACCACATTATAGCCACTAGATGGAGCAGATAAGATGGATCAGATGAGCACACTCTTTTGTTTTGTTTTTTTGCTGTGATAGTCAGCCCCATCTAGTGGCCTTAAAGTATAACAACATGTAAAACTTATTTTTATTACTTTTGGATAGAGTGCAAAGGTATTAGAACCCCTGTCAGTTTTTATTGCTGTCTGTGCCCCCGTTACGGAGATTCCACCCCCCCCCCCCTCTATTTATCCTGTTTACCATTATCATTAAAAGAGAAAATAAAAAGAAAATCCCAAATTTTGGGTTGTCCCCAGAAAAGTATTAGATGGGAAGTCTTCCAATGGAGACTCTGGTTCTGGTGGCCGGGGGGGATAATTTGCAGGGATTTCCTCTCACTTCCTGTGTTGGCTATAAGACACAAAGTGAAGGGAAATCTCCGCAATAGGACAAAGATGGCGAAAAACAAATCTGATAGGGGTTATAACCCTCCTTTACACTATCCATGAAAAAAAAAAAGTTGTGCCTATAGTTCTTTTTTAATGCAGATTTTTTTTCCTTGAAATTCCTCAATCAGAAAAAAATACCACATTATGGCCACTAGATGAAGCTGAGGAGTAAAACTTATTTCCTTGTATCATCAGCCCCATCTAGTGGCTGTAATGCAGATTTTTTTTCTGAAATACCAGAGGTGTTCTATTGGATTTAGGTCAGGCGAGCATAGGGGGCCATCCAATTGTATCTATTCCTTCATCCTCCAGGAACTGGCTGCATACTCTCACCACATGGGGCCGGGTATTGTTGTGCACCAGGAGGAATCCAGGACCCTCTGCCCCAGTGTAGGGTCTGACAATGGATCCAAGGATTTCATCCCGTTATCTAATGTCAGGGTGCCATTGTCTAACCTGTTCCTCTATAGATATGTCTCCCCAGACCATCACTGACCCACCACCAAACCGCTCATGCTGAGCGATGTTACAGGCAGCATAACGTTCTCCACGGCTTCTCCAGACTCTTTCACGTCTGTCACATGTGCTCAGGGTGAACTCTGCTCTCATCTGTGAAAAGCACAGGGTGCCAGTGGAGGAGCTGCCAATTCTGGTGTTCAATGGCAAATGCCAATCGACCTCCACAGTGTCAGGCAGTGAGTACAGGGCCCACTAGAGGATATCGGGCCCTCAGACCACCCTCATGAAGTCTGTTTCTGATTGTTCGGTCAGAGACATTCACACCAGTGTCTGCTGGAGGTCATTTTGTAGGGCTCTGGCAGCGCTCATCCTGTTCCTCCTTGCACAAAGGAGCAGATACCGGTCCTGATGATGGGTTAAGGACCTTCTATGGCCCTGCCCAGCTCTCCTAGAGTAACTGCCTGTCTCCTGGAATCTCCTCCATGCTCCTGAGACTGTGCTGGGAGACACAGCAAACCTTCTGGCAATGAAACGTATTGATGAGCCATCCTGGAGGAGTTGGACTGCCTGTGTGACCTCTATAGGGTCCAGGTATGGCCTCATTCTACCAGTAGTGACACTGACCCCCCTCTATAGGGTCCAGGTAGGGCCTCATACTACCAGTAGTGACACTGACCCCCCTCTATAGGGTCCAGGTAGGGCCTCATACTACCAGTAGTGACACTGACCCCAGCCAAATGCAAAACTAGTGAAAAACCATCAGAAAAGATGAGTAGGGAAAAACATGTCAGTGGCCTCCACCTGTAAAACCATTCCCGTTTTGGAGGTCATCTCATCGTTGCCCATCTAGTGCATCTTGTTAATTTCATTAACACCAAAGCAGCTGAAACTGATTAACAACCCCCTCCGCTACTTAACTTACCAGATCAATAACCCAGGAGTTTAATTGACTTGATGGGATACTCTGATTAAAAAGTCCTCCTTTAATTTTTTGGAACTGTGTGTGTGTATATACAGTATATATATATAAATATATGGTATTAATAAATTAATAATATATGATATGTATAATAAGAATATAATATATATATATATATATTTATATATATATATATATATATACCGTATTTTCCGGCGTATAAGACGACCCCCCTATTACATGATCTACCGGTAATACTTATACTTAGGTTACCTTGGAGATATTATACTCGGCGTATAAGACGACCTCCCATTTTTGGGGGATTTTTTTGAGGTTCAAAAGTAGTCTTATACGCCAGAAAATACAGTATATATATATATATAAATACACACAGTATCTCACAAAAGTAAGTACTCCCCTCACATTTTTGTAAATATTTTATTCTATCTTTTCATGTGACAACACTGAAGAAATGACACTTTGCTACAATGTAAAGTAGTGAGTGTACAGCTTGTATAACAGTGTAAATTTACTGTCCCCTCAAAATAACTCAACACACTCATGTCTAAACCACTGGCAATAAAAGTCAGTACACCCCTAAGTGAAAATGTGCAAATTGGGCCCAATTAGCCATTTTCCCTCCCCGGTGTCATGTGACTCGTTAGTGTTACAAGGTCTCAGGTGTGAATGGGGAGCAGGTGTGTTAGATTTGGTGTTATCGCTCTCACTCTCTCATACTGGTCACTGGAAGTTCTACATGGCACCTCATGGCAAAGAACTCTCTGAGGATCTGAAAAAAAGAATTGTTGCTCTACATAAAGATGGCCTAGGCTATAAGAAGATTGCCAAGACCCTGAAACTGAGCTGCAGCACTGTGGCCGAGACCATACAGCAGTTTAACAGGACAGGTTCCACTCAGAACAGGCCTCGCCATGGTCGACCAAAGAGGTTGAGTGCACGTGCTCAGCGTCATATCCAGAGCTTGTGTTTGGGAAATAGAAGTATGAGTGCTGCCGGCACTGGGGAGCTACAGTTCATTGAGGGAACCATGAATGCCAACATGTACTGTGACATACTGAAGCAGAGCATGATCCCCTCCCTTCAGAGACTGGGCCGCAGGGCAGAATTCCAGCATGATAACGACCCCAAACACCTCCAAGATGACCACTGCCTTGCTAAAGAAGCTGAGGGTAAAGGAGATGGACTGGCCAAGCATGTCTCCAGACCTAGACCCTATTAAGCATCTGTGGGGCATCCTCAAACAGAAGGTGGAGGAGCGCAAGGTCTCTAACATCCACCAGCTCTGTGATGTCATCATGGAGGAGGGGAAGAGGACTCCAGTGGCAACCTGTGAAGCTCTGGTGAACTCCATGCCCAAGAGGGTTAAGGCAGTTCTGCAAAATAATGGTGGCCACACAAAATATTGGCACTTTGGGCCCAATTTGGACATTGTCACTTAGGGGTGTACTTACTTTTGTTGCCAGCGGTTTAGACATTAATGGCTTCAGGGCCGTCTTTAATATTGATTGGACCCTGGGCAAAAATTTTCTTGGGCCCTCCTAAATCCACTTATCAACTATTTGGGGGCTCAAGGGGCAGCTGCTTTGGGCCCCACAACAATGACTGGACCCGGGGCAGCTGCCCCTTTTGTCCTGTGTTAAAGACAGCCCTGAATGGCTGTGTGTGGAGTTATTTTGAGGGGACAGCAAATTTACACTGTTATACAAGCTGTACACTCACTACTTTACATTGTAGCAAAGTGTCATTTCTTCAGTGTTGTCACATGAAAAGATAGAATAAAATATTTACATAAATGGGAGGGGTGTACTGACTTTTGTGAGATACTGTGTATGTATATATATATATATATATATATATATATATACACACACAGTATATAATATAAGGTTCTAATGATATATATATATATATATATAGTATATAATATATGATATTAATAAACGAATAAAATATGATATATTTAATAAGGTTCTAATAATATATATATACACAGTATTTAATATGATACATGGATTATGATGAATAATATATGAACAATGAATAAGTAAAATAAACTGAGATTGTAAAATGTGCTGCAAGCTGTGACGCTGACCCCGGCCAATTGCAAAAGTAGTGAAAAACAGTCAGAAAAGATGAGTAGGGAAAAAAATGTCAGTGGCCTCCACCTGTAAAACCATTCCTGTTTTGGAGGTCGTCTCATTGTTGCCCATCTAGTGCATCTTGTGTTCATTTCATTAACACCAAAGCAGCTGAAACTGATTAACAACCCCCTCTGCTACTTAACTGACCAGATCAATATCCCAGGAGTTTAACTGATTTAATGCTATACTCTGAATAAAGAGTATTTGTAGCTGTGTATATATATATCATATTGAACATGTGTGTGGCCCTTTGGTGATGTCAGGGGCCACATTAGAGCCCCCCCCCCCATAGCTCATACATTGACAGCCCCCAGTGTAGTCTCACCTGATGATGAGCGCCTCCATCAGGAAATCCAGCTCATCCTGCTCAGAGCACACCTCCGGCAGAGTCTGTGAACACACAACAACGACAACATCGCTCATCATACAGAATATCAATGTGTAGAAGAAGATTCCATTCACCAATCCGGCCAATCACAATTCTGTACAGGAGATATAAACCTCAACCCAACCACATCCCTTCTCCGTTCACACCAGTGTGACTCCAAAGTCCCCCAATTTCCAGTGTGACTCCAAAGTCCCCCAATTTCCAGTGTGACTCCAAAGTCCCCTAATTTCCAGTGTGACTCCAAAGTCCCCCAATTTCCAGTGTGACTCCAAAGTCCCCAATTTCCAGTGTGACTCCAAAGTCGCCCAATTTCCAATGTGACTCCAAAGTCCCCAATTTCCAGTGTGACTCCAAAGTCCCCCAATTTCCAATGTGACTCCAAAGTCCCCAATTTCCAGTGTGACTCCAAAGTCCCCCAATTTCCAGTGTGACTCCAAAGTCCCCAATTTCCAGTGTGACTCCAAAGTCCCCAATTTCCAGTGTGACTCCAAAGTCCCCCAATTTCCAGTGTGACTCCAAAGTCCCCCAATTTCCAATGTGACTCCAAAGTCCCCCAATTTCCAATGTGACTCCAAAGTCCCCAATTTCCAGTGTGACTCCAAAGTCGCCCAATTTCCAGTGTGAATCCAAAGTCCCCCAATTTCCAGTGTGACTCCCAAGTCGCATAATTTCCAGTGTGACTCCAAAGTCCCCCAATTTCCAGTGTGACTCCAAAGTCCCCCAATTTCCAGTGTGACTTTGACGTGACTTTTGGTGCGATTTTGATTCGACTTTACATTCTTTGGATCAAAGTCACACCAAAGTAGTGAAGGCACCTTTTTAAAGTCGCTGCAACTTTAAGTCGCAGTGATTTGTACACATGTGCAGTTTGTTTCGACTTGAAATTCGGATGAATATTCAGTTTTTGGAAATTTGGAGGTATCCAAATTCTTGAATTACAATAGTACCGAATTTAAACTAATCCAAAAAATAACTGAAAAAAAATCTGACAAAATTCGAATTGGAATCTAATTTTGAATAGTTTTCAATTTGTTTTCCAATTTCCTAAGAGAATAAAATAGTATAGACAGTAAATAGAAAATAAAAGAACAGAAAACTGAATAGAATAGAATAAAAAACAAGAATAGAATGAAATAGAAAGAATATAACCATGTTCTGAAATTCAAATTTCACATAGAACAAATTAGAAATCGAATACATAATAAAATATTGGAATAAAAACAAAAAGAATAGAAAAAAAAAAAAAAAAAAGAATATATTAGGTTATAATAAAATAGAAAATAATAGAATTCAAAAAAAGAATAGAATAGAAAAGAATAGAATAGTATAGAAAGAATATAACAATTTCCCAAAATTCAAATAGAATCAATTTGCATTTGAATACAATATAAAAGAATATATTAGAATATAATACAAAATAACAGAATATGATAGAAAAAAACAAAACACTAGAATGGAATAGAATAGAATAAATTTGGATTTGAATAGAAAAGAATAGAATAGAAAGAATATAATAAAATAACAGAATAGCATAGAATAAAGTAATAGAAAAAGAAAATAATAAAAAAAAACTTATGAATAGAATATAAAGAATATAACCATTTTCCAAAATTCAAATAGAAGCAATTAAAATCTGAATAGAATAGATAAGAATAGAATAGAAAATGGCAAAATAGCATAGAAAAAAACAAAAGATTAGAATGGAATAGAAAATAATAAATTTGAATAGAAAAGAATAGAATAGAATAGAAAATAATAGATTAAAATAGAAAATAATAGAATAGAAAAGAATAGAGTAAACTAATAGAAAAAGAAAATAATTAAAAAAAAATGAATAGAATAGAAAGAATATAACCATTTTCCAAAATACAAATCTGAATCGAATAGATTAGAATATAACAGAATAGCATAGAAAAAACAAAAACAAAATATTAGAATGGAATAGAAAAGAATGAATTTGAATAGAATAGAAAATAATAGAATAGAATAGAAAATAATAGAATAGCATAGAATAAACTAATAGAAAAAGGAATAGAATTAAAAAACAAATTAATAGACTAGAAAAATATAACCATTTTCCAAAATCCAAATAGAATACAATTCAAATTTAAATAGAATAAAAAAGAATAAATTAGAATATGAAGATGGTTATTTTCTTTCTATTCAATTGTTTTTTTTCCATACTGTTCTGTTATTTTCTATTCTATTCTAATCTATTATTTTCCATTCTATTGAAGTTTCAGGAAATTGTTAGATTCTTTCTATCCTATTCTATTGCTTTTTGAATTCTATTCTTTTGTATTCTGTTCTTCTCTATTCAAATTTCAGAAGATGGTTATATTATGTCTATTTTATTCTATGATGTTTTTTATTCTATTTTTTTTCTGTTTTACTTTACTGTTACTCCTTTATTTTCTGTTATATTTTTTTTTCTATTCTATTCTTTTATCTTCTTTTCTATTTTATTTTCTTTGGAAATCAGAAGACAAAATCGAAAACTTTTCGAATTCTAAAACTATTAGAGTTTGGGGGGGGGGGGGGCTTTAGAGGGTGGGCCAGGTTAAATAACCAAGTTTGGGGGGAGGGGCTTTCAAAGGTGGGGCGGGTCAGTGGAAGTTTAAATATCCAGCGTTTGAGGGCGGAAGAGATTTAGAGGGTGGGGGAGGTGGGTGGCAGATTAAATGCCCAGAGTTTGGGGGGAGGGGCAGATTAAATACCCGGAGTTTGGGGGGGGAAGGCGATTTAGAGGGTGGGGGAGGTGGGTGACCCAGAGATTGGTAGTGGCAGGTTAAGTACCCGGTCCGGTGTTACACATTGACATGAGCTGTGATGTAACTGGAAAGCAGGAGAGCTCAAAAAACAAATCCATTTAGAAAACAAAGTAATAATCACTTTTATCCACTTCACTGGAGAAGAAGTGGAAGGTGCACCAACCAACCTGCCTGACACCATCATCGTCTATGTGATTGTGTCTAACATACATTGTATCCATTGACACAACTACTTTACTGATTGGACAGAGATGACGTAAATACCTAAACAGGCGACATGACTTACCTTCACAGCGACCTTTAGAGGAGTCGGGTCGTTAGGATTGGACAGCACTTGACCTTCATAGACTTCTCCGAATGCCCCGTGACCCAAACCTCTGTGGGGAAAAGACAAAGTTACTTTTATCTATGGAAACAATGTAATGTGACCCCCCCATACCTGTACTAAACGTACCAGTAGACTGTGAATGCTCACCTGTGCTCCCACCCACCCCGCTAAAAACCACTACGAAACTGAACTGGGTTGGCTTTTATAGCCCTGATTAAGGGGCCCCACCTTAAGCTGTGAAATGTGTTGGTTTATATATCCCTGATGACGGGACCCCACCTTAAGCCCTGAAATGTGTTGGCCTTTATAGCCCTGATGAAGGTGCCCAACCCTAAGCCCTGAAATGTGTTGGTTTACATAGACCTGATGATGTGGCCCCACATTAAGCCCTGAAATGTGTTGGTATTTATAGCCCTGATGAAGGTGCCCCGCCTTAAGCTGTGAAATGTGTTGGCTTTTAAAGCCCTGACTAAGGGGCCCCACCTTAAGCCTGAAATGTGTTGGCCTTTATAGCCCTGATGAAGGGACCCCATCTTAAGCCCTGAAATGTGTTGTCCTTTATAACCCTGATGAAGGGGCTCCGCCTTAAGCCCTGAAATGTGTTGGTTTATATAGCCCTGATGACGGGGCCCCACCTTAAGCCCTGAAATATGTTGGCCCTTATAACCCTGATGAAGGGGTCCCGCCTTAAGCCCTGAAATGTGTTAGCTTTTTTAGCCCTGAAAAAGGGGCCCCACCCTAAGCTGTGAAATGTGTTGGCTTTTAAAGACCTAATGAAGGGGCCCTTCCTTAGGCCCTGAAATGTGTTGGCTTTTTTTAGCCCTGATTAAGGGGCACTGCCTTAAGCCCTGAAATGTGTTGGCTTTTATAGTCCTGATTACAGGGCACCACCTTAAGCCCTGAAATGTGTTCGCTTTTACAGCCCTGATGAAGGGACCCCACCTTAAGCCCTGAAATGTGTTCGCTTTTTTAGCCCTGACGAAAGGGCCCTTCCTTAAGCTGTGAAATGTGTTGGCTTTTAAAGCCCTGATTAAGGGGCCCCACCTTAAGCCTGAAATGTGTTGGCCTTTATAGCCCTGATGAAGGAACCCCACCTTAAGCACTGAAATGTGTTGTCCTTTATAACCCTGATGAAGGGGCCCCACCTTAAGCCCTGAAATGTGTTGGTTTATATAGCCCTGATGACTGGGCCCCACCTTAAGACCTGAAATGTGTTGGCCTTTATAACCCTGATGAAGGAGCCCCGCCTTAAGCCCTGAAATGTGTTCGCTTCTATAGCCGTGATAAAGGGGCCCCACCTTAAGCCCTGAAATGTGTTGGTCTTTATAGCCCTGATGAAGGGGCCCCACCTGAAGCCCTGAAATGTGTTGGCCTTTAAAGCCCTGATGAAGTGGCCCCACCTTAAGCCCTGAAATGTGTTCGCTTTTATAGCCCTGATGAAGTGGCCCCGCCTTTAGCCCTGAAATGTGTTGGTTTATATAGCCCTGATGACGGGGCCCCGCTTTAAGCCCTAAAATGTGTTGGTTTATATAGCCCTGATGACGGGACCCCACTTTAAGCTGTAAAATGTGGCCCTGATGACTGGGCCCCACCTTAAGACCTGAAATGTGTTGGCCTTTATAACCCTGATGAAGGAGCCCCGCCTTAAGCCCTGAAATGTGTTCGCTTCTATAGCCCTGATAAAGGGGCCCCACCTTAAGCCCTGAAATGTGTTGGTCTTTATAGCCCTGATGAAGAGGCCCCGCCCTAAGCCCTGAAATGTGTTGACCTTTAAAGCCCTGATGAAGGGGCCCCACCTTAAGCTCTGAAATGTGTTCGCTTTTATAGCCCTGATGAAGGGGCCCCACCTTAAGCCTTAAAAAGTGTTGGCTTTCTAGCCCGAGCCCACCGGACACAGCAAATGACTGATCAGTGTACCGGCCTCTGCCAGTACCATATGATCACTGTGACCAATCACAGCAGATCACATGACAATTGTATACAATGGATGGCTTTCATTCATGCCATCCATTGTATACAATTGTGTTGATCACTGTGATTGGTCGCAGTGATCACATGGTACAGACTGTGTACCATGTGATTAGCTCTGGCCAATCACAGCTAACCACAATAGTAAACACTGAATACATTTATTTCCTTCAGTAAAAATGGTTGCTTATAACAGTGAAATTCACTGGTATAAGCAATCATAATGTGTAAAAAAAAAAAAAATCCTGGTCACTTCCCCAGAGTAGTACTGTGTCACTATGGTAACATTACATTGCTCTGGTCACATTGTGTTAAAAATAAATTGTAAAAAAAAAAAAAAAAAAAAAAATTATATATATCCAATATACATATTTTTTACATGCTGTCAGCAGTCAGTGTCCCTGATCACTGCTGGACCAGTTATATAATAATGCTGTACAAGAAAAAAAGAGGTTGAAGGATTGTAAGAGGTGCATGAAAGTCAGCCAGCCCCCAGTCTGATGTACTCACCTTCCAGTCTGTCACCAACCAAATAAAACCTGTCTCTTGGTACAAAGAACAGGGGTTTAGTTGACACACATTTGCAAACGCATGTGAAAGCTGCAGAGCCACTTCACAGCACCCTGTTTAAATCTGCAGTCCTACACTCTCAATTTAGTGTCCTCACACTGGAGGCACATGGCCGCTAATGGGTGGATAGGGGAACAGGTGAGAGGGAGACAGCCCAACCTCCCCCAACCCATCCTCATCCACGACTGGCTGTTGTCTCAAAGACTCAAATAATTAGGTTATAACCATGGTGCAAACTGGAAAAGACCAGCTGAAAAGCATTACACCTCCATCCCCTTGGTGGATGCAGTATATAGCACCATGGTTATAACCTAATTATTTGAGTCTTTGAGACAACAGCCAGTCGTGCATGGGGATGGGTTGGGGGAGGTTGGGCTGTCTCCCTCTCATCTGTTCCCCTATCCACCCATTAGCGGCCATGTGCCTCCAGTGTGAGGACACTAAATTATAAGTGTTAGGACTGCAGATATAACAGGGTGCCATGAAGTGGCTCTGCAGCTTTCACATGCGTTTGCAAATATGTGTCAACTAAACCCCTGTTCTTTGTACCAAGAGACAGGTTTTATTTGGTTGGTGACAGACTGGAGGGTGAGTACATCAGACTGGAGGCTGGCTGACTTCCATGCATCTCTTACAATCCTTCAACCTCATTTTTTTTCTTGTTATAGGGATGGAGACGCCGGGCAACACCAGCTTGGGTCTCATCTAAAGTCCCACCTAGTCCAATATGTTATAATAATGCTGTACTGCACTGGTGACAGTATATTAAAAAAAAAAAAAAACTGTGAAATCATTTTTTGTTTTTTAATTTTCTCTTTTTCAAAAACAATGTGACAAAAAACTACAACTTCAAAAAGTCTTCCATGTCTCTTAACCACTTCAATACCGGGCACTTTCACCCCCTTCCTGCCCAGGCCAATTTTCACCTTTTAGCGCTGTTGCATTTTGAATGACAATTGGGCGGTCATGCAACACTGTACCTAAACCAAATTTATGTCATTTTCCCCCCACAAATAGAGCTTTCTTTTGGTGGTATTTGATCATCGCAAGGTTTTTTCTTTTTTTGCTAAACAAATAAAAACAGACCCAAAAGTTTGAAAAAAAAAAAACGTTTTTTTTGTTTATGTTATACAATTTTGTAAATAAATTTGTTTTTTCCTGCACTGACAGGCACTGATGGGGTGACACTGATGGGGTGGCGCTGATGGGGTGGCACTGATAGGTGGCACTGATATCTGGCACTGATAGGTAGCACTGATGTGCAGCATTGGTGGGCACTGATAGGCGGCACTGCTGGGCACTGATAGGCGGCATTGATGGGCACTGATAGATGGCACTGATAGGTGGCACTAATGGGCACTGATAGGTGGCACTGGTGGGCACTGAAAGGCGGCACTGTTCGGCACTGACGGGCGGCACTGATGGGCACTAATGGGCACTGCTAGGCGGCACTGGTGGGCAATAATGGGCACTGGTGGGCGGCACTGATAGATGGCAATGATGGGCACTGGTGGGCAGCACTGATAGGGAGGGCACTGGCAGGCAGCACTGATGGGGAGGGCAATGGGGGGCATTCCTAGGGTCATGGGTGGGCATCCCTGGTGGTTCTAGTGGTAACCCCCCCCCCCCCCGAGGGTCTGCACTGGTAATCAATGATCTGATTACCAGTGCCGACCCCCCTGTCAGGCACGTACTGAGGAAAGCCGATCAACGGCTCTTCCTGTTTTCTATGTGATTGGACACGGCTGGTCACATGGTAAAGAGCCTACATCAGTAGGCTCTTTACCGAGATCGGAGATGCAGGGAGTCAGACTGACACCTCGCATCACCGATCGGGGGGGGCGCGCAGAGCTGTATTATCCTGCCGCCGTCATATGACGTCCGGTCAGGATAATTCAACCACAATCCCGCCGTCAAACGCCTATAGGGCGGGCGGGATGTGGTTAATAAATACCTTAGAATGTCTACTTTCCAAAAAGGGGGTCCTTTGGGGGGTATTTGTACTGTCCTGGCGTTTTCATCCCTCAAGAAATGAGAGGTCGTCAGTACATCAGGATTGATGGATTTTCTGATATTTATCCCATCGTTTGTGGACTCTCTAACTTTCCTACAGACTAAATAACATGCCCTGATTTGGGTTATTTTCACCAACAATGTAGCAGAATACATTTGGGCCTAAATTATGAAGGTTATTTATTTGCAAAATTTTATAAAAGAAACAAAGAAAAACGTGTTTTTTCGGTCTTTTTTTTATTAACAGTGCATTCGGGAAAGTATTCACAGCGCTTCATTGTTTTCCATATTTTGTTATGTTACAGGCTTATTCTAAAATGGATTAAATTCTTTATTTTCCTCAAAATTCTACAAACAATCCCCCATAATGACAAAGTGAAAGGGGTTTGTATGAAATCTTTGCAAATTTATAAAAATTAAAAAAACGAAAAATCCCATGTACATAACTATCACAGCCTTTGCCATGAACACTCAGAATTGAGCTCAGGTGCATCCTGTTTCCACTGATCATCCTCAAGATGTTTCTACAACTTGATTGGAGTCCACCTGTGGTAATTTCAGTTGATTGGACGTGATTTGGAAAAGTACACACCTGTCTATATAAGGCCCCACAGTTATCAGTGCATGTCAGAGCACAAACCAAGCCATGAAGTCCAAGTAATTTTCTGTAGGCCTCCAAGACACGATTGTATGGAGGCACACATCGGGGGAAGGGTACAGAAAAAAATCTGCAGCATTGAAGGTCCCAATGAGCACAGTGACCTCCATCATCTGTAAATTGAAGAAGTTTGGAACCATCAAAACTCTTCCTAGAGCGGGCCGACCGGTCAAACTGAGTGATCGGGGGAGAAGGGCCTTAATCAGGGAGGTGACCAAGAACCCGATGGTCACTCTGACAGAGCTCCAGCATTTCTCTGTGGAGAGAGGAGAACCTTCCAGAAGAACAACCATCTCTGCAGCACTCCACCAATCAGGCCTGTATGGGTGTGGCCAGTGGTCAGTAAAAGTCACATGACAGCCCGCCTGGAGTTTGCCAAAAGGCCTCTGTAGGACTCTCAGACTGTGAGAAACAAAATTCTCTGGTCTGATGAAACAAAGATTGAACTCTTTGGCCTGAATGACAAGTGTCATGTCTTGAGGAAACCAGGCACCGCTCATCACCTGGATAATACCATCCCTACAGTGAAGCATGGTGGTGGCAACATCATGTTGTGGGGATATTTTTCAGTGGCAGGAACTGAGAGACTAGTCAGGATGGAGGGAAAGATGAATGCAGAAATGTTCAGAGAAATCCTTCATGAAAACCTGCTCCAGAGCGCTCTGGACCTCAGACTGCGGTGAATTTTCATCTTCCAACAGGACAACGACCCTAAGCACAAAACCAAGATATAACAAAGGAGTGTCTACAGGACAACTCTGTGAATGTCCTTGAGTGGCCCAGCCAGAGCCCAGACTTGAACCCGATTGAACATCTCTGGAGAGATCTGAAAATGGCTGTGCTGCGACACTCACCATCCAACCTGATGGAGCTTGGGAGGTCCTGCCAAGAAGTGTAGCACTGCCCCCTAGAGGACTGCTGAATATAACACTTTCTGGATTCCTCTGGGTTACCCGTAGCAACAGCTTGTAGAAACTTATCACTTTAAGTACTTGGCTCAGTCAATGATCAGTCCAGGGGATGTTGTTTTGTGGTTTTATTTAGAACTTAGATAGGAGAAGGGATGAATGGGATACTCCAACTAGTAACTATTTACAGTATTGAGGACATCTGTCTTGAGGATGCGGCAAGGCCGCTGCTTCACTCTGCCACTGGAATGAAAGTAATTTGAGTGTTCCTACTTGTAATTATCTTCAGGGTTCTAACTTGGCACCCCCTTTCTCGCTCTCTGTGCAGCTGACACCCATCCACTGACTCTTACACTCTGGAGTGGTCCCTTTCCTGGGCAGACCCTGGGCAAGCTCCTCTGTACTCACGGACACTGTTTCTCCAGAGTCACCGATGCCCCCAACTCCACCAGTCAGCTTCTCTCGGACCTCCGGATTCTGCCGCACACTCTGGTTCACCAGGCCGACCGCCTGTGACCACCATCCACTGCTGCAGAAGAGGAGACAGCCGTCACCCTCCTTCTGGGACCTGGCTTCCCACCCAAAGACCCCTGCCTCATGTGCCCGTGGCTTTTTATACCCTGTCCCATAATGCACCACCGTCTGTGCCAACCCACTGGGACAGTACCAAAAGCCTGTGTACCATTGGTCAGGTTTCCCACAGCATCCAACGTGCCACCCCATTGGATCTGCTGGGGACACTCCCTGAGACCAGATGAATACACACTGAGCAGGCCTAACTACCAAATCCTGCTCCCTGAGAAGCAGGGAGCACATACATTTAGCCTGATGCTCTGCTGTTAAGCAGACAGAGACAAAACATCTCTGCCTACCTAGCACCTATCTAGGAGGGTGCTACAGAAGAATGCTCAAAAATAGGAGTGCCAAGCTTGTAGCATCATACTCAAAAAGACTTGAGGCTGTAATTGGTGCCAAAGGGGCTTCACCAAAGTATTGGGCAAAGGGTGTGAATACTTATGTACATGGGATTTCTTTTGTTTTTTTATTTTTAATAATTCTGCAAAGATTTCAAACAAACTTCTTTCACGTTGTCAGAATGTATCCCTCCCAAGCCTCTACAAAGCCTCCAGGCTCCAGAACCCAACCAGGACTTACTAATACCAAAAGACTGCATGACCAGTTCCATTCATACCAAACATAGACCCCAGGATTAGAGAATGTAACCTTTCCAAGTCTCTACAGAGTCTCCAGGCTCCAGAACCCATTCCAGGACTTACAAACCCCCCAAAAAATTAATGACCAATTCATTTATACCAAACATAGATCCAGGATTGGAGAATGTATCCCTCCCAAGTCTCTACAAAGTCTCCTAGCTCCAGAACCCATTCCAGGACTTACTAACCCCCCAAAAATGAATGACCAATTCATTTATACCAAACATAGATCCAGGATTGGAGAATGTATCCCTCCTAAGTCTCTACAAAGTCTCCAGGCTCCAGAACCCTATCTAGGACTTACTAACCCCCCAAAAGAATGAATGACCAATTCATTTATACCAAACATAGATCCAGGATTGGAGAATGTATCCCTCCCAAGTCTCTACAAAGTCTCCAGGCTCCAGAACCCATTCCAGGACTTACAAACCCCCCAAAAAAATGAATGACCAATTCATTTATACCAAACATAGATCCAGGACTGGAGAATGTATCCCTCCCAAGTCTCTACAAAGTCTCCAGGCTCCAGAACCCATTCCAGGACTTACAAACCCCCCAAAAAAATGAATGACCAATTCATTTATACCAAACATAGATCCAGGATTGGAGAATGTATCCCTCCCAAGGTTCTACAAAGTCTCCAGGCTCCAGAACCCATTCCAGGACTTACAAACCCCCCAAAAAAATAAATGACCAATTCATTTATACCAAACATAGATCCAGGATTGGAGAATGTATCCCTCCCAAGGTTCTACAAAGTCTCCAGGCTCCAGAACCCATTTTAGGACTTACTAACCCCCCAAAAGAATGAATGACCAGTTCATTTATACCAAACATATATCCAAGATTGGAGAATGTATCCCTCCCAAGTCTCTACAAAGTCTACAGGCTCCAGAACCCATTCCAGGACTTACAAACCGCCCAAAAATGAATGACCAATTAATTTATACCAAACAGATTCAGGATTGGAGAATGTATCCCTCTTAAGTCTCTACAAAGTTTCCAGGCTCCAGAACCCATTCTAGGACTTACAAACCCCCCAAAAGAATGAATGACCAATTCATTAATACCAAACATAGATCCAGGATTGGAGAATGTATCCCTCCCAAGGTTCTACAAAGTCTCCAGGCTCCAGAACCCATTTTAGGACTTACAAACCCCCCAAAAAATGAATGACCAATTCATTTATACCAAACATAGATCCAGGATTGGAGAATGTATCCCTCCCAAGGTTCTACAAAGTCTCCAGGCTCCAGAACCCATTCCAGGACTTACAAATAGTGTTGAGCGAACACGGACTGTATTATTCGTGTTCGTACCGAATAATTGGATTTTTTTTTACCCGAACACGGACACGGACACTTTACTGTATGTTCGGGTAAAAATCCGTGTTCGGTCGTTTTATTTCCGGGTTTTGCATGCTTTGGCGCTCTTTTCATGGCGGGCTTTCAACAGCCAATCAACAATCGTTTAACTGGTGTGCCTTAAGCCATCCCAGCCATGCCTGCAAATGTCTTAGTAGCTGTGATTGGCCGTCTGAAGCATGTGACCAAGTCTTTATAAGTTCGAGGCAGCCGCCGCAGCAGCGTCATTCTGCTGCTTAGCTAAGGGACAGAGCACACATCAACGTGCTGGCTGCTGATTAGGGAAAGATAGGCAGGAAAAAACCATTTGTGTCCGGATAGAATTGAGGGACAGGTCGGAGTGTTTAGGCAGGGCGAGTTGTAGGCATTTTAGGGATAGAGTCTGCTGAATTATAGGGTCAGTGTCTTCTACAAACTACAATCGATATTGCTGTGTGGGGGGTGGGGTGAATCTGCACTCAATCCTGATCTACGATCTCTTCTCAATCCTGTTAGGGACAGAGTCTGCTGAATTTTAGGGAAACTGTGTTCTACAAACTACAATCGATATTGCTGTGTGGTGTGGGATTGGAGATAGGCAGGTGTCAGTGATCCACATCCATTTTTCTGTGTGTGAGCTGCAGTGAACACAATCTTTTTGGGCTGCAGTGAACACAATCTTTTTGGGCTGCAGTGAACACAATCTTTTTGGGCTGCAGTGAACAAAATCTTTTTGGGCTGCAGTGAACACAATCTTTTTGGGGTGCAGTGAACAAAATCTTTTTGGGGTGCAGTGAACACAATCCTTTTTGGTGTGCAGTGAACACAATCTTTGTGGGGTGCAGTGAACAAAATCCTTTGTGGGGTGCAGTGAACACAATCTTTTTGGGGTGCAGTGAACAAAATCCTTTTTGGGGTGCAGTGAACAACATCCTTTTTGGGGTGCAGTGAACACAATCTTTTTGGGGTGCAGTGAACAAAATCCTTTGTGGGGTGCAGTGAACACAATCTTTTTGGGGTGCAGTGAACACAATCTTTTTGGGGTGGAGTGAACAACATCCTTTTTGGGGTGCAGTGAACAAAATCCTTTTTGGGGTGCAGTGAACAAAATCATTTTTGGGGTGCAGTGAACACAATCTTTTTGGGGTGCAGTGAACACAATCTTTGTGGGGTGCAGTGAACACAATCTTTTTGGGGTGGAGTGAACAACATCCTTTTTGGGGTGCAGTGAACAACATCCTTTTTGGGGTGCAGTGAACACAATCTTTTTGGGGTGCAGTGAACACAATCTTTGTGGGGTACAGTGAACAGAATCTTTGTGGGGTGCAGTGAACACAATCTTTGGGGGGTACAGTGAACACAATCTTTTTGGGGTGCAGTGAACACAATCTTTGTGGGGTGCAGTGAACACAATCTTTTTGGGGTGGAGTGAACAAAATCATTTTTGGGGTGCAGTGAACAACATCCTTTTTGGGGTGCAGTGATCAAAATCCTTTTTGGGGTGCAGTGAACACAATCTTTTTGGGGTGCAGTGAACAAAATCCTTTGTGGGGTGCAGTGAACAGAATCTTTGTGGGGTGCAGTGAACACAATCTTTGGGGGGTACAGTGAACACAATCTTTTTGGGGTGCAGTGAACACAATCTTTGTGGGGTACAGTGAACAGAATCTTTGTGGGGTGCAGTGAACACAATCTTTGGGGGGTACAGTGAACACAATCTTTTTGGGGTGCAGTGAACACAATCTTTGGGGGGTACAGTGAACACAATCTTTTTGGGGTGCAGTGAACACAATCTTTGTGGGGTGCAGTGAACACAATCTTTGGGGGGGGTACAGTGAACACAATCATTTTGGGGTGCAGTGAACAACATCCTTTTAGGGTGCAGTGAACACAATCTTTGTGGGGTGCAGTGAACAACATCCTTTTAGGGTGCAGTGAACACAATCTTTGTGGGGTACAGTGAACAGAATCTTTGTGGGGTGCAGTGAACACAATCTTTGGGGGGTACAGTGAACACAATCTTTGTGAGGTGCAGTGAACACAATCTTTGTGGGGTGCAGTGAACACAATCATTGTGGGGTGCAGTGAACTCAATCTTTGTGGGGTACAGTGAACACAATCTCATACTTCTGAAGATTTGAGGGTGCTGCCTGTTCCATACTCCCCCTACTCCTAGCCTTTTAGGGGTACAAACAATAGTAATTGGGGCCTAGTGTGGTTGTGTACGTGTGATATACATACACTTTTTTGGGATCATATTTTCTATTCCGCTATTTAATCAAAAACCTTTGGGGATCAGTTAAATTGGGGGATAGTCTGTGTCGGTACGTGTGAGAGAGATCCACCTTTCCAAGTTGTTGGGGTTCATCTCATACTTCTGAAGGTTTGAGGGTGCTGCCTGTTCCATACTCCCCCTACTCCTAGCCTTTTAGGGGTACAAACAATAGTAATTGGGGCCTAGTGTGGTTGTGTACGTGTGATATACATACACTTTTTTGGGATCATATTTTCTATTCCGCTATTTAATCAAAAACCTTTGGGGATCAGTTAAATTGGGGGATAGTCTGTGTTGGTACGTGTGAGAGAGATCCACCTTTCCAAGTTGTTGGGGTTCATCTCATACTTCTGAAGGTTTGAGGGTGCTGCCTGTTCCATACTCCCCCTACTCCTCATCTAGCCTTTTAGGGGTACAAACAATAGTAATTGGGGCCCAGTGTGGTTGTGTACGTGTGATATACATACACTTTTTTTGGATCATATTTTCTATTCCGCTATTTAATTTAACTGGGCCTCCATGCGAGACCTGTGTGCCTTGTTGCGCTGTTTTGAGTACTCCACCAACATGGCCAGTGGCAATGACGCCGTTCTCAGCTTAACTATCCCACTTCTATGCCTCCTTGAAAAAACAATTCGGGCGATGATGGAAGAGGATGTGGCACAGGATGAGGAGGAGGAGGAGGATGAAGAGGTAACATTTCCAAGGCTTTCAGGGCAGTCATTCGCAAGGGGCTCCGAGGGTGGGTTCCTGCACACGCAAACGCCAGGGATGCAATTGTCCAGCAGGGGCACAGTTCTGGAGGATGAGGAGGATGAGGAGGAGGAGGAGCTGGAGGAGGAGATGGAACCATGTTCACAGCAGGGTGGCACCCAGGCCAGCTCATGGCCATCACTGGTGCGTGGCTGGGGGGATACAGAGGACACGGACGATACACCTCCCACAGAGGACAGCCTTTCGTTGCCTCTGGGCAGCCTGGCACACATGAGCGATTACATGCTGCAGTGTCTCCACAACGACCGCCGAGTTGCCCACATTCTAACTTGTGCTGATTACTGGGTGGCCACGCTGCTGGATCCCCGTTACAAGGACAACGTACCGTCCTTAATTCACTCACTGGAGCGCGATCGCAAGATGCGCGAGTACAAGCGCACGCTGGTAGACGCCATGCTGCTGGCATTCCCATCTGACAGCGGGGCCACAGTGGAAGCACAAGGCAGAGGAGGAGGAGGAGGAGGTCGCCAACGCAACCAGGGCACCGCCAGCACCTCAGAAGGCAGGGTTAGCATGGCCGAAATGTGGAAAAGCTTTGTCAGCACGCCACAACAAACAGCAGCACCAGCAGCTCAGATGGAACGTCTTAGCAGGAGGCAGCATTTTACCAACATGGTGGAGCAGTATGTGTGCACACGCCTACATGTAGTGAATGATGGGTCTGCCCCCTTCAACTTCTGGGTCTCCAAATTGGGCACATGGCTTGAGCTTGCCCTTTACGCCTTGGAGGTGCTGGCGTGCCCTGCAGCCAGTGTATTATCTGAACGGGTATTTAGCACGGCTGGGGGCGTTATAACAGACAAGCGCAGCCGCCTGTCCAGAGACAATCTGGACAAGCTCACGTTCATTAAAATGAACCAGGCATGGATCCCACGGGACTTTTCCGTACCTTATGCAGAATAGCAATGGATACCGACCTTACCCACCCATTGTTCCATTTTTGCTCTTTCTCACTCTTTTGGGGTGTACCCTCATTTAAAATTTTTGAAAAGAAGCAGTGTTGGCTACCTCGTCCTCCTCCTCAGGGCCAGATTAATGTAGGGGCTATTGGAGCTGCAGCTCCAGGCCCCTACCTTTTATATAGGCCCCGGGTTGGCCATATTCACTGTTACCGCTCTTCTGTCACTTGTAAACACAGAAGTCTGGCTTCTATGCTCGCTTCCCCAGGCAGCACCCTCAGAACCTCCCCACACAGCGTGAAGGCCGGACAAGGAGGGACAGTTGGCGATGCATGGATGTGTTTATGGGCTTCAGAGACAGCATCCCATGTTGAATTAGGCATGCATGGCTGCACCCTTCCTCCTCTGGGTGCATGGCAAGGCACGGCCCTTAAGGCCCTTCAAAATCCTCAGCACCAAGCCCATGATGCTGTTAATCCGGCCCTGGTCCTCCTCCACCGCCGCTTCCACCTACACCGCCCATAGGTGTGCGCAGCCTATTGCATTAAGGTGTGCACCCCAAAGTTGAAATACACATGCATGTGTTTGCCAGCAGGGAGAGTAATGTATCGGGGCCATGTACCTGTAGGCAAGGAGAAATAGAGCAGAGCAGGTCCCAGGGAGATCTTTCCCATCTCCTCACTGGCAATGCTATGTGCCCTAGGTGATTAGGGTGTGCCCAGGCACACCCAGCACACCCTGTGCGCACGCCTATGTCACCGCCACATCCACCACCACCTCAACCTCCCTCCTACTCCATATGGGCCTCGTCCTTCAGAGATGAAGAAGAACATTGTTTTATTTTTCTGTTTTTTTTTGTTGTTTTAAGTTATTTCCCTATCCACATTTGTTTGCAGAGCACTTGCCATGCTCTTAATTACGTTTTGCTGCCATTTGCAGCACTCTAGCCCTTTCCTTTGGTATTTTAGAGCCATTTTAGTGCCTTAAAGTTCGGGTCCCCATTGACTTCAATGGGGTTCGGTGTCCGGGAAAAGTTCGGTAAAAGTCCGGGACACGGACCCGGACTTTTTTTTAAAGTTCGGCCGAACCCGTCGAACACGGACATCTAGGTGTCCGCTCAACCCTACTTACAAACCCCCCAAAAAAATAAATGACCAATTCATTTATACCAAACATAGATCCAGGATTGGAGAATGTATCCCTCCCAAGGTTCTACAAAGTCTCCAGGCTCCAGAACCCATTTTAGGACTTACTAACCCCCCAAAAGAATGAATGACCAGTTCATTTATACCAAACATATATCCAAGATTGGAGAATGTATCCCTCCCAAGTCTCTACAAAGTCTACAGGCTCCAGAACCCATTCCAGGACTTACAAACCGCCCAAAAATGAATGACCAATTAATTTATACCAAACAGATTCAGGATTGGAGAATGTATCCCTCTTAAGTCTCTACAAAGTTTCCAGGCTCCAGAACCCATTCTAGGACTTACAAACCCCCCAAAAGAATGAATGACCAATTCATTAATACTAAACATAGATCCAGGATTGGAGAATGTATCCCTCCCAAGGTTCTACAAAGTCTCCAGGCTCCAGAACCCATTTTAGGACTTACTAACCCCCCAAAAGAATGAATGACCAGTTCATTTATACCAAACATATATCCAAGATTGGAGAATGTATCCCTCCCAAGTCTCTACAAGGTCTACAGGCTCCAGAACCCATTCCAGGACTTACAAACCGCCCAAAAATGAATGACCAATTAATTTATACCAAACAGATTCAGGATTGGAGAATGTATCCCTCCCAAGTCTCTACAAAGTCTCCAGGCTCCAGAACCCATTCTAGGACTTACTAACCCCCCAAAAGAATGAATGACCAATTCATTAATACCAAACATAGATCCAGGATTGGAGAATGTATCCCTCCCAAGTCTCTACAAATTCTCTGGGTTTCAGGGCCTTTGCTAAGTCTTAATAAACCTGGAGTGGGCCCTGTAGCCTAGGAGGCTCTATGCTGTGAGAGACATAAGCTTTACTAGTAGCTTATCAGTCCATGTGCTAACAAGGAGCATGCTGATAGGAGGATAGAGCAAAGTGACAGAGATAAGCTCATCACTGTGCTGCTTTCCCTTTCACTATCTGGCCAAAGGCTGTGGGAGGAACAAGACATGTAAGTAAAAGTAAAACTATAGCAGAAAAAATCAGGTCTCCTGCCCTGCCAGATGGGAGTGTGCTATGTGGCAGAGCTGTGTAAATCTTAGGACTGAATGGACAGAAATAAATTTCATTTTCCAGATAAAGCCGCTCCTTCATATATATTCCATCTGTGTCTGTAGCTGTTTGCCTGGAGGTCACAGAATTTTTTTTTTTTTTTGTGCGATGGGTGAAAGTTCTGACACTGATAGTACCGAATCAGTTCCCCACCTCTCAGTGCAGGTTTTGTAATCAGAAGTCACACAGTTGGTATTCTCAGACATTCCTGCAGCAGAAAGTCCTCATCCTGTGATAATGGTTCTGTTATTTGCATACTATTAGCATTTCCCCGCATCAGATTTTTTTCATGTCCTTCGCCAGGCGGCGCATTGCAAATGCAATTTCTGGGAAAGGCGGGAAGGGCTAATCCTTTACATATATCTGTACGCCGGCAAGGTGTGCCAGTGTGTGCTCTGTAATATCTCCAATCCTGGCTGAGGGAAGGAAAACAGGACTTTGGAAACTTTATTTAGAGACATCGCCCAGAAGGAACATAAGATCGCAAAGCCTTAATGCGGTCTTGGCTGGCTCTAAGGGGTTTGAAAAAATTAGCATAGTCATTCGTCCAGGGAGAGTCTGAATGTACAAATCTGGCAAAAATAAGTATTCTTTAGGCTTTTTCCTCTTCAGAGTGAACACCTTTATTATGGATAGTAGTAAAATACCACATTATGGCCACTAGATGGAGCAAAGGAGCACAGAAAATACATACAGTATCTCACAAAAGTGAGTACACCCCTCACATTTTTGGTAATTTTTTTATTCTATCTTTTCATGTGACAACACTGAAGAAATGACACTTTGCTACAATGTAAAGTAGTGAGTGTACAGCTTGTATAACAGTGTAAATTTACTGTCCCCTCAAAATAACTCAACACACAGCCATTAATTTCTAAACCACTGGCAACAAAAATTAGTAAGTTGGGCTCAATTAGTCATTTTCCCTCCCCGGTGTCATGTGACTCGTTAGTGTTACAAGGTCTCAGGTGTGAATGGGGGGAAGGTGTGTTACATTTGGTGTTATCGCTCTCACTCTCTCATATTGGTCACTGGGAGTTCAACATGGCACCTCATGGCAAACAACTCTCTGATGATCTGAAAAAAAAAAAGAATTGTTGCTCTACATAAAGATGACCTAGGCTATAAGAAGACTGCCAAGACCCTGAAACTGAGCTGCAGCAGGGTGGCCAAGACCATACAGCGGTTTAACAGGATAGGTTCTACTCAGAACAGGCTTCGCCATGGTCGACCAAAGTTCAACATGGCACCTCATGGCAAAGAACTCTCTGAGGATCTGAAAAAAAGAATTGTTGCTCTACATAAAGATGGTCTAGGCCAGTAATGGCGAACCTTGGCACCCCAGATGTTTTAAAACGACATTTCCTATGATGCTCAACTGCACTGCAGAGTGCATGAGCATCATGGGAAATGTAGTTCCAAAACATTTGGGGTGCCAAGGTTGGCCATCACTGGCCTAGGCTATAAGAAGACTGCCAAGACCCTGAAACTGAGCTGCAGCAGGGTGGCCAAGACCAAACAGCGGGTTAACAGGACAGGTTTTACTCAGAACAGGCCTCGCCATGGTCGACAGAAATTAAGTTCACGTGCTCAGCGTCATATCCACAGGTTGTCTTTGGGAAATAAATCTATGAGTGCTGCCAGCATTGCTGCATAGGTTGAAGGAGTGGGGGGGTCAGCCTGTCAGTGCTCAGACCATACGCCGCACACTGCATCAAATTGGTCTGCATGGCTGTCATCCCAGAAGGAAGCCTCTTCTAAAGATGATGCACAAGAAAGCCCGCAAACAGTTTGCTGAAGAAGAGCAGACTAAGGACATGGATTACTGGAACCATCTCCTGTGGTCTGATGAGACCAAGATAAACTTATTTGGTTCAGATGGTGTCAAGCGTGTGTGGCGGCAACCAGGTGAGGAGTACAAAGACAAGTGTGTCTTCCCTACAGTCAAGCATGGTGGTGGGAGTGTCATGGTCTGGGGCTGCATGAGTGCTGCCAGCACTGGGGAGCTACAGTTCAATGAGGGAACCATGAGTGCCAACATGTATTGTGACATACTGAAGCAGAGCATGATCCCCTCCCTTCAGAGACTGGGCCGCAGGGCAGTATTCCAACATGATAACGACCCCAAACACACCTCCAAGACAACCACTGCCTTGCTAAAGAAGCTGAGGGTAAAGGTGATGGACTGGCCAAGCATGTCTCCAGTAAGGATGATCGAACTTTTGAAAAGTTCGGTTCGGCCAGAACATCCGAACTTCCCGAAAGTTCGGCCCGGATTTCAGAACCCCATTGAAATCAATGGGACCCCATTGAAATCAATGGGACTTCGGTAATCAAAAAACACAATTTTTAAGCCCTAAAACCCAATAAACGCCCCTAAAAAGTGCCCAGGGTTCTGGGTCATGCCCCATTAACTATGAATCACACAAAAAAAGTTCTTAAAAATTGTCATTTTTGATAAAAAAAAGCCAATTATTGAAAAATTCAAAAAAAAAAAAGAGATTTTCTGATTTTTACTTTGGATTTCAGATCTGAGGGGTCTAAAAAGTGTACATGTGAAGTTTCAGCTCTGTAGCATGTCCAGAACCATAAAAAAAAAAGATTTTTTGTATTAGAAAACATTCAGGACAGGTAGTTGGCTTCTCTGCTGTAACACCTTGCCGGTTTAATAAAAGGCATTTTTTTGGGTTCTTTGCAGTCAGGAAAAACATCTGAACTTGTGTATAGTGGTACTGTGCACAAGTTCAGATGTTTTGCCTGCCTCCAAAAACCCCCAAAAAATGCCAGCAAAAACACACCTGGGCATTTTTTTTTTTGACGCTAGCGTTTTTTTGGCATTTTTTGGGGTTCTTTTGAGGCAGGCAAAACATCTGAACTTGTGTATAGTGGTATATATACACACATCCATATATTTATATATACACCTAGACATATATAGGTGTGATAGTAGCAGAAATATATTACTGTAAATGATTTCATAGCGCAAGCATTTATTTCTGCTATTATCACACCTATAGATGTCTAGGTGTGTATATAAAATATATGGATGTGTGTATATACACCACTATACACAAGTTCAGATGTTTTTCCTGCCTCCAAAACCCCCAAAAAATGCCAACAAAAACACACCTGGGCATTTTTTTTTTGACGCTAGCGTTTTTTTGGCATTTTTTTGGGGTTCTTTTGAGGCAGGCAAAACATCTGAACATGTGTATAGGGGGTATATATAGACATATATGTCTGAATATATACCCCTAGACATATATAGGTGTGATAGTAGCAGAAATATATTACTGTAAATGATTTCATTAGCGCAAGCATTTATTTCTGCTACTATCACACCTATATATGTCTAGGGGTATATATTCAGACATATATGTCTATATATACCCCCTATACACATGTTCAGATGTCATGCCTGACATCAAACATGTCCTCAAAAAAGCACTGGCAGTGGCAGCCCCTGCAGCATAAAAAATGCTTGGCTGGTGAGAAGCCATAATTGTGTCCCAAAGCTATTCAGAGAAATGATCATTTCTCTATAGCGGTCACCCTGCTATGGAGGGGTTTTGTCACCCTGCCATAGCAGTCACTGTCAGTTCACCCTACACTACACTACGGTCCCCTGACACTTAACACTTTCCCTACAGAAACTAAATTTTTGAAGCTAACTTAAGTGTAAAGGAGCACTCTAACTACACTAGATATCCCTTTCCTCACACTAATAAATGCTAAATGACACTTTTAAAGTAAAATGAACAGAACTGCTTCCACTCTCTTCCATGTCCAGTATAACAATGCTGGGAATATGGCGGGGGCTATCTTATATACTGGGGGGCGTATTCACTAATGATTGGTCTAGGGACCCCCTAGTCACTCCAATCACATTCCTAGCATTCTTCTGCCCCCTCAATTGGCTTTTGCTAATGGTTCTGGTCCAATTACGGGCTTTTAAAGCCCATTTCCTGAAGCATTGCATTTTGGGCGGTTCTGGTTGCCGAATTCCGAACTTTTTGGGCAAACAGTTCTAAATTCGGCCGAACCTCGAACACCCAATGTTCGGGCCGAACCGATGGTGGACCCGAATCGTTCGATCATCCCTAGTCTCCAGACCTAAACCTTATTTAGCATCTGTGGGGCATCCTCAAACGGAAGGTGGAGGAGTGCAAGGTCTCTAACATCCACCAGCTCCCTGATGTTGTCATGGAGGAGTGGAAGAGGACTCCAGGGGCAACCTGTGAAGCTCTGGTGAACTCCATGCCCAAGAGGGTTAAGGCAGTGCTGGAAAATAATGGTGGCCACACAAAATATTAAAACTTTTGGCCCAATTTGAACATTTCCACTAAGGGGTGTACTCACTTTTGTTGCCAGTGGTTTACACATTAATGGCTGTGTGTTGAGTTATTTTGAGGGGACAGCAAATTTACACTGTTATACAAGCTGTACACTCACTACTTTACATTGTAGCAAAGTCTCATTTCTTCAGTGTTGTCACATGAGAAGATATAATAAAATATTTACAAAAATGTTAGGGGTGTACTCACTTTTGTGAGATACTGTACATCTTTGTAATAAGTGATACAAGGTAATAATTCTAAAGAATGCTAGAGGGAAATAGCACAAATGGTTTATTTATTTTCTAATTCCCTCTAGCATTTTCCAGAATTGTTACACTGTATCTCTAGTTACAAAGTTTACGTATTTCCAATGTCTATCAGCTCCATCTAATGGACTTATAGTAATGCAGTATTTCACTAATGTTCATATTAAAAGAGCATTCATTCAGAAGAGGAAATAGACTAAAGAACATTCCCTGGACATAGTTGTTTCTCTGAGTGGACCCCAATTTCTATCTGGGAGCCTCACTGCTGAATGGAGGGGAATACATAGCGATTGACTGTGAAAGACATGGAAATACGTTTTAGGTATACATGTTATATAATTTACCTGTAAAATGCATGGTACTAAGCTCAAATTGCACTGTTTTATCTGGTCCACAGCAACTGGAACCATACTTGCATAATGTGTTTCCATTCACAACCAATGACTCAGAACATCCAGGACACACAGTGGCATTCATTGCTATAGTGCTACTGGCCTGACCAAAGAATGTATGGTGCTGATCTAGGGTGTGCAGCATTCAGGACCAACCCCAGCATTCAGAAGAGGACCTTCTACACCTCCTGCCCTTCATCTTGTGCCATACTGCTGCCATAGGATAGGAGGACTGAGGACTCAAATGTGAAGATGAGGCACTTATATGAAAGGGGACCCTGATGTTATAGGGGCTAAGGAGGTGAAGGGGGGACTATGATGTAAAGGGGGGAACCCGATGTGATGGGGGCTCTGATGTTAAGGGGATTTCTGATGTGAAGGGGGAGCCCTGATATGAAGGGGGGAATCTAAAGTGATGATAGCTCTAATATGAATAGGGGGCTTTAATGTGAACAGTGGGCTCTGATATGATGGGGGGGGGGGGCCGCTGATGAAAAGAGAGGGCTCTGAGGGGAAGGAGGGACCTTTGATGTGAAGAGGGGGCTCTGATGTGATGGGGGGCCTTTGATGTAAAGGGGAGCTCTGATGTGAAGGGGAGCCCTGATGTGAAGAGGGGGCTCTGATGTTATGGGGGGACCTTTGATTGGAAGGGGAGCCCTGGTCTGAAGAGGGGGCTATGATGTGATGGGGGGGACCTCAATGTGATGGGGGGATCTCTGATGTGAAGGAAGATCTCTGAAGTAAAGGGGGGAATTTGATGTAATAAGGGCTCTGATGTGAATGGGGGGGGGGGGGCTCTGATGCGAAGGGGAGGTTCTGATGTGAAGGAGAAGCCCTGATGTTAAGGGGGAATCAGTTGTGATGGAGGGCTCTGATGTGAATGGGGGGGGGGCTCTGATATTAAGGGAAAACTCTGATGTGATGGAGGCTCTGATGTGAAGTGGGGGCTCAAATGTAGAGAGGGGTCTCTGATGTGATGGGAGGACCTCTGATGTGGATAGGGGTCTCTGATGTGATGGGAGGACCTCTGATGTGATGGGAGGACCTCTGATGTGGGGAAAGGTCTCTGATGTGATGGGAGGACCTCTGATGTGGGGAAAGGTCTCTGATGTGATGGGTGGACCTCTGATGTGATGGGTGGACCTCTGATGTGGAGAGGGGTCTCTGATGTGATGGATGGACCTCTGATGTGGGGAAAGGTCTCTGATGTGATGGATGGACCTCTGATGTGATGGGAAGACCTTTGATGTGGAGAGGGGTCTTTGATGTGATGGGTGGACATCTGATGTGGGGAAAAGTCTCTGATGTGATGGGAGGACCTCTGATGTGGGGAAAGGTCTCTGATGTGATGGGAGGACCTCTGATGTGGGGAAAGGTCTCTGATGTGATGGGTGGACCTCTGATGTGGGGAAAGGTCTCTGATGTGATGGGAGGACCTCTGATGTGGGGAAAGGTCTCTGATGTGATGGGAGGACCTCTGATGTGGGGAAAGGTCTCTGATGTGATGGGAGGACCTCTGATGTGGGGAAAGGTCTCTGATGTGATGGGTGGACCTCTGATGTGGGGAAAGGTCTCTGATGTGATGGGAGGACCTCTGATGTGGGGAAAGGTCTCTGATGTGATGGGAAGACCTCTGATGTGGGGAAAAGTCTCTGATGTGATGGGAGGACCTCTGATGTGGGGAAAGGTCTCTGATGTGATGGGTGGACCTCTGATGTGGGGAAAGGTCTCTGATGTGATGGGAGGACCTCTGATGTGGGGAAAGGTCTCTGATGTGATGGGAGGACCTCTGATGTGGGGAAAGGTCTCTGATGTGATGGGAGGACCTCTGATGTGGGGAAAGGTCTCTGATGTGATGGATGGACCTCTGATGTGGGGAAAGGTCTCTGATGTGATGGATGGACCTCTGATGTGGGGAAAGGTCTCTGATGTGATGGGTGGACCTCTGATGTGATGGGAAGACCTTTGATGTGGAGAGGGGTCTCTGATGTGATGGGAGGACCTCTGGCTCTGATGTTATGGGAGGACCTCTGTTTGAAGGGGGGATCAGATTTAAGGGGAGGACTCTGATGTGAACAGGTCACTCTGATGTGAATTAAGGACTTCTGATGTGAAGTTCTTTCTTGGATCCTGTTTATTTGTTCATTTAAAATTGTTTTCATTTATTTATAGAACTGATTTTTTTTTGCCTAGGAATATTTGTGAAATACATAATATGGCCCTCATATGGGAAAGTTTGGAGACCCCTTGCCTTAAGTGAACCGGAGCTGCCAAAGGCAAAAGAAACACTTGCCATCTATAGTTGTTAATCTAGCCATCTCCTTGAGAACCACATTTAGTGTTTTTGCTGTGAACTTTGAAGATGAAGGTCTCCACAGAACCTGCAAAAGTCAAAGTGTGAATGTCCAGATCCTGGCGAAAGGTTCACTTTAAGGTCTTGAACCCTTGAAATAACTTTACAGTCTCAGTCAACCCCTGCTAAAGATTACCATATATACAACCCATGATACATTAGTGTGATGGACACTATGGAGCAGAATGCTCCTTACACTTGTGGCCATTGGGAGGAATTACCCCCTAACAGATAGCTAAAATAGCATTGGTGTCAGTGGGGACTTATCAGAGAGGCAGAAACTGCTCATTGCTCAAGGAACCCCCTAGCATCCTCTGGAGGAACCCTAGGATTCCATGGTACCTTGGTTGAGAAACTCTGATCTACATCATGTTGAATTGGATGGACTGGTGTCTTTATTCAGCCTTGCCAACAATGTAACAACATTATAAACTAACAGGAGTCTCTTACTAGTTGGAGAAGTTTTATTTTATTATCTTCTTGTAAAGCAAGGTTCGGATTAAGTTCAGCATCATCACCCCAAGGAGCTGTCTGCCGTCCTGAGTTTCCATTTTACAAGTAATTCAACAAAATTGGGGACTTGTGACATCTTCTATAAATCCACCACATAAAAAAAAAACTAAGAATTTTATTGGAAGTGATAGAAGTTATTTCTGAGAAGACTGTCCCGGCAGCCTAAGGTGCGAAGTCTGTTGTAAAAGTTGAGTGACAGATGTCTGACATTGCCCGAGAAGTCGTTATCATTAAAACTTGCGGCAAGTTCTCCAGGCCAGAGAGACAACCGGATCTGGAGCTCATCTATCTCAGTGAACTCCGAGACCTCTGACAAATTGATTCCGACTCCGCTACAAGGTCTTCCTCTGACACCTCATAAATTTAATGATAACAGACAACAAGGAACAGAAGGAAGAGTCACAGAATGGAGCTCCTCTCAATCTGAAAATGGAGAATTGTACTTAATCTTCAGTTCATAGAGGCAATGAGCTCTGGCACTTGAAGTCCGGCGGTTCACGGCAGTTAATGTCTCTTCTCGCCCTATTATTTTCCGTGCCTAATGGATAAATCCATCAAGGGAAACGTTTTTTGACAATCGGTTGGAAGTGAATTCCATCCGGTTATCACTTTGTATAAATGACCTTTAATTTGGTTTCATTTGTTATTAGATCTCATTTAGATGAGTGGAGTTTTCCGATAAGGGACTTATCCCAACTAATATAGCAAAGGTCTTACTGGGAGGAGCTGGTCATGGCAAAAGTTGACCATAAGAATTCAATCTTGAGCTCTGGAAGGTTTTACCCAGGTTGGAAGGTGGAATATGGGGGGGGGGGGGGCAAGGGGTAATTCTTGGCGCTGAGAGTGGTGATTTGGGTTGGGGGGGGGGGGAGATTAGTGCTAGGAGGGGTGATTTGGGGGCAATTTTAGCTGGGAGGGGAAAATTACCTTGTAATGGTAAGGGTTACAGGTAATCTAGAGCCCAGGGCGAACATGCCAAACTGACCCCCCCCCCCCCCGATGTATGAGCATTAGGCATCAGTAAAATCCCCCCACAAAAAAAACACTGAGCACTAATCCGCATTATTACCCCTAGGCATAAATCCCCCCTCATTCCAGTAAAAATCCACCCCCCTGCTAAAATCCCCACTCTCAGAACAAAACTTTGCCCCCCCATCCCCCAGATTCCCCCAGCTCAAATGCCCCCCCCCCAAAAAAAAAATGAATCACCCCTTCTAGCACAAATCCTCTACCCCTAAAATTCCCCCTCCTAGTACACATCTTCTTCCCCCACTTCAAATCCCCCCCCCAGCACAAATAGTCCCAAAATCACCCCTCCTAGCACTAATCTTCTTCCCCGCAACCCAAATCACTATTCTTAGCACCCCCCCCCCACATTTCTCCTCCTAGAACAAGAATTACCCCCTGCCGCCACCCCAATTCCCCCTTCCAACACAAATTTCCTTCATCCAATCTCCTTGTGCCGCTTCCCTTCATCCAATCTCCTTCTATCACAAATATTCTACCCCTAAAATTTCCCCTCCTAGTACACATCTTTTTCCCCCACTTCAAATTTCCCCCTCCCAGCACAAATAGCCCCAAAATCACCCCTCCTAGCACTAATCGCCTTCCCCCCCAACCCAAATCACCACTCTTAGCACCCCCCCCTCTCAAATTTCTCCTCCTAGAACAAGACTTACCCCCTGCCGCCACCCCAAATTCCCCCTTCCAACACAAATTCCCTTCATCCATTCTCCTTGTGGCGCCCACCACCTCACATGATACCACAGTGCCTAGGACAGTCGTCCCTCCTGCCCACCCCTTGTCCTGGCCCTGGTTTTACCCCCTTGACGACCAGGGCATTTTTTGCTATTCAGCAATGCGCTACTTTAACTGGTAATGGCGCGGTCATGTACCCAAAGGAAATCTATATAATTTCTTCACACAAATAGAGCTTTCTTTTGGTGGTATTTGATCACAACTGGGGTTTTTTTTTCAATATATATATATATATATATAAAAATAGACCAAACATTTTGAAAAAAAAAAACAATTTTTTTTACTTTCTACTATAAAACACATTCACATTTTTTCTTATAAATCCAGGTTCTTCATAAATTTAGGCCAAAATGTATTCTGCTACATGTTTTTGTTAAAACAAAAATCCCAATAAGTGTATATTGATTGGTTTGTGTGAAAGTTATAACGTCTACAAGCTATGGGATATACACTGGAATTTTTTTTTTTTATACTACTAATGGCGGTGATTAGTAAGTTATAACAGGACTGAGATAGTGCGGCGTACAATCTGACACTAAATGACGCTGTGGGGAGAACTGACTAACTGCCACTAACATCACCAGTGACACTAATACAGTGATCTGTGATAATAATATACACTGTCACTGTACTAATGACACTGGCTGGGAAAGGGTTAAGATCTAAGGCGATCGAGGGGTTAAATGGGCTCCTAAAAAATGATAAAGAATAAAATTGTAAAACAAAAATGAAATGGTAAAAAATAATTAAAAAATGAATAAAATAACAAAAATAAAAATCTACTGACACCAGTGGCCGAGCTACTGGGGTCGGAACGGTCGCACTTGCGACCAGGACCTGGCGTTCTACCACCGTGGGGGGCCCAAAGTCCTTTATAATTCTGATTTAGAGTTCAAAAGGAAATAAAACTCTAATAACTTCAATATAACTGTCTGCTTTATACAGTATCTAACAAAAGTGAGTACACTCCTCACATTTTTGTAAATATTTTATTCTATCTTTTCATGTGACAACACTGAAGAAATGACACTTTGCTACAATGTAAAGTAGTGAGTGTACAGCTTGTATAACAGTGTAAATTTGCTGTCCCCTCAAAATAACTCAACACACAGCCATTAATGTCTAAACCGCTGGCAATAAAAGTGAGTACACCCCTAAGTAAAAATGTCCAAATTGGGCCCAATTAGCCATTTTCCCTCCTCGGTGTCATGTGACTCATTAGTGTTACAAGGTCTCAGGTGTGAATGGGGAGCAGGTGTGTTGCATTTGGTGTTATCGCTCTCACTCTCTCATACTGGTCACTGGAAGTTCAACATGGCACCTCATGGCAAAGAAATCTCTGAGGATCTGAAAAAAAGAATTGTTGCCTCACATAAAGATGACTTAGGCTATAAGAAGATTGCCAAGACCCTGAAACTGAGCTGCAGCACGTTGGCCAAGACCATACAGCAGTTTAACAGGAAAGGTTCCACTCAGAACAGGCCTCGCCATGGCCAACCAAAGAAGTTGAGTGCACGTGCTCAGCGTCATATCCAGAGGTTGTCTTTGGGAAATAGATGTATGAGTGCTGCCAGCATTGCTGCAGATGTTGAAGAGATGGGGGGTCAGCCTGTCAGTGCTCAGACCATACGCCGCACACTGCATCAAATTGGTCTGCATGGCTGTCATCCCAGAAGGAAGCCTCTTCTAAAGATGATGCACAAGAAAGCCCACAAACAGTTTGCTGAAGACAAGCAGACTAAGGACATGGATTACTGGAACCATCTCCTGTGGTCTGATGAGACCAAGATAAACTTATTTGGTTCAGATGGTGTCAGGCGTGTGTGGGGGCAACCAGGTGAGGAGTACAAAGACAAGTGTGTCTTACCTACAGTCAAGCATGGTGGTGGGAGTGTCATGGTCTGGGGCTGCATGAGTGCTGCTGGCACTGGGGGGCTACAGTTCATTGAGGGAACCATGAATGCCAACATGTACTGTGACATACTGAAGCAGAGCATGATCCCTTCCCTTCAGAGACTGGGCCACAGGGCAATATTCCAACATGATAACGACCCCAAACACCTCCAAGATGACCACTGCCTTGCTAAAGAAGCTGAGGGTAATGGTGTAGGACTGGCCAAGCATGTCTCCAGACCTAAACCCTATTGAGCATCTGTGGGGCATCCTCAAACTGAAGGTGGAGGAGCGCAAGGTCTCTAACATCCACCAGCTCTGTGATGTCATCATGGAGGAGGGGAAGAGGACTCCAGTGGCAACCTGTGAAGCTCTGGTGAACTCCATGCCCAAGAGGGTTAAGGCAGTGCTGGAAAATAATGGAGGCCACACAAAATATTGACACTTTGGGCCCAATTTGGACATTTTGACTTAGGGGTGTACTCATTTTTGTTGCCAGTGGTATAGACATTAATGGCTGTGTGTGGAGTTATTTTGAGGGGACAGCAAATTTACACTGTTATACAAGCTGTACACTCACTACTTTACATTGTAGCAAAGTGTCATTTCTTCAGTGTTGTCACATGAAAAGATAGAATAAAATATTTAGAAAAATGTGAGGGGTGTACTCACTTTTGTGAGATACTGTAAGTATAATATACCAATATAATATAACCATATTCATAACTGCAATGCAACTATAATGCGTTATAGAGTCAACTGATGTCTCGCTTTCAGGCCGCCGCCTTAATCTCACCTGATGAGGGAGATGTGTTTCCTGGGCACCTCTTTCAGGTCTCCGATGGAGGTGATCTTGCCGGCAAAGCAGTAGTTGGGGTTGTAGTCGGTCATTATGGTGGACGTTCTCACTTTGCTGAGTTTGTAGTCTGGGCTCTGTAGTTCCATCTGTATAGCCTGGAGCTCCTGGTGTTTCCTGCGGTAAACTGTAGAGAGAACTTTGGTTCTGTCACTGATAATGGACTGACTGACATGGAGCAAAAAGGTTCTCCAGAAATTCTCCTTCCAATTAAGATGTCCATAGGCATGAATGATTCAAGAGATGAACGTCTACGGGATTAATCATAACCTTATGGGCTAAAAAAATCGGAGTTTCTCAGGGCCTCTGTTAGAAATCACAGGGCCCCATACAACCTACCTGAAAGGAGACACCCACCAAAAATATCAAAATATATTTTTGCTAAGGTGCCACAGCTGCAATGCTATGCTTTGTAGCCATTGCAGAAGTGATACCCTTGTTGAACAAGCAGTGCCGGGAAAAGGTCATCCAGTGCCCAGGGCAAAGATGCCCAACTGAGCCCCTCCCCCTTTCCTTTAAGAGTTAGGGCCAGGGCACCCCCATCCCTGCAATAAAACATTGCGCCCAGGGCAGCCTCCCCTCCTGTCCACCCCTTGTCCCGGCCCTGTGAACAAGACCCAGTCAAGTGAATAGCGCTGCTCAGTCAAGTGCCCCAGTTGCATTGTGTTAGTTCGGGGTTAAAGCAGGCGGTGAGGTGGCATTAGTGTGTGGTTAAAGCTGGCAATATGCCTCCTCATCGCCTGTCAAATGTTTTCTGAAGAGCGATCCAAATGCTGACTGCTCTTCAGAGAGCAAAGCACACGTAAACGAGCCCTTCATTTATTCAACATTATTTTTTTTTAGAATTTTTTTTTTACATTTTTTTAATTTTATTTATTTATTCATATTTTCTACTGCCTTGTTGGGGGGCTTTGGTGAAAAAATCAGGGGTCTAAAACTACGGCCCTCCAGTTGTTCAGGAACTACAATTCCCATCATGCCTAGTCATGTCTGTGAATGGCAGAGTTTTACAATACCTCATGGGACCTGTAGTTCCGCAATAGCTGGAGGGTCGTAGTTTGGAGATCCCTGATCTAAACAGACCCCCAGATGTCTCACTTTTGGGCAGTGGCGGCTGGTGCTCCATGGGCCAGGGGGGGGTGACAGACGGACCACACCATACCCCGCCCGGACCACACCAGCCCGCACAACATACCCACCCACCCTCTTCGGTCGTTGGCTCACTCACCCTGCCTGGACATGTGGAGGGAGGGCAGGCAGCAGCAGCGGCGGCAGTTCCTTCTTTCCCCTCAGTCTCCTGCGTCTCCTCCCTTCTCCTCCTCCATGGCCAATGGCATGGCTTCTCCTTTTGGCCAATCGGGAAACGGGTCTCAGGACCCGCTTCCTGATTGGCCAGGAGGAGAATCTGTGTGACAATAGCGAATATTCATTCTATTGTCTATTCATGCTATTGTCACACAATTGGGTGGGCTCAGGGCGCAGTGCTCTGCGCCCCGAGCCCTCCCTTTTTTTGAAGCCTCTTAGAGCCTCTGGCTCTAATCACGTGCTTAAAACATAAAAACCATTGGAATCCATGTGTATGGCGCCCTGCATGTAGATTAGGGGGCCGGACCCATGGATAGGGGGGGCGCCCCCAATGGACGGGCCACCACTGCTTTTGGGACAGAATAAGAAACTAGGGGAAGAGGTTCCCTAGTCCTTTTCTCTGCAGCCTCAGCTGCACTGGACAGTGAATGAATAAGAAGTTTCCGTGCTGAGAGGCTTCCTGTTCATTAACAAACTGAAGCATATGCTTCAGTTTGCTATGCTTCAGTTATGAATGGACACAAAAACAACTGGTACCAATCACTATGTTCATTCTGGAAAGCAAGACATATTTACCGGCCCTTCCCCTGCTCTCCATCCTGAAATTATCCTAATGTGCCGGCAGAAGCTGCCGGCGGGAGAGGTGGGAAATCGGCAGCACTGCGGGGAAGGGGGAGCCCAGACAGGGGGTGAAAAGGGCAGATGCTAGAACTGATCCCTCTGCAGCGCAGCTGGAGGGAGAGAGCTGGCAGTGCTGCAAGGGGATCCACAATAGTCACAAGGCAGTACAGCCCCTCTCAGCAGGTGCCCGGGCCCCCCTTTTGAACTGATGGGGCCCAGGCCCTATACAGGAGAGCTGGCTGTAATGCCTTATCAGCGGCCATGCTCATGAATAACATTGATTTTGTCTAAAATCTTATCTGAGATTAGTTGTACTGAGACATCCCAATTCTTTGGTATCCATGGTCTATGTATCTATATTAGCACAAATTAATTAAAAAAGAGTCAGACGTTTACCAGCCATTAGACCTTATATGGAAGGAGAACCTTTCTAAACTAAATGGGTAAAAACTCCATTTTAATTTTTTTTTTTTTTTTTATTTGTGCAGCTCTGTAGAGGAAAGGTTATTTAAATAGTAGTGACTCACCAATCATTATACCTGAGAAAGCCAAGATAAGGGCAGCCACAAGGCCTGAGGTCACGATGGACAATATCAGAGAAAGGGGAAGGTGCGTCTCCTGGGCTGACTGAATTTGGTCATCTGAAAAAAACAGAACCCGGTGAATAAAGCAATGGAGGCTGTGGACAAATTCTCAAGGCTGAATTGATTATTAAATGGGCAGCGGGAAAAGGCCAATGTTTACAATGGACACCGAAAGTAGACAATATCGTGAGCAGAGCCATATATACTGTCCTGAGCTTAGGTCCAGGTCATACACCGATCAGCCATAACATTTTGACCACCCACCTAATATTGAGTAAGTTCCCCTTTTGCCAGCAAAAGAGCACTGACCTGTCAAGGCATGGACTCCAAAGTAACATCCACATGAATGGCAAGAGCCATGGTTTCCCAGGGGAACGTTGCCCAAAGCATCACAATGCCTCCAACGGCTTGCCTTCTTCCCATACTGCATCCTGGTGCCATCTCTTCCCCAGGTAAGTGACCCACATGTACCCGGCCATCCACATGTTCCAAAAGAAAATGTAATTTATCAGACCAGGCCACCTTCTTCTATTGCTCCTTGGTCCAGTTCTGATGCTCACGTGCCCATTGTAGGCACTTTTCGCTGTGGACATGGGTCAGCATGGACACCCTGACCGGTCTACATAGCCCCATACACATCAAACTGCGGTGCTCTGTGTGTTCTGACACGTTTCTATCAGATTCAGCATTCACTTTTTCAGGAATTTGAGCTCCAGTAGCTCTTCTATTGGATCAGACTACACAGTCCAGCCTTCGCTACCCACCTCAATCAATGAGCCTTCTCTCCCCACCTCCATCAATGAGCTTTCCTTCCCCACCTCCATCAATGAGCCTTCCCTACCCACCTCCATCAATGAGCCTCCCCACCACCATCAATGAGCCTCCCCACCCCCATCAACGAGCCTTCCCACCCCCACCTCCATCAATGAGCCTTCCCACCCCCCCACCTCCTTCAATGACCCTTTTCTACCCACCCTCACCTCCATCAATGAGCCTTCCCACCCCCACCTCAATCATTGAGCCTTCCCACCCCCCCACCTGCATCAATGAGCCTTTCCTACCCACCTCCACATCCATAAATGCGCCTTCCCACACCTCCATCAATGAGCATTCCCTCCCCCACCTTCATCAATGAGCCTTCCCACCTTTATCAATGAGCCATCCCACCCCCATCTCCATCAATGAGCCTTCCCACCTCCACCTCCATCAATGAGCCCCCCCCACCTCCATCAATGAGCCTTAGCTGCCCATGACCCTGTCACTGGTTGGCCACTTCCATCAATGAGCCCCCCCCCCCACCTCCATCAATAAGCCTTTCCTACCCACCCCCACCTCCATCAATGAGTCTTTCCACCCCCCACCTCCATCAATGAGCTTTTTCTACCCACCTCCACCTCCATCAATGAGCCTTCCCACCCCCACACCTCCATCAATGAGTGTTCCCTCCCCCACCTTTATCAATGAGCCTTCCCACCTTCATCAATGAGCCTTCCCACCCCCATCTCCATCAATGGGCCTTCCCTCTTCACCTCCATCAATGAGCCTGAACTGCCCATGACCCTGTCACTGGTTGGCCAGTTTTCCTTCATTAGACCACTTCCATCAATGAGCCTTCCCACCCCCACCTCCATCAATGAGCTTTTTCTACCCACCTCCACCTCCATCAATGAGCCTTCCCACCCCACACCTCCATCAATGAGTGTTCCCTCCCCCACCTTCATCAATGGGCCTTCCCACCTTCATCAATGAGCCATCTCACCCACATCTCCATCAATGAGCCTTCCCTCCCCACCTCCATCAATGAGCCTTCCCTCCCCACCTCCATCAATGAGCCTTCCCTCTTCACCTCCATCAATAAGCCTTCCCTCCTCAACTCCATCAATGAACCTTCCCTCCTCACCTCCATCAATGAGCCTGAACTGCCCATGACCCTGTGACTGGTTGGCCAGTTTTCCTTCATTAGACCATTTTTGGGCGGTCCTGACCAATGCAGACCGGAAACATCTCACAACAGCTGCGGTTTTGGAGTTACTGTCACCCAGTTGTCCAGCCATTACAATTTAGACCTTGTCAAAGTTTCTCAAATCCTTAGGCTTGCCCATTTTTTCTGCTTTTACCACACCAACTTCAGAGACAACATTAAAAGCATAAATAGACAGCGCTAACAGGTGACAAAATGTAAATGAATTATAAATATATATAAATGTGCTACAATAATTAATTGGTGCCCTAAAACATTGATGCTCTAAAAAATTGATTGGTACAACCAAAAAGTGTATATATAAACAATAATTATAATAAATACTAAAGTGCTAAGATTAAGTGTCCATAATATAACCATTAAAGTGCAAAGTGATTTGTTAAGGTGCAGTCCAAAAAAAAAATAATGCTTCTTCAACACAAAACTAAAGTGCCAAACAGGTGCTCGAATCCATAAAAGTGCCCAAGTGCTCTTCAGGAAAAAGGCCCCCAATGGGGATGCACTCACCAGATTTTGGGTAAAAATGAGCCTTGAACATGTATAATGTTCCTTGATCGGATCACAGGATCAATGCAGCTACCCTAGCATATGAGATATCCCTCAAACGGATGGATGGATGACATGCACCTCATAGACTGGCTCCTTAATAATTCGTCTCCTCTCTCTCTCCCATGTGTGTTTCAAATAAAAAGAGAGAAGCCGTACATAGTGAAGCCCGTAATATTTATTTAAACCAGAATGGTAAGAATAATACTCACAAAGTATCTTTAAAAAATCGGCAATGAACAGCATTAAACAGCCTAGCACAGTCAATCCTCCAATTTCCGTGTCGCTGCCGGCGTGCGTTCCACGGTGGTTAACAGGAAATGACGCTGCAAAAGCTCCGCTGCCCGGAAGTGCGTCGACGCGTTTCGCCCGCCTTAATGGGCGTTATCAAAGACCTTTGATAACGCCCATTAAGGCGGGCGAAACGCGTCGACGCACTTCCGGGCAGCGGAGCTTTTGCAGCGTCATTTCCTGTTAACCACCGTGGAACGCACGCCGGCAGCGACACGGAAATTGGAGGATTGACTGTGCTAGGCTGTTTAATGCTGTTCATTGCCGATTTTTTAAAGATACTTTGTGAGTATTATTCTTACCATTCTGGTTTAAATAAATATTACGGGCTTCACTATGTACGGCTTCTCTCTTTTTATTTGAAACACACATGGGAGAGAGAGAGGAGACGAATTATTAAGGAGCCAGTCTATGAGGTGCATGTCATCCATCCATCCGTTTGAGGGATATCTCATATGCTAGGGTAGCTGCATTGATCCTGTGATCCGATCAAGGAACATTATACATGTTCAAGGCTCATTTTTACCCAAAATCTGGTGAGTGCATCCCCATTGGGGGCCTTTTTCCTGAAGAGCACTTGGGCACTTTTATGGATTCGAGCACCTGTTTGGCACTTTAGTTTTGTGTTGAAGAAGCATTATTTTTTTTTTGGACTGCACCTTAACAAATCACTTTGCACTTTAATGGTTATATTATGGACACTTAATCTTAGCACTTTAGTATTTATTATAATTATTGTTTATATATACACTTTTTGGTTGTACCAATCAATTTTTTAGAGCATCAATGTTTTAGGGCACCAATTAATTATTGTAGCACATTTATATATATTTATAATTCATTTACATTTTGTCACCTGTTAGCGCTGTCTATTTATGCTTTTAGTTTTTTCTGGTATTTTACCTAGTGAGCAGCAGCTTCAGGTTTTATACATTGTTTATATTTATTTTTTCACCAAAATATACATCACAGCGCGGAAAATAAGTTATTGTTTTTCAGAGACAACATGTTTACTTGCTGCCTAACACATCCCACCCACTTTTAGGTGCCATTGTCTTGAGATAATCAATGTCATTCACTTTACCTGTCAATGGTCAGAATGTTATGGCTGATTGGTGCATATTTTATGCAAAGCACCAGCCATTGGGCACAATACTTTCTACAGAGGTAACCGAGCAGAACAAATGTTATCTGCTAAGCAAAACTCTTCATATATATATATATATATATATATATATATATATATATATATATATATATATATATACATACACAGTGCATTGCGAACGTATTCGGCCCCCTTGAACCTTTCAACCTTTTGCCACATTTTAGGCTGTAAACATAAAGATATAAAACTGTAATTTTTTGTGAAGAATCAACAACAAGTGGGACACAATCATGAAGTGGAACGAAATTTATTGGATATTTCAAACTTTTTTACCAAATAAAAAACTGAAAAATTGGGCGTGCCAAATTATTCAGCCCCCTTAAGTTAATACTTTGTAGCGCCACCTTTTGCTGCGATTACAGCTGTAAGTCACTTGGGGTATGTCTCTATCAGTTTTGCACATCGAGAGACTGAAATTTTTGCCCATTCCTCCTTGCAAAACAGCTCGAGCTCAGTGAGGTTGGATGGAGAGCGTTTGTGAACAGCAGTTTTCAGTTCTTTCCACAGATTCTCGATTGGATTCAGGTCTGGACTTTGACTTGGCCATTCTAACACCTGGATATGTTTATTTGTGAACCATTCCATTGTAGATTTTGCTTTATGTTTTGGATCATTGTCTTGTTGGAAGACAAATCTCCGTCCCAGTCTCAGGTCTTTTGCAGACTCCATCAGGTTTTCTTCCAGAATGGTCCTGTATTTGGCTCCATCCATCTTCCCATCAATTTTAACCATCTTCCCTGTCCCTGCTGAAGAAAAGCAGGCCCAAACCATGATGCTGCCACCACCATGTTTGACAGTGGGGATGGTGTGTTCAGGGTGATGAGCTGTGTTGCTTTTACACCAAACATAACGTTTTGCATTGTTGCCAAAAAGTTTGATTTTGGTTTCATCTGACCAGAGCACCTTCTTCCACATGTTTGGTGTCTCCCAGGTGGCTTGTGGCAAACTTTAAACGACACTTTTATTGGATATCTTTAAGAAATGGCTTTCTTCTTGCCACTCTTCCATAAAGGGCAGATTTGTGCAGTATACGACTGATTGTTGTCCTATGGACAGAGTCTCCCACCTCAGCTGTAGATCTCTGCAGTTCATCCAGAGTGATCATGGGCCTCTTGGCTGCATCTCTGATCAGTCTTCTCCTTGTATGAGCTGAAAGTTTAGAGGGACGGCCAGGTCTTCGTAGATTTGCAGTGGTCTGATACTCCTTCCATTTCAATATTATCGCTTGCACAGTGCTCCTTGGGATGTTTAAAGCTTGGGAAATCTTTTTGTATCCAAATCCGGCTTTAAACTTCTCCACAACAGTATCTCGGACCTGCCTGGTGTGTTCCTTGTTCTTCATGATGCTCTCTGCGCTTTAAATGGACCTCTGAGACTATCACAGTGCAGGTGCATTTATACAGAGACTTGATTACACACAGGTGGATTCTATTTATCATCATTAGTCATATAGGTCAACATTGGATCATTCAGAGATCCTCACTGAACTTCTGGAGAGAGTTTGCTGCACTGAAAGTAAAGGGGCTGAATAATTTTGCACGCCCAATTTTTCAGTTTTTTATTTGTTAACAAAGTTTGAAATATCCAGTAAATTTGGTTCCACTTCATGATTGTGTCCCACTTGTTGATTTTTCACAAAAAATTACAGTTTTATATCTTTATGTTTGAAGCCTGAAATGTGGCAAAAGGTCGCAAAGTTCAAGGGGGCCAAATACTTTCGCAAGGCACTGTATATATATATATATATATATAAATATAAATAAAAGAAGATAATTTTGCACTATGGCCAAAATAAAACAAAAAGCAACTACAATGCCTTCCCATGAAGTATAACTACAATTAAACAGCCAAAAAGTGCAGTGCTAGGTGTAGATGTCAATCATCACTTCCTTTGTGTACAGAAATATCTGCTGGGTAACAAACCTCCCAAAATCATAAAGTGCAAAGAAAATATGTGCAATAAAATAAAGTGAATATCACATATTAAAATGTAACAAGTGCATAAGTGGTTGAGCACCGATCCTCAAAACTTAAAAAAAAAAAAAGTGGGAAAGTCCCAAAAATGTGGCAATCCTCTCAGACCAGAGTGAGTGGTTAGGAAAAGTGTATTCTAATTCCAGGGCTTATGTGCACCACGCCGGTGAGACAAGCTGGAGCTCACCAGAGCAAAGGAACTGCTAATATATAGTGGTTAAATGCAGTTAAATTTCAACCCAGGGGCTCCAACATCCCTATAATTCTTCTCCAGATCCTCTGTTGAGCATAGAACCTCCCGACAGGTTATCTCCTGAAAGCATCACCTCCAGGAACGCCAGCTCATACATGTGGTTATAGATAAAAACTGAGCATCATACCACAATAGAAAGAAAAAATACTCTTCATAGTGACGATCCACGTAAAAACAAACAAATTATATTAACCAATGCACTTACAGACTTATGAGGATAACAAACGCTATCAATATTCACAAAGGCCATCCATCTGTCGAGTTCCAAGACGGCGGCTGCTAGATCACCAATGGGTGGTTTAGCGTGTGTCCCGGCTCTGTCCTACGCGTTTTGTCACAAATTACATCATCAGGGGCTCAGGACCTGATGACGTCACGTATGATAGCGTTGTTATCCTCATACGTCTATAAGTGCATAGGGTAAATCAATTTATTTGTTTTTATGAAGATCTTCTAGGCTCAACAGAGGGTCTGGAGCAGGGGAGGACTGGCCCAGGGGGCAGGGGGGCAACTGGACTGGCCCAGGGCGGGCTGCACTGCTTCTGCCACAGACATGCCTAAAGGATTCCTGGTGAAGAGAAGTAAAAAGTCCCCACCGCTGAGTGAAGACAGGGAAAAAGCACAGCCCCCCCCAGCATGGACGAACTGTGTCTGAGAAGAGGCCAGTTCCATGCCCAACTGGAGACTCTCCTCCCTCAGCCAGCCCTGAGCAAGCTGTCCCAGCTACCCCCAACTGCCTCCTGCTGGCCAGGTGGGGAACCTGGATTTGATCAGTAGAGAGTACCTAGAGCAGAACTTCAGCCTGGAATGGGGGTCAGGAGTAGGACGGGAAGAAGGAGAGTGGGAGGGGGGCCTCTGGTTTGTATGAAACAAACAAAGGTAAAATTCCCAGTTCAATCTGCCAGCCAGTTTGCTTACCAACCAAATTAACCTGTCTAACAGTTTGCGTCAAAACAGGGGTATAGTTAACACACATTTGCAAACGCATGTGAAAGCTGCAGGGCCACTCCACGGCTCCCTGTATTACCTGCAGTCCTACTCTAATGAATTTATAAGAGCCTTCACAGTGGAAGCACATGCAAGCGAATGGATAGATAGGGGGCAGGTGAGCCTGGAGGTGGCCCATCCCTCCTCTGAAAGGTAATTGGGGGCATAATGGAAGCCCAGCTGATAGTATTACAGCAAAGGCATCCAGTATGTCCACTCACCAGTACACATTAGCAACAAAGAAAATGGCCACTGCCCCCACCTATTACTGGCCTTCATGGCAAAGAACACATGGAAGGGCTGCACACATGAAACAAACAAAGGTAAAATTCCCAGTTCAATCTGCCAGCCAGTTTGCTTACCAACCAAATTAACCTGTCTAACAGTTTGGGTCAAAACAGGGGCGGGCTTCACTGCTTCTGCCACAGACATGCCTAAAGGATTCCTGGTGAAGAGAAGTAAAAAGTCCCCACCGCTGAGTGAAGACAGGGAAAAAGCACAGCCCCCCCCCCCGCCCCCAGCATGGACAAACTGTGTCTGAGAAGAGGCCAGTTCCATGCCCAACTGGAGACTCTCCTCCCTCAGCCAGCCCTGAGCAAGCTGTCCCAGCTACCCCCAACTGCCTCCTGCTGGCCAGGTGGGGAACCTGGATTTGATCAGTAGATCAGTAGAGAGTACCTGGAGCAGAACTTCAGCCTGGAATGGGGGTCAGGAGTAGGACGGGAAGAAGGAGAGTGGGAGGGGGGCCGAGTCGCTGCACCATGGGCCTCTGGTTTGTACTTGCCCCCTGGGCCAAAAGTTGCCAGTCAGCCCCTGGCCTGGAGAAGAGTTATGGGGATATGAGAGCCCCCGGGAATAACTTGAAGCGCTTTTGACCACTATATATTAGTGGTCAATTTGCTCTGGTTAGCTCCCGCTTGTCTCACCCGGGTGATGTGGTGCACATAAATTCTGGGACTTTGAAGTTTCCCCACTTTTCCTAACTGCTAACTCTGGTCTTAAAGGATTTCCCTACTTTTTTAACTTTCCTACTATTTTTAGAGGATCGGTGCTCAACCGCTCATATTCCTCTATGGACTCTGTAACTATTTATCTTGACACTTGGTAAATTTTATTATGTGATATTTACTTTGCAATTTTATTTATTGCACTTTTTCTTTGCACTTCATGATTTTGGGAGGTTTGTTACCCTGCAGATATTTCCAGGAAGTGATGATTAACATCACAAAGCACTGCACTTTTTGGTTGTTTAAAAAAGGACTCATATGTTCTTGAGCCTGAGCCAATCATTTTGGAAACATAACATTGCTCAGCAATTACATGGCAGTATACCTTCCTTTGATCTCAACAACCTTCCTTTAGCCAATGAGGACCTCAAAGATCCTTTTCATGGAGCTGAGACAGGCCATCAAACGTTTCTGTGGACACCATGTACTGGTAACCCTACTCTACTATAAATCTACTATAAAATGAGCGCAAGGAAGGAAGCAAGATGCCCTCAATTAAGCAATATAGACTAGAGTTTCTCACACTGCTCCTAGAATGTCCTTCGTCACAGCAATGATGAAAACTATATGCTCTACAACAAACAGTGGACCATCTTACCTATACAGGTCACTCCATCCTCAGCCAGGACCCTCCCCAGCTCACAGTGACACATCAGCTCCTGAGACTCTGGATTGATGTAACATTCGTCCATCTCACAGTGGCTGCAATTCAGATCCAGCTTTATCTCCACCTCCCCGTGGCTCTCCGTCACTTGCATAGAAGACCAGAGGCATATGAGTCATTTTGGAATGGATATAATATATTAAATGCAACTGCATTTGTTAATAAATGATCTAACCTTGTAATTACCACTTTGTGCACTTAAAAGTGTATGTAGTCAACACATTTATTTTTGTATAGTTGAAGTTGGTAGAGCAGTGAATGGTTAAAACCCCTACAAAATTATTACTGGGGTTATGGAGCGAGCTATTCTCCTCCCTAATGTGCGGAAAATTCACATTTTAGATTGAGGTCTCCAAACTATGGCCTGAGGGCCATATCTGGCCCACTACAGGGTTTTATTTGGTCCCCAGCAACTTTCTACGCTGGTGAGTTAAGAAGGGTAAATGGCACCCTGGGTTCTCATCCATACAGGTTGAGGGTCAACAGGGTGTATGTTTGGTATAAAGGAAACTGGTCATTCAGTCTTTTGGAATTAGTAAGTCCTGGTATGGATCCTGGAGCCCAGAGGCTTTGTAGAGACTTGGGAGGGATTCATTCTCCAATCCTGGGTCTATGTTTGGTATAAAGGGAACTGGTCATTGATTCTCTTGGGATCAGTCAGTCCTGAATTGGGCCCTGGAGTCTGAGGCTTTCTAGAGACTTTGAAGTTGGAGGGATACATCCTCCAATCCTGGGTCTATGGTATAAAGGGAAATGGTCATTCAGTCTTTTGGGATTAGTAAATCCTGGATATGGATCCTGGAGCCCGGAGGCTTTGTAGAGACTTGGGAGGGATTCATTCTTCAATCCTGTGTCTATGTTTGGTATAAAGGGAACTGGTCATTGATACTCTTGGGATTAGTCCATCCTGGAATGGGTCCTGGAGCCTTTGTAGAAACTTTGAAGGGATACATTCTTAAATTGTGGGTCTATGTTTGGTATAAAGGGAACTGGTCATTGATTCTTTTGGGATCAGTCAGTCTTGAAATGAGCCCTGGAGTCTGAGGCTTTGTAGAGACTTTGAGGGATATATTCCCCAATCCTGGGTCTATGTTTGGTATAAAGAGAACTGGTCACTGATTCTTTTGGGATCAGTCAGTCCTGAAATGGGCCCTTGAGTCTGAGGCTTTGTAGAGACTTTGAGGGATACATTCTCCAATCTTGGGTCTATGTTTGGTTTAAAGGAAACTAGTAATTTTGTCTTTTGGGATTAGTAAATCCTGGTATGGATCCTGGAGACTTTGTAGAGACTTGGGAGAGATACATTCTCCAATCCTGGGTCTATGTTTGGTATAAGGGGAACTGGTAATTGATTCTTTTGGGATTAATCAGTCCTGAAATGGGTCCTGGAGGCTTTGTAGTGGCTTTGGAGGGATACATTCTCCAGTCCTGGGTCTATGTTTGGTATAAAGGGAACTGGTCATTGGTTCTTTTGGGATTAGTCAGTCCTGGAATAGGTCCTGGAGCCTTTGTAGAGACGTTGGAGGGATATATTCTCCAACCATGGGTCTATGGTATAAAGGGAAATGGTCATTCAGTCTTTTGGGATTAGTAAGTCCTGGATATGGATCCTGGAGCCTGGAGGCTTTGCAGAGACGTGGGAGGGATTAATTCTTCAATCATGTGTCTATGTTCAGTATAAAGGGAACTAGTCATTGATTCTCTTGGGATTATTTTGTCCTGGAATACGTCCTGGAGCCTTTGAAGAGACTTTGGAGGGATACATTCTCCAATCCAGGGTCTATGCTTGGTATAAAAGGAACTGGTCATTCATTCTTTTGGGATCGGTCAGTCCGGAAATAGGTCCTGGAGCCTGGATGCTTTCCAAAGAATTTGAGGGACAGATTCTCCAATCCTGGGTCTATGTTTGGTATAAAGCAAACTGGTCATTGAGTATTTTGGGATTAGTAAATCCTGGTATGGATCCTGGATCCTGGAGACTTTGTAGAGACTTGGGAGAGATACATTCTCCAATCCTGGGTCTATGTTTGGTATAAGGGGAATAGGTAATTGATTCTTTTGGGATTAATCAGTCCTGAAATGGGTCCTGGAGGCTTTGTAGTGGCTTTGGAGGGATACATTCTCCATTCCTGGGTCTATGTTTGGTATAAAGGGAACTGGTCATTGGTTCTTTTGGGATTAGTCAGTCCTGGAATAGGTCCTGGAGCCTTTGTAGAGACGTTGGAGGGATATATTCTCCAACCATGGGTCTATGGTATAAAGGGAAATGGTCATTCAGTCTTTTGGGATTAGTAAGTCCTGGATATGGATCCTGGAGCCTGGAGGCTTTGCAGAGACGTGGGAGGGATTAATTCTTCAATCATGTGTCTATGTTCAGTATAAAGGGAACTAGTCATTGATTCTCTTGGGATTATTTTGTCCTGGAATACGTCCTGGAGCCTTTGAAGAGACTTTGGAGGGATACATTCTCCAATCCAGGGTCTATGCTTGGTATAAAAGGAACTGGTCATTGATTCTTTTGGGATCGGTCAGTCCGGAAATAGGTCCTGGAGCCTGGATGCTTTCCAAAGAATTTGAGGGACAGATTCTCCAATCCTGGGTCTATGTTTGGTATAAAGCAAACTGGTCATTGAGTCTTTTGGGATTAGTAAATCCTGGTATGGATCCTGGAGACTTTGTAGAGACTTGGGAGAGATACATTCTCCAATCCTGGGTCTATGTTTTGGTATAATTTAGGTTCCCCTAAAGGTTTAGGTTCCCCTAAATTGGGACTTTTTAGGCACAAATAATTGGAAGGATAGGTGGATCATATTTAATGATCCACCTATCCTTCCAATTATTTGTGCCTAAAAAGTCCCAATTTAGGGGAACCTAAATCTTTCGCATATGTATTAGGGATGTTGGCACAATAGGCTCTAGGTCTTTAGCACATTCTCCATATGTTTGGTATAAGGGGAATAGGTAATTGATTCTTTTGGGATTAATCAGTCCTGAAATGGGTCCTGGAGGCTTTGTAGTGGCTTTGGAGGGATACATTCTCCATTCCTGGGTCTATGTTTGGTATAAAGGGAACTGGTCATTGGTTCTTTTGGGATTAGTCAGTCCTGGAATAGGTCCTGGAGGCTTTGTAGGAACTTTGGAGGGATACATTCTCTAATCCTGGGTCTATGTTTAGTATAAAGGGAACATGTCATTCAGTCTTTTGGGATTAGTAAATCCTGGTTATGGATCCTGGAGCCCGGAGGCTTTGTAGAGACTTTGGAGGGATACATTCTCCAATCTTTGGTCTATGTTTGGTATAAAGGGAACTGGTCAGTTTTTTGGGATTAATAAGTCCTGGTATGGATCCTGGAGCCTTTGTAGAGACTTGGGAGGGATACATCCTCCAATCCTGGTTCTATCTTTGGTATAAAAGGAACTGGTCATTGATTATTTTGTGATCAGTCAGTCCTGAAATAGGTCCTGGAGCCTGGAGACTTTCCAGAGAATTTGAGGGATAGATTCTCCAATCCTGGGTCTATGTTTGGTATAAAGCAAACTGGTCATTGAGTCTTTTGGGATTAGTAAATCCTGGTATGGATCCTGTAGCCTGGAGACTTTGTAGAGACTTTGGAGAGATACATTCTCCAATCTTGGGTCTATGTTTGGTATAAAGGGAACTGGTCATTCAGTCTTTTGGGATAAGTAAGTCCTGGAAATGGATTCTGGAGCCAGGAGGCTTTGTAGAGACATGGGGGGGATTAATTCTTCAATCCTGTGTCTATGTTTGGTATAAAGGGAACTGGTCAGTCTTTTGGGATTAATAAATCCTGATATGGATCCAGGAGCCTTTGTAGAGACTTGGGAGGGATACATTCTCCAATCTTGGGTCTATGTTTGGTATAAAGGGAACTGGTCATTCAATCTTTTGGGATAAGTCAGTCCTGGAAATGGATCCTGGAGCCCGGAGGCTTTGAAGAGACTTGGGAGGGATTCATTCTTCAATCCTGTGTCTATGTTTGGTATAAAGGAAACTGGTCAGTCTTTTGGGATTAATAAATCCTGGTATGGATCCAGGAGCCTTTGTAGAGATTTGGGAGGGATACATTCTCCAATCTTGGGTCTATGTTTGGTATAAAGGGAACTGGTCATTCAGACTTTAGGGATAAGTCAGTCCTGGATATGGATCCTGGAGCCCGGAGGCTTTGAAGAGACTTGGGAGGGATTCATTCTTCAATCCGGTGTCTATGTTTGGTATAAAGGGAACTGGTCAGTCTTTTGGGATTAATAAGTCCTGGTATGGATCCAGGAGCCTTTGTAGAGATTTGGGAGGTATACATTCTCCAATCTTGGGTCTATGTTTGGTATAAAGGGAACTGGTCATTCAATCTTTTGGGATAAGTCAGTCCTGGATATGGATCCTGGAGCCCGGAGGCTTTGTAGAGACTTGGGAGGGATTCATTCTTCAATCCTGTGTCTATGTTTGGTATAAAGGAAACTGGTCAGTCTTTTGGGATTAATAAATCCTGGTATGGATCCAGGAGCCTTTGTAGAGATTTGGGAGGGATACATTCTCCAATCTTGGGTCTATGTTTGGTATAAAGGGAACTGGTCATTCAGACTTTAGGGATAAGTCAGTCCTGGATATGGATCCTGGAGCCCGGAGGCTTTGAAGAGACTTGGGAGGGATTCATTCTTCAATCCGGTGTCTATGTTTGGTATAAAGGGAACTGGTCAGTCTTTTGGGATTAATAAGTCCTGGTATGGATCCAGGAGCCTTTGTAGAGATTTGGGAGGTATACATTCTCCAATCTTGGGTCTATGTTTGGTATAAAGGGAACTGGTCATTCAATCTTTTGGGATAAGTCAGTCCTGGATATGGATCCTGGAGCCCGGAGGCTTTGTAGAGACTTGGGAGGGATTCATTCTTCAATCCGGTGTCTATGTTTGGTATAAAGGGAACTGGTCAGTCTTTTGGGATTAATAAATCCTGGTATGGATCCAGGAGCCTTTGTAGAGACTTGGGAGGGATACATTCTCCAATCTTTGGTCTATGTTTGGTATAAAGGGAACTGATCATTCAGTCTTTTGGGATTAGTAGGTCCTGATTTGGATCCTGGAGCCTTTGTAGAGATTTGGGAGGGATTCATTTTCCAATTTTGAGTCCATGTTTTGACAGTAGCCAGCACCCTGATTGGGAAGGTGTGCACAGCCCTTATGAGTTGGGTGTTTGCAATGCTCCTCCTCCCAGAGTGCTGCAACATTGTTTTGAATACGTTGCTGCTTTATGTGGCCCCCATTGGGGAGGTTCCCCTTCACTTGCTGTCCTAATGACCCTTCTTAACCCCCGGGGATAGATTCTTTGTTTCCAATATCGCTGCTGCTCTGAAGTTTTAATGCATCCCACCCTCCCACCCTTCCATTGTCAGTCAGTGAATTCATGCAATTTTCATTTATTATCAAAGTCTCGATACAATGAAGAAGTTCCTTGATCTCGTGCAATGTATCCATTATTCAGAAAATTTACGAAAATTGACATGAGTGAATGACATGAAAGGGCTCTTGGAATTTCCATACTGTCATTCTCGCTGTGTATATTTCATCCAACTCTTTTCAGGAATTGCTGGGTAAATAGCACCATAGTCAGGATGTATCTAATAGATCAGCAGTTCTGGATACACAATGGGCCAAAGAGTCACTAAACACAGTATATATATATTTTGCATGGCTCCAACACCTATTCTTTAAAGGGATTGTAAACCTTTACATATACCCAGAGAAGTGACTGGCCTCAGATGATACACAGATGTAGCATTAACTCCCAAGGGAGCTGCTGAAGACGGGTTCCCCTGGGTTACCATTAGCAACAGTAGAACATTCAGGCATGTTTCCAAGTGGACCAGTCCAGACAAGGACCAGTCCAGTTTCTTTGGCTTTTATGTTTTATTAGGAACTTGGATAGTAGAAGGGATGAGTGCAGTGGTGTATTTTGGTTTTGTGCTGCCCTAGGCAAGACTAAAATTGGGCGCCCCCTCCTATGTAACTTTGCCCCACTCCTTTTTTAACGGATGTGACTCCCTCCAAAATTGAAGGACTACAAGTCCCAGCATGAACCCCTGAGATCTCACGAGAGGGGGGTTGTGAGAGGGGGTTGGAAAGAGAGAGGGGGGTGGGTGAGGGGAAGAGAAAGAGAGAGGGGGTGGGTGAGGGAGGGAGGGAGAGAGAGGGGGGATGAAAGAGAGAGGGGGTGAGAGAGAGAGGGGGAGACCAAAGAGAGAGGGAGAGGTAAGAGAATGGGGAATGAGAGAGGGGAATGAGAGAAAGAGAGAGAGGGGGGTGAGAGAGAGAGAGGGGGTGAAAAAAAAGGGGGGTAAGAGAGAGAGAGGGGGGGTGAGAAAGAGAGAGGGGGGATGAGATAGAGAGCGAGAGAGAGAGAGAGGGGGGATGAGAGAGAGAGGGGGGGGGTGAGGGGAGATGACAGAGGGGGATAAGAGAGGGGGAGAGAGAGATAGAGGGGGGGGATGAGAGAGAGAGGGGGGATGGGAGAGAGAGAGAGGAGGATGAGAGAGAAAGAGAGAGGTGAGAGAGAAAGGGGGGATGAGAGAGAGAGAGAGAGAGAGAGAGAGAGGGGGGATAAGAGCGAGAGGGGGAGTGAGAGTGAGGTATGAGAGGGGGAATGAGAGATGGAGATGAGAGAGGGGGGTGAGAAAAAGAGAGAGGGGGGTGAGAGAGAAAGAGAGAGAGGTGAGAGAGAGGATGGGTGACAGAGAGAGGGGGGGGTGAGAGGCGGTGAGTGAGAGAGAAAGGGGGGGGGGGTGAGAGAGCAACCAGTGGCCAATAAAGTCTCAGGTGTAAGTTTGCCCCACTCCTTTTTTAACGCATGTGACTCCCACCAAAATTGAAGGACTACAAGTTCCAGCATGAACCCCTGAGATCTCATGAGAGGGGGGTTGTGAGAGGGGGTTGGAGAGAGAGAGGGGGGTGGGTGAGGGGAAGAGAAAGAGAGAGGGGGTGGGTGAGGGAGGGAGAGAGAGGGGGGATGAAAGAGAGAGGGGGTGAGAGAGAGAGGGGGAGACCAAAGAGAGAGGGAGGGGTAAGAGAATGGGGAATGAGAGAGGGGAATGAGAGAAAGAGAGAGAGGGGGGGTGAGAGAGAGAGAGGGGGTGAAAGAAAAAGGGGGGTAAGAGAGAGAGAGGGGGGTGAGAGAGAGAGAGGGGGGATGAGATAGAGAGCGAGAGAGAGAGAGGGGGGATGAGAGAGAGAGGGGGGGGGTGAGGGGAGATGACAGAGGGGGATGAGAGAGAGAGAGGGGGAGAGAGAGATAGAGGGGGGATGAGAGAGAGAGGGGTGAGAGCGAGAGAGTGGGGGATGAGAGAGGGGGTGAGAGAGAGAGGGGGGGATGGGAGAGAGAGAGAGAGGAGGATGAGAGAGAAAGAGAGAGAGGTGAGAGAGAAAGGGGGGGATGAGAGAGAGAGAGAGAGAGGGGGGATAAGAGAGAGAGGGGGGAGTGAGAGTGAGGTATGAGAGGGGGAATGAGAGAGGGAGATGAGAGAGGGGGGTGAGAAAGAGAGAGAGGGGGGTGAGAGAGAAAGAGAGAGGTGAGAGAGAGGAGGAGTGACAGAGAGAGAGAGAGAGGGGGTGAGAGGCGGTGAGTGAGAGAGAAAGGGGGGGTGAGAGAGCAACCAGTGGCCAATAAAGTCTCAGGTGTAAGTTTGCCCCACTCCTTTTTTAACGGATGTGACTCCCACCAAAATTGAAGGACTACAAGTCCCAGCATGAACCCCTGAGATCTCATGAGAGGGGGGTTGTGAGAGGGGGTGAGAGAGAGAGGGGGAGACCAAAGAGAGAGGGGGGGTAAGAGAATGGGGAATGAGAGAGGGGAATGAGAGAAAGAGAGAGGGGGGGGTGAGAGAGAGAGAGAGGGGGGTGAAAGAAAAAGGGGGGTAAGAGAGAGAGAGAGAGGGGTGAGAGAGAGGGGGGATGAGAGAGGGGGGATGAGAGAGGGGGGATGAGAGAGAGAGAGAGAGAGAGGGGGGGTGAGATAGAGAGCGAGAGAGAGAGGGGGGATGAGAGAGAGAGGGGGGTGAGGGGAGATGACAGATGGGGATGAGAGAGAGAGAGGGGGAGAGAGAGATAGAGGGGGGTGAGAGAGAGAGGGGAGAGAGCGAGAGAGTGGGGGATGAGAGAGGGGGTGAGAGAGAGAGGAGGGATGGGAGAGAGAGAAAGGAGGATGAGAGAGAGAGAGGGGGGATGAGAGAGAGAGAGTGAGAGAGAGGGGGGATAAGAGCGAGAGGGGGGAGTGAGAGTGAGGTATGAGAGGGGGAATGAGAGAGGGAGATGAGAGAGGGGGGTGAGAAAAAGAGAGAGGGGGGTGAGAGAGAAAGAGAGAGGTGAGAGAGAGGAGGGGTGACAGAGAGAGAGAGAGAGAGAGAGAGAGAGAGAGAGGGGGGTGAGAGAGCAACCAGTGGCCAATAAAGTCTCAGGTGTAAGTTTGCCCCACTCCTTTTTTAACGGATGTGACTCCCTCCAAAATTGAAGGACTACAAGTCCCAGCATGAACCCCTGAGATCTCACGAGAGGGGGGTTGTGAGAGGGGGTGGGGGAGAGAGAGAGGGGGTGGGGGAGGGGGAGAGAAGGGGAGAGAAAGAGAGAGGGGGTGGGTGAGGGAGGGAGGGAGAGAGAGAGGGGGGATGAAAGAGAGAGGGGGTGAGAGAGAGAGGGGGAGACCAAAGAGAGAGGGGGGGTAAGAGAATGGGGAATGAGAGAAAGAGAGAGAGGGGGATGAAAGAAAAAGGGGGGTGAGAGAGAGGGGTGAGAGAGAGGGGGGATGAGAGAGAGAGGGGGGATGAGATAGAGAGAGAGAGAGAGAGAGAGAGAGAGGGGGGGATGAGAGAGAGAGGGGGGGTGAGGGGGAATGACAGAGGGTATGAGAGAGAGAGAGAGATAGAGGGGGCGTGAGAGAGAGAGGGGGTGAGAGCGAGAGAGTGGGGGATGAGAGATGGTGATGAGAGAGAAAGAGAGGGGGGATGGGAGAGAGAGAGAGGAGGATGAGAGAGAAAGAGAGAGGTGAGAGAGAGAGGAGGATGAGAGAAAGAGAGAGGTGAGAGAGAAAGGGGGGATGAGAGAGAGAGAGAGTGAGAGAGAGGGGGGATGACAGCGAGAGGGGGGAGTGAGAGTGAGGTATGAGAGGGGGGAAGGAGAGAGGGAGATGAGAGAGGGGGGTGAGAAAAAGAGATAGGGGGATGAGAGAGAAAGAGAGAGGTGAGAGAGAGGGGGGGGGGTTGAGAGGCGGTGAGTGAGAGAGAGAGAGAGAAAGGGGGGGGGGGGTGAGAGAGCAACCAGTGGCCAATAAAGTCTCAGGTGGAGGGGGTGGATTTTCTACTGCCCCCCTGCATAGTGCTGCCCTAGGCCTGGGCCTTGTTTGCCTAGGCCAAAATACAGCACTGGATGAGTGTGATACTCCGATTAAACTATGCACAATGAGCAGGGACAATCTGATAAATGCTGAGAAACGCTGAGTTGAGCTAGTCAAGGCTAGGTCGCTTAATTTACTTTGCCTTTAGACTGCGAAAGGCACTCCTTTCTTGAGGTAGCTGTCCTCTAAAGTAGACTGTACATCTGTGCAATTCAGGGCCCGTCCTGGCACCCCCTTTACCCCCTAATCTTCAGGGCTTAACAACTTGAAACCCCCTTTACTGTATCACTCCGGGTTAGCTGACTTCTAGATCCCCTTGACCTCTCTGGAGTGGTCCCCTCTCTTAGGCAGACCCCTGGGCAGATTCTTAAGCACTCCCGATACTGTTTTCCCAAAGTCCTCTGCCCAGCAACTCCACTTGGCAGCACACTGGATACTTCAGCGCACAGCTCAACCCCTGGTCCCTAGGCCGACCGACTGGACCACCTTCCTCAGCAACAGGAGGAGAGACAGCCATCACCCTCCTCCTGGGACCTGGCTTCCCGCCCAAAGACCCTCTGTCACATGCTCCCGCCCAATTTATCTACCATCCCAGGATGCATTGCAGGAATGCCCTCCCACTGGAACTGACATAAAACAGAGTGTGCCACTGGCTAGGTTTCCTCCACTGTCCAATGAGCTCCCTCATTGGCTGCAGTGGGGACACTACCTCAGACCCAGTGAATCACACCTGGAAACGTGTGACAGGCTAAACCAACTGATCCGACCCTCCTGATAAGCAGATCAGGGTCACAGATATGTTTTACCTAGCACCTATCTAGGAGGGTGCTACACAGAGATGAAACAAATCCTCTTACATAAGCTGTGCCTGTTTATCTGCAGTCTTCTTTCCTCTACAGTGCAGAATTTATAAAGTTTGTCTGAGTGTTCAGAAAAAAAGGGGGTGGGGAGCTGAAGTTACACACTGCAGAGCTCTGTGAGAAGAGTTCTGAGAGTTGATTGGAGGGAAGAGACCCCCCCCCCACACCCCTTCACACAGCAACGGAGCTAAGGCTGTCATTCACAGGCTGTGTGCTGGAGATCCCTCCCCGTCACCTTTTTTTCTCTTGGTGTCAGGAAAACTTGTCAGAAGTGACTCATGCTGATAGCAAGGGAACGAAGTGGCTGACAGAAATGACATTTAGTGCTCTGGATTGAGACAAATACACACTATAGAGGGATGTGCTTTGTTCATATTTCATGTCTGAGATTTACAACCACTTTACATTATTTTTGGGATTTTTGATGAGCTATAAATACAGTCCATTGTACCATTTCATGTCCTTATGATGTATAAAAACGCCCTGGGCTTGATGTGGTATAAACAAGCTTCCTCCGGTGAGTGCGGAATCACGGTAAACGGTCGGAATGGATAGATGCAAAGGAGATCAAAAAACCTCCGTTCCCCCATCCAAGCCCGTCTTAATAGCATTCTGTGCCCCTGGGCAAAGTAATGCACTGGGGCCCTTACCAGCTGGCCCCAATTTAGGTACCTAATCTCATGAACTAAAATATAATTAGCTGATAGAATTAAACATATATTTATTAGTACTTTCAATAAAATAGTTTTTAAACAATATAAAAAGTATTTCATTAGGCCGGGTTCACAAATAAGCGAATCCGATGTGTGTTTCTCCGCATCCAGTTCGCATTACAGGCAAGTGTGACCAGTTCTCAATAGAGCCAGTTCACACATGTCCAGGACGGGCGCGGTCCGTAGTCAAAAAGGGTCTGGTGCATGTCTGGGTCCAGTTCAGGTGCAAATTCAGGCAAAAATTTGGACATGAATCGCACCTGAACCAGTGAACAGACACGCACTGGACTGCAGGCACGAAACTACGGCCACACATATGTGAACCCAGACTAAATCAAAGACTAATCAACACAAGGGCACAATACAGGGATGAAGGCAGAAGGGCACAATACAGGGGTGAAGGCAGAAGGGCACAATACAGGGATGAAGGCAGAAGGGCACAATAGAGGGGTGAAGGCAGAAGGGCACAATACAGGGGTGAAGGCAGAAGGGCACAGTGCAGGGGTGAAGGCAGAAGGGCACAATACAGGGGTGAAGGCAGAAGGGCACAATACAGGGGTGAAGGCAGAAAGGCACAGTGCAGGGGTGAAGGCAGAAGGGCACAGTGCAGGGGTGAAGGCAGAAGGGCACAGTGCAGGGGTGAAGGAAGAAGAGCACAGTACAGAGATTAAGGCAGAAGGGCACAGTACAGGGGTGAAGACAGAAGGGCACAGTACAGGGGTGAAAGCAGAAAAGCACAATAGGGGTGAAAACAGAAGGGCACAATACAGGGGTGGAGGCAGAAGAGCTCAATACAGGGGTGAAAGCAGAAGGGCAGAATACAGGGGTGAAAGCAGAAGGGCACAATACAGGGGTTAAAGCAGAAGGGACAATATACAGGTGTGAAGGCAGAAGGGCACAATACAGGGGTGAAAGCAGAAGGGACAATATACAGGTGTGAAGGCAGAAGGGCACAATACAGGGGTGAAGGCAGAAGGGCACAATACAGGGGTGAAGGCAGAAGGGCATAGTACAGGGATGAAGGCAAAAGGACACAGCACAGGGGTGAAGGCAGTAGGGCACAGCACAGGGGTGAAGGTAGAAGGGCACAGCACAGGCATGAAGGCAGAGGGGCACAGCATAGGGGTGAAGGCAAAAGGGCACAGTACAAGGGTAAAGGCAGAGGAGCACAGTACGGGGGGGGTGGTCAGGAGGGCACAATGCAGGGGTAAGGGTAGAAGGGCACAATACAGGGGGGTCAGGAGGGCACAATACAGGGGTGAAGGCAGAAGGGCACAGTACAGGGATGCATGCAGAAGGGCACAGTACAGGGATGAACCCAGGAGGGCACAGTACAGGGATGAAGGCAGAAGAGCAAAATATATGTGTGAAGGCAGAAGGGGACAGTACAGGTGGGGGAAGGTAGAAGGGCATATTACAGGGGGGTCCAGAGGGTACAATACAGAGGTGAAGGCAGAAGGGCACAATACAGGGGTAAGGCAGAAGGGCATAGTAAAGGGATGAAGGCAAAAGGACACAGCACAGGGGTGAAGGCAGAAGGGCATATTACAGGGGGGTCCAGAGGGTACAATACAGAGGTGAAGGCAGAAGGGCACAATACAGGGGTAAGGCAGAAGGGCATAGTAAAGGGATGAAGGCAAAAGGACACAGCACAGGGGTGAAGGCAGAAGGGCACAGTAAAGGGGGGTCAAGAGGGCACAATGCAGGGGTAAAGGTAGAAGGACAATACAGGGGGGTCAGGAGGGCACAATGCAGGGGTAAAGGTAGAAGGGCACAGTACAGGGATGAATGCAGAAGGGCACAGTACAGGTGTGAAGGCACAAGAGTACAATACAGGTGTGAAGGCAGAAGGAGACAGCAAAGGTGTGAAGGCAGAAGGGCACATTACAGGGGGGTCTGGAGGGTAAAATACAGGGGTGAAGGCAGAAGGGCACAATACAGGTGTGAAGGCAGAAGGGCACAATACAGGGGTGAAGGCAAAAGGTCACAGCACAGGGGTGTGAAGGCAGAAGGGCACAGTATAGGGGTGAAGGCAGAGGGGAACAGTACAGGGGGGTCTGGAGGGTACAATACAGGGGTGAAGGCAGAAGGGCACAATACAGGTGTGAAGGCAGAAGGGCAAAATACAGGGGTGAAGGCAGAAGGGCATAGTACAGGGGTGAAGGCAGAAGGGCACAGCACAGGGGTGAAGGCAGAAGGGCACAGCACAGGGGTGAAGGCAGAAGGGCACAGCACAGGGGTGAAGGCAGAAGGGCACAGTACAGGGGTGAAGGCAGAAGTGCACAGCAAAGGTGTGAAGGCAGAAAGGCATAGTACAGGGGGGTCTGGAGGGTACAACACAGGGGTGAAGGTAGAAGGGCACAATACAGGGGTGAAGGCAGAAGGGCACAATACAGGGGTGAAGGCAGAAGGGCACAAAACAGGGGTGAAAGGAGAATGGCACAGTACAGGGGTGAAGGCAGAAGGGCACAGTACAGGGGTAAAGGCAGTAGGGCACAGTACAGGGGTGAAAGCAGAAGGGCACAATACAGGGGTGAAAGGATAATGGCACAGTACAGGGGTAAAGGCAGTAGGGCACAGTACAGGGGTGAAGGCAGAAGGACACAATACAGGGATGAAGGCAGAATAGTACAGTACAGGGGTGTAGGCAGAAGGCCACAATACAGAAGTGAAGGCAGAAGGCCATAATACAGGGTTGAAGGCAGAAGGGCACAGTACAGAGGGGTCAGGAGGACACAATACAGGGGTGAAGGCAGAAGGGCACAGTACAGGGGGATCAGGAGGGCACAATACTGGGATCAGGAGGGCACAATACAGGTTCCGGGATGCTGCTCAGGACACTACGGTACTTTTACCTGCAATGACTTCCATAAGTTCAATATTTAAGGACAAATTTACTGGTGAACCCATCTACACGGCTTCCTTACCTTTGAGTGGAGGGGTGTAGAGGACACCGAGGGGACTGATATAGGACACCCCATCCCAACCATCCGCATCTGGGCTATTATCATCTGCGGCGTTGCCACCTGCCGTTCAAAGAATTACTGTCAAGCATTCCAGTTTTTTTTCAGCATGTCAACTTTAACGCTATTAGGACCGGAACCATATTTACCGATGTATCCTCCGCCACCTCCACCAGAGGAGCAGCCGCCACCACCTCCTCCGAAACCACCTCTAGTTTCCCATCCCCACTTCTTCAGGGCTTGGGTGCAGGACTCCCCTCCGGTGCCACCATCCGCCAGTGACTTGCCCGCCCAGGGGAACGCTGCATGGTCACTCCATCCTCCTCCCCCACCTGTGGCATAAAAAAAAAATCCATTCCTTCTATTATTATCCAGTAGATTATTTTACATGTGGCCAGATATGTACTGTGAGTTCTAACATTATAACTGCCCACTAGATGGCGCTTTTCCCTTTCTATACACACACACAAACAGGAGCAGTGGGGGAAATCGCATGCGATTCGGGCAGGAATCGCACAGCATTCCTGTTTAAATCCCATGTGATTATTTGCAGTGCAATTTGCGACAATTTTTTTGTACTGACGTAAATCGCAACGTAAACTATCGGTACTCGCCGTAAAAAAATTAAAAAACGGTATCCGTGCAACCCTAGTTATAATTTAGACAACACCTTCAGTTAATTCTGGTAATGAGCATGCAAAAAGTTTAAGCAATTTATAAAAGAAAACATTTTATTTTTCGATGATGACCCTGATAAGAGATTTTCAGAGTTTTGTAGTTTATTTTTAGCTGTCTAGCTGCCGGATACAGAATTCTCACTTGCATAAATATAAATATTAAAGTGAATAAAAAGAAAGTGACACCCCCCCCCCCCCCCCCCACTAATAATTTACCTGCCGCCCCAGATTTTCCATTCAGCCCAGGCATTGTGAAATTGTTCTCCAGCCGCTCTGGTTGGATGATATTCGCTTTTGCCTTATAGGCTCTGCCGCCTCCCCCTGCGGCGATCAGCAGAGGAAAGTACTTTCCATTCTCCATCTAGGACAAATCATAATGCATGATAAAGATAAAATGTATCATTAACGACAAAAAAACATTCAAAGACTTGGGGAAAGATCAAACAGTGGTGTTGCTTCTGATGAAAACATTTTCATCTTTTGTCCAGTACTAGAAAAATGCCAACTGGAATCTGATTGCTTACTATTGCGTACAGCATGCATACACTATTTCTTCGTCTGTTTTTTATTTTGTTGATGTAATCCAACTTTAGTCAGTTGTTTGTTCTATTTCCTAATACATTAGATAGCACTGCAGCCTGCCAATACTGGGTTTAGGTTTTCCCGGGCACTCAGTATCTGCATTGGCTTTTATAGTCTACCTGTACTTGTAAGGATTCCCCCCCGAACCCCAAAAACATTCTGATGGGTTACCTGGATTTAGCCCAAATGGGCTTTAATGTGGGTGTGTCTGTATGTCTGTGACAGGGATCCTCATGGGCGGGGATGATGAAATAGTGCAATGTCTATACAGTGCTAAAAAATATGCCAATGACAGTATATATTATTTGGTTTATTTATTACTATTTTTGCAGTGTTGTGCTCGGTGCCCTAGTTTTGTCCCATTTTTAGTTAAGAGATTAGTTAGTACTGCAGCCTGCCAATACTGGGTTTAAGTTTTCCCAGGCACTCAATATCTGCATTGGCTTTATAGTCTACCTGTACTTGTAAGGATTCCCCCCGAACCTCAAAAACATTCTAATTAGTTACCTGGATTTAGCCCAAATGGGCTTTAATGTGGGTGTGTCTGTATGTCTGTGACAGGGATCCTCATGGGCGGGGATGATGAAATAGTGCAATGTCTATACAGTGCTAAAAAATATGCCAATGACAGTATATATTATTTGGTTTATTTATTACTATTTTTGCAGTGTTGTGCTCGGTGCCCTAGTTTTGTCCCCTTTTTAGGTAAGAGATTAGTTAGTACTGCAGCCTCCCAACACTGGGTTTAGCTTTTCCTGAGCACTCAATATCTGCATCAGCTTTTATGTTCTTCCTGCGTTATAAAGATTTCCTTTCTAAAACCCAAAAACATGCTGGTTGGTTACCTAGATTTACCCCAAATGGCCTCTAATGTAGGTGTGTCTATATGTCTGTGACAAGGATCCTCATGGGTGGGGAGGATGAAATACTGCATTGTTTGTACAGCACTGCAGAACATGCCAATGATATACAGTATATACAGTATCTCACAAAAGTGAGTACACCCCTCACATTTTTATAAATATTTTATTCTATCTTTTCATGTGACAACACTGAAGAAATGACACTTTGCTACAATGTAAAGTAGTGAGTGTACAGCTTGTATAACAGTGTAAATTTGCTGTCCCCTCAAAATAACTCAACACACAGCCATTCATTTTTAAACCGCTGGCAACAAAAGTGAGTTAAAATGTCCAGATTGGGCCCAAAGTGTCAATATTTTGTGTTGTCACCATTATTTTCCAGCACTGCCTTAACCCTCTTGGGCATGGAGTTCACCAGAGCTTCACAGGTTACCACTGGAGTCCTCTTCCACTCCTCCATGATGACATCACAGAGCTGGTGGATGTTAGAGACCTTGCGCTCCTCCACATTCTGCTTGAGGATACCCCTCAGATGCTCAATAGGGTTTAGGTCTGGAGACATGCTTGGCCAGTCCATCAACTTTACCCTCAGCTTCTTTAACAAGGCAGTGGTTGGCTTGGAGGTGTTTGGGGTCGTTATGTTGGAATATTGCCCTGTGGCCCAGTCTCTGAAGGGAGGGGGATCATGCTCTGCTTCAGTATGTCACAGTACATGTTGGCATTCATGGTTCCCTCAATGAACTGTAGCTCCCCAGTGCCGGCAGCACTCATGCAGCCCCAGACCATGACACTCCCACCACCATGCTTGGCTGTAGGAAGACACACTTGTCTTTGTTCTCCTCACCTGGTTGCCGCCACACACGCTTGACACCATCTGAACCAAATAAGTTTATCTTGGTCTCATCAGACCACAGGAGATGGTTCCAGTAATCCATGTCCATAGTCTGCTTGTCTTCAGTAAACTGTTTGGGGTTTCTTGTGCATCATCTTTAGAAGAGGCTTCTTTCTGGGATGACAGCCATGCAGACCAATTTAATGTAGTGTGCTGCGTACGGTCTGAGCACTGACAGGCTGCCCCCCCCCCCACCCCTTCAACCTCTGCAGCAATGCTGGCAGCAGAGGCGTAACTAGAACCTTCAGGGCCCTGATGCAAGAAACCATGAAGGGCCCCTCAGACCCCTGGCCAGGGCCCTTACCTTCAAGCCCAGGGCTCTTCCCACTAATCCTGGGGCTCTTTGCACTTGTTGCATGGCCTTTTATTACGGTCCTGCAGCAGGATTCTTTCACAAGTTCTGCAGTGTGCCCCCTTCCTGCAATCTTGTGGGCCCCCTTCCTGCAATCTTGTGGGCCCCCTTCCTGCAATCTTGGGGCCTCCCCACAGTGGTGCAATGCCAGGGTCCGGTCGCAAGTGTGACCCTTGCGATCCTGGAAGTTCACCCACTGGTTTGCTACCGGGCCCCCTGGAGCATGGGGCCCGGTAGCGATTGCAACCCCTGCAACCCCTGTAGTTACGCCCCTGGCTGGCAGCACTCATACGTCTATTTCCCAAAGACAACCTCTGGATATGGCGCTGAGCACGTGCACTCAACTTCTTTGGTCAACCATGGCGAGGCCTGTTCTGAGTGGAACCTGTCCTGTTAAACCGCTGTATGGTTTTGGCCACCATGCTGCAGCTCAGTTTCAGGGTCTTGGCAATCTTCTTATAGCCTAGGCCATCTTTATGTAGAGCAACAATTCTTTTTTCAGATCCTTAGAGAGAATTGTTTGCCATGAGGTGCATGTTAAAATGCCAGTGACCAGTAAGAGAGTGTGACACCAAATTTACCACACCTGCTCCTCATTCACACCTGAGACCTTGTAACACTAACGAGTCACATGACACCGGAGAGGGAAAATGGCTAATTGGGCCAATTTGGACATTGTCACTTAGGGGTGTACTTTCTTTTGTTGCCAGCAGTGTAGACATTATTGGCTGTGTGTTGAGTTATGTTGAGGGGACAGTAAATTTACACTGTTATACAAGCTGTACACTCACTACTTTACATTGTAGCAAAGTGTCATTTCTTCAGTGTTGTCACATGAAAAGATAGAATAAAATATTTACAAAAATGTGAGGGGTGTATTTACTTTTGTGAGATACTGTATATATATATATATATACATACATATATATTTTTTTTTTTTTTTTTTTTGCAGAATGTTGTGCTCTAGTTTTTTCCCCTTTTACCTAATACAATAGTTAGCACTGCAGCCTGCCAACACTGGGTTTAGGTTTTCCCAGGCACTCAATTTATGAATTGGCTTTTATGTTCTTTCTGTGTTTTGAGGATTTCCCATTTTGAGGATGTCTGTGACAAGGATCCTCATGGGCGGGGATGATGAAATAGTGCATTGTCTGTACAGCACTGCAGACTATGCCAGTGATATACAGTATAGAATAATTTGTTATTTTTATTTATTTATTTTTTTTGCAGAGACTTGTGCTTTGTGCTCTAGTTTTGTCTCCTATTTCCTAATATATTAGTTAGCACTGCACTGCTCCGCAGAGGGACCCTTTCACAAGTTCTGCAGTGGGCCCCCTTCCTGCCATCTTGGGGCCTCCTCACGTTGGTGGAATGCCAGGGCCCGGTCGCAAGTGTGACCTTTGCAATCCTAAAAGTTCACCCACTGGTGTCAGTAGTTTTTATTTTTTTGGTATTTTAATTGTATTATTTTTTATCATTTTATTTTTTTTTTTTTTAAATGTCACTGACTATGACTCTGTCCATTCAGAAAAGGCAGGAATTACATATTTACCGACCTCTTCCTGATTCTCTATTGTGACACATCCCCTGCAGCAGCCGGCAGGAGAGGGAAGGAAGCACAGTGTGGCGGGGGGCAGCACAGTAAGGGGGGGACCAGGCAAGCACACAGAGGCCCAGAGACAACAGAACACAAGTGAACTGGATAGGAGGAGAGGCGGGGGCAGCATACAGAGGAACCAATCTCCTCCATTTTCCTCCTGCAGCTACAGGAGGAAAAAGGAGGACAGTGATTTCTCTACATGCTGCCCCCACTGCCCCTCCTATGCAGGTATACAGGGGAGCCACACAGGCCCCCTGGAGCATGGGGCCCGGTTGCAACTGCAATCCCTGTAGTTACGCCCCTGATTTCATGCAAACTATCCCAATCCAACTACCATCCAAGTTTTTCTCCACCTATAAGGCTTTATACACTAAATTTCTTTGGAGTAACAAACACCCACAAATTTGAAAGGATCTGTTGACTCTTCCCAAAAACAACGGAGGTATAGGACTCCCGGATATTCTTAAATACCACAGAGCAACACCGGGCCCACTGACACCGCTCCGCCTCAACCCAGACTTCGCCCCGGGGATGTCAAAGCACTTTCTGACTTTGTCTTGGCCACACAAACACGTTCTGGCGAAACATTTCTTCCTCCGAACTACCTTCTTGACCCGCGACCAATTATCCCTTCAGATGCTAGACCACGCTTTTCCGCTATGGACTTATCTTCAAGTCCATCATTTCTTCTCAAGTGCAAATATTAAAAACCTCTGGTCACGTAAACTCACACCATTTGAATCCATTTGCTCAGAAAACTCTCCTCAAAAGCACGTAATCTCTAACATATACCCCCTTCTATTTACTAAACAACACACGGCAACCAAGACCTGTCAAACTTGGGAACGGGAATTATCCCTAGACCTTATGAATAATCAATGGGGCAGTATGTTCAAAACTATCCTCAAAGGCTCTTCTAATGTCTCAGCCCAGGAAAACTGCTATAAGGTGCTCACAAGATGGTATTGAATCCCGACTCTTCTCCACAAATTCAATACGGCCATCTCCAATCTTTACTGGTGATGCAATGCAGAACCAGGCTCCCTAGTCCACATCTGGTGGTCCTGCCCTACAATTCAATTGTTCTGGAAGAGAAATTCACAATACTCTCCCTAAAATCTCTCACTTTCCATTGGAATACTCTCCAGCACAATATCTACTACACCACTCCTCAACAATTGCTAGCACTTATTTTAAATCTCTAACCATGCATATGGTTAACGCGACCAAAATGGCCATCCCAGTCCTCTGGGGTAAAACCCAAGCTCCTTCCATTAAGGAGTGGTTTCGAAGAGTGGACAAGATAGCTGAGATGGAAGAAATCTCTCACTTCCCATTGGAATACTCTCCAGCACAATATCTACAAAATGGCCATCCTAGTCCTCTGGGGTAAAACCCGACCTCCTTCTATTAAGGAGTGGTTTCAAAGAGTGGACAAGATAGCTGAGATGGAAGAAAGCTCTCACTTCCCATGTGAATACTCTCCAGCACAATATCTACTACACCACTCCTCAACAATTGCTAGCACTTATTTTAAATCTCTAACCATGCATATGGTTAACGTGGCAAAAATGGCCATCCCAGTCCTCTGGGGTAAAACCCGAGCTCCTTCCATTAAGAAGGGGTTTCGAAGAGTGGACAAGATAGCTGAGATGGAAGAACTCATAGCCACTTCAAATGACAACATTTCTAAACACTTGGTTTGGTTGGTACCAATTCAAAACCACCACGGAATTTACACGGATCATGGATCCTAAACATTAAGGCAAGAACGTGACACCTGAAATACCTTCTGATCCTCTATCGATCTACATTCCCTAACTTGCACCCTGATTGTCCTGGGGAGTAATGGGGTGAATGAGGGTCACAAGTCCAGGGTATGATGGAGGCTTTGCCCTCCCTCCCTTGAATTGCCTCACCCCTTTTCTCCAACATTCTCAGGTTCTAGTATCCAACTCCCCCCTACCCTTCTAATCACCCTCCTCTCCGCAGGCGCTCCCTTAACACGCTTAGCAACGACATTGCCTACACCAATACTTTGGCAAGAGGAGGCAGCTGGCTTTCTGCTCAACTAACAACTATTGTTCTACCTTAGTTGTCAGGGGGACAAGCCATGTTTGACTCACCTCTCTTCTAATTCCTTGTTGATGTGTCCCCAATTACTTTCCATGGGAATTAGCCCTACCAAGTCATTTATCTCATAGGGTTTCACATCTTTACCGGGTGCTATCAAACCTGTGTTGGCTAGCCCTTTCCCCCTGACATTGAAACCAAACCTTTCATCAGACTTCACTCCTTTCTCATATGAACGTTCAGGCCTAGAAGATCACCTTGCATACTACAAACTAGGGATCGACCGATTATCGGCAAAGCCGATATATCGAGGGCCGATATGCACTTTCCCCAGATATATCGGAATCGCCCCCTGAGGTTACCGATATTGCCGATATTTCGGGAAAGTGCTCGTACCGGAGTGATGTCTGCGGCTAGAGGCATCACCACGGTACCGGCGTCCATAGCCGACGGTCGGCTGTCTTGTAATGACAACCAATGCGGCTGAGAAGCCATTCAGCTGTCATTACAAGGAGCGAGAGGGGACATCCCCCCCCCCGCCACCTTCCGCAGCTTGCCCGGGTCTCCCATCCCACCGGAAGACCCGGCATCCTACCTGCATGGCTGCCCAAGACCCGATCAAAGCCGCATTCGGCTCTGATCGGGTCTCCGTGTAAAAACCCGGAAGTGATGTCATGACATCACTTCCGGGTACTCGGCACCAAAATTTTAAAAAAGGACTTGGCGTTTTGAATGCTGTCTTGCTGTCTTTTACACCCCCAGATCCCTCCTCAAGAGTACCTGTGTAAAAGAAAAAAAAATAAAACATTTTTTTTTTTAAATGTCCGAAAATATTGGCAGATATCGGCCGATACCGATATGCGATGACCAAAATATCGTTATCGGCAACAAAAAAATGATATCGGTCGATCACTACTACAAACACCATTTCGCTCATGCGATTATCTTCAAGGGACTGATATTCGTCTTTATGGCACGCCAGGCCATGTTTTTGTTTGTTTCTGTTTGTATCATTTTGACTCTTTTTAACCATAGTGTTGTAACATACATGTTCATTATATAAACCATGCTGGAATAAAACCCAATAAAGTATTTTGAAAGAAAATAATAATAATAATGTACGCGGTTGCAATGGGGATTATGTAACATGTCAGAAGTAAACAAATACGGGTCATTAAAAAAAAAAAAAATATTGCTTTTGCTTCTTTTTTTTTTTTTCTTCTTCTCGCCGATTCTGCACTTACATTCATTTTCGTGAGCTGCTAATTTTTTCGCTCTCAGCGACATTCCATTATCGACAAGCTGCAACAATCTTTCCAGTTCAGTTTCCAATCAGCGGCGTCGGGCCGCCAAGAGTAATTGTCACTTAAACTGCGGAGAGTTCTTATTGAGTTCTGACTCCGTTTCTCTGAGAGGAGCGAGAAAATTATTAATGACTCCCGCCTGTTTAATATCCATTCCCGCGGAGGAAGCCGCCGGCTGCGGCACCCCGGTTCTTGTCAACCGAGTGCCAAACGTGTATTAATTGCCTTGAACTTGGGTAAATGGAGACGGTGAAAGGGCCAGCACTTCTGCAACAACTAATAATTAAAAGTAATATTTCACCGCCGTTGCAGTACGCAGCCGCAGAAACGATTGGTCAACACAAAAGCAAAATAAAAATTCTATTTACAGGCAAATCTCAGCTCGAAAAAAAAAATGACCATCGGCCTAAACTCTGCAGTTCATAAAGACATCTATTTACCCACTTGAAAGCCAGGCCTATTGTGACACTTTTTATTTACATTTAAAAATCTGTATTTTTCGTGAGCAAATTACTTAGAACCCCCAAACAGACATATATATTTTTTGTAGAGGCCCTAGAGAATAAAATTGCAATTTTTTATGTCACACGGTATTTGCGCAGCGGTTTTTTAAACACATTTTTATTTGGAAAAAAATACATTATTTTCATTATTTTTAATGCAAACAAAAACACAATATAATATCAATTTTTTTATGGTTAAATATAAAAAGAGGATGTTAGGCCAAGTAAACAGATACCAAACATGTCACGTTTGTGGAACTGTGACAAACTATATTTAAAATCTCCATAAGCGATACTTTAAAAATTTAGATTTAGAAAATTATCTAGAACCCCCAAACATTAGAAATATTTTTGTTTAGCAGAGGCCCTAGAGAATAAAATGGTGCAATTTTTTTCGTCACACAGTATTTGCGCAGCCGTTTTTCTAACACATTTTTATTTGGAAAAAATACCTAATTTTCATTATTTTTAAATGCATAAAAACAAAATAGAATATCCATTTTTTTTGGTAAAATATAAAAAGAGGATATTAGGCTGAGTAAACAGATACCAAACATGTCCTGTTTGTGGAACGGCAACAAACTACGATATTTAAAAATCTCCATAGGCAACATTTTAAAAATGTAGATTTAGAAAATTACCTGGAACCCCCAAACATTAGCAATATTTTTGTTTAGCAGAGGTCCTAGAGAATAAAATGGTGGTCGTTTCAATTTCTTATGTCACACGGTATTCGCCCAGGGATTTTTCAAAAAAAATTTTTTGGGGAAAAAATACATAATTTTCATTATTTTTTAATGCAAAAAAAAAAAACACAATATTTTTTTTTTTTTTGTAAAATATAAAAAGATGATGCTATGCCGAGTAAACAGATACCAAACATGTCACGTTTGTGGAACGGCGACAAACTACGATATTTAAAAATCTCTGCAGGCGACACTTTAAAAATTTAGATTTAGAAAATTACCTAGAACTCCCCAAACATTAGAAATATTTTTGTTTAGCAGAGGCCCTAGAGAATAAAATGGTGCAATTTTTGTATTTCAATCAGTATTTTGCCAATTTTCAAACCCATTTTTTTTTTTTTTTTAAATACATTATTTTCATTATTTTTTAATGCAAAACAACACAATATAATATCCATTTTTTTTGGTAAAATATCAAAAGATCATGTAACGCTGAATACACAGATACCAAACATGTCACGTTCGTGGAACGGCAACAAACTACGATATTTGAAAATCTCCATAGGGGACATTTTAAAAATTTAGATTTAGAAAATTACCTAGAACCCCCAAACATTAGAAATATTTTTGTTTAGCAGAGGTCGTAGAGAATAAAATGGTGCAATTTTTGTATTTGCGCAGTCATTTTTCAAACCCATTTAAAAAAAAAAATACATTATTTTCATTATTTTTTAATGCAAAAAAACACAAAATAATATCCATTTTTTTCACGTTTGTGGAACAGCGACAAACTACGATACTTAAAAATCTACGCAGGCGACACTTTAAAAATTTAGATTTAGAAAATTACCTAGAACTCCCCAAACATTAGAAATATTTTTGTTTAGCAGAGGTCGTAGAGAATAAAATGGTGCAATTTTTGTATTTCACACGGTATTTGCGCAGCCATTTTTCAAACCCATTTTAAAAAAAAAATACATTATTTTCATTATTTTTTAATGCAAACAAACACAAAATAATATCCATTTTTTTCACGTTTGTGGAACGGCGACAAACTACGATATTTAAAAATCTCTATAGGCGACATTTTAAAAATTTAGATTTCGAAAATTACCTGGAACCCCCAAACATTAGAAATATTTTTATTTAACAGAGGCCCTAGAGAATAAAATGGTGGTTGTTGCAATTTCTATTACACGGTATTCGCTCAGCGGTTTTTCAAACACATTTTTTTGGGGAAAAAATACATAATTTTCATTATTTTTTAATGCAAAAAAAAAACAATATAATATAAATTTTTTGGTAAAATACAAAAAGATCATGTAACACTGAGTACACAGATACCAAACATGTCACGTTTGTGGAAAGGCGACAAACTACGATACTTAAAAATCTCCGCAGGGGACACTTTAAAAATTTAGATTTTGAAAATTACCTGGAACCCCCAAACATTAGAAATATTTTTGTTTAGCAGAGGCCGTAGAGAATACGATGGTGCAATTTTTGTATTTCATACGGTATTTGTGCAGCCGTTTTTCAAACCCATTTTGTTTTTTAAAAATACATTATTTTCAGAACAAAATGGTGGTCGTTACAATTTATTATGTCACACGGTATTCGCCCAGCAGTTTTTCAAAACATTTTTTTTGGGGGGGAAAAAATACATAATTTTCATTTATTTAAAAAAAAACAAAAAACAATATAATATCCATATAATATAAACATGTCACGTTTGTGGAAAGGCGACAAACTACGATTTTTAAAAATCTCCATAAGCGACACTTTAAAAACTTTAGATTTAGAAAATTACCTAGCACCCCCCAAACATTAGAAATATCTTTGTTTAGCAGAGGCCCTAGAGAATAAAAATGGAGGTCGTTGCAATTTTTTATGTCACACGGTATTCGCCCAGCGTTTTTTTTTTTTTTTTTCCAAATGCATTTTGTTTTGGGAAAAAATACATAATTTTCATTATTTTTTAATGCTAAAAAAAAATACTGTATTTTCTGACGTATAAGACTACTTTTGAACCTCAAAAAAATCCCCCAAAATTGGGGGGTCGTCTTATACGCCGAGTATAATATCTCCAAGGTAACCTAAGTATAAGTATTACCGGTAGATGTAATCTCTCAAGACGCTGGCTGTGTGGAAATCCTGTACCGGTATACCGTATGTACCGGAGAGCGATGTATTCTATTATTGAATGCAAAGCATGCTCGGATTGGCGGAGTAACATCAGCCCGCCTCTCTGACTCTGCCAATCCGAGCAGGCTTTGCATTCAATAATAGAATACATAGCTCACTGTGATTGGCTCAGCGCTGTATACTGTATGTAGCCGAAGCTACGGTACATTCGGTATACCGTTACAGGATTCCCGCACAGCCAGCGTTTTGAGATTACATCTACCGGTAATACTTAGGGTACCTTGGAGATATTATGAGAGATTACATGTAATACAGTACTTGGGGTACCTTGGAGATCTATGAGAAATCTGAAGTTTTTCAATGGTGTTGCCTTGCTTCGGAAGGGGGGGTAGTCTTATACGGCGAGTATAGCCCAAAACCTGTTTTAACTTGAAAATTAGGGGGGGTCGTCTTATACGGCGAGTATAGCCCAAAACCTGTTTTAACTTGAAAATTAGGGGGGTCGTCTTATACGCCCAGTCGTCTTATACACCGGAAAATACGGTATATAATATCCATTTTTTTGGTAAAATATTAAAAAATCAGGCCAAGTACACAGATACCAAACATGTCACGTTTGTGGAACGGCGACAAAGGCCCTACAGAATAAAATGGTGGTCTTTGCAATTTTTGTATGTCACACGGTATTTGCGCAGCCGTTTTTATTTTCATGATTTTTTAATGCAAAATAACACAATATAATACCCAATTTTTTGGTAAAACATAAAAGAGGATGTTATGTCGAGTAAATAGATACCTAACATGTCACGCTTGTGAAATGGTGACAAACTACGATACGAAAAATCTCCATAGGTGACGCTTTAAACATTTTTACAGGTTACCAGTCAGTATTTTTTGCTAGAAAATTACTTAGATGTTGGAATGGGCTTTATGTTTGAGTCGAACTTACGCTGAACACACAAACACCCAGGGCGCTCGGAGGGAAGATCGCCCGCCGACAAGTGCCCCATAATGCACTGAGCAATTGCAGTTCATTAAGTGCTTGTGATTGGCCAAAGCATGCACCTGACCTGTATGCTTTGGCCAATCACAGCACAATGTCCTGTCAGAGCCATGACTGGCCAAAGGCAGGGTGCCTTTAGCCAATCATGGCTCAGGGGCTAAGTCCACGCCCCACATTATATAAGGCTTCTGGTTACAAGCCAGCCGTGTGTAGTGTGTTAGGAGTGGGGATTAGGCAGGTAGTTAGTGCATTGTGCTGTCAGTTGGTTTAGTGCAGTCAGTGCAGTGTAGTACTGTGCTGAATCATGTGTAACATAGTGTAGTACTGCGCTGTGATTCTTGTGTAACACAGTGTAGTGGTATGACTGAAGTGTTGGTGTATACAACACATCTGTCACCCAACAGATCCCATTTTTTTTTTCACTGATACAGTACATATATATATTTTTTTTCCCTTTTCATTTTTTTTTTGTTTTTTGTTTTTGCAGCATCAGGTTCTGCTGCTGCAATATTAGTACTCCGCCTCGTGTGTTGCAGGTGCTTTTCCTTCTACGACAGCAGTGATTTTTTTTTTCGTGGCACAGCAGTACTAATAATATTTAGGGCATAATTGCTGTCCCCCTTCTGTATCGCAGGTGTTTTCCCTGCTGCGTCAGCAGTGATTTTTTTTTTCGTGGCACAGCAGCACTAATCATTTTTAAGGCACAATTGTTGTCCCCCTTCTGCGTTGCAGGTGCTATTCCTTCTGCTTCAGCAGTATTTCTTTTTGTGGCACAGCAGCACTAATAATATTTAGAGCATAATTGCTGTCCCCCCTTCTGCATCACAGGTGCTATTCCTTCTGCGCCTGAAGTGTTTTTATTTTTTAGTGGCACAGCAGCACTTATAATATTTAATGCAAAATTGCTGTCCCACCCTCTGCGTCACAGGTGCTATTCCTTCTGCGTCAGCAGGCGTCTTATTTCTTTTTGTGGTGCAGCGCTAATTTTATTTATGGCATAATTGCTGTCCCCCCTTCTGCGTTGCAGGTGCTGTTACTTCTGCATCAGCGGGGGTTTTCTTTTTTTTGTGGCACAGCAGCACTAATAATATTTAGGGTATAATTGCTGTCCCCCCTTCTGCGTCGCAAGTGCTATTCCTTCTGCTTCAGCAGGCATTTTATTTTTTTTTTTGTGGAGCAGCAGCACTAATATTGTTTAGGGCATAACTGCTGTCCCCCCTTCTGCGTTGCAGTTGCTATTCCTTCTACGTCAGCAGGGGTTTTCTTTTTTTTTGTGGTACATCATAACTAATAATATTTGGGGCATATTTGCTGTACCCCCTTCTGCGTCGCAGATGCTATTCCTTCTGCTTCAGCATGGGTTTTTTTTTTTTGGCTTTATTATATTTTTCTTTATAAAAAAAAAAAACTATAATAAAACAGTTTATAATGCACCAAGCACAAAGGTTTTGCACCAAGCACCATATTCCATTCCCACACTCTACAGTAAAAAGTTAAATAAATCCCCCCCAAAAAATCCCCCCCAAAAAATCCCCATCATGTTCTAAAGGCCAACTAGGAGAGGCAGACACTCACAGACCACTAAAAGAGGGCAAGCACCCTCTGTGTCCCCAGTGAAAAGTGGTGGTCGTGGACATGGTGCATCCTCTGCGGGCGGGGCACTCTGTTCCTTTTTTTCTGGTGAGCCACACCATGTAGAAGAGTTGGTGGAGTGGATAACTAAGCCGTCCTCATCCTCCCCGTCCTCTGTCACTCAGGCTCATACTAGTTTGCCTTCCACCGCAGCTGTCAAAGTAGCCTATTCCACAAGCTTCTTGTCCACAGCTACTCCTTCCATAGCACCTCTTTTATGCACAAATGAGTCAACTGAATTATTAGATCATAGTGTCAGTTACATGATGCAGGAGCATGCGTAGCAATTTGAATGCTCTTTGGTTCCCAGGTTGAGGAAGGGGATAACGTGAGCTTAGAGAGAGGGGTGCCAATGATGGACAAAAAATTAGCAGTCATGTTTCCCCAGTTTAATCCAGTGACGGGGAGGGAAGGGATGATGAGGTCACTGACTGCCCTTGGGTGCCTAAGAGAATAGAGGAGGGAAGTGAGTGAGGAGGAGGAACAACTCCAACAAGGCAGGATGTCCTACAGGAGCTGGCTTAAGGGCAGTGACCCTATTGCATCACACCGCAGAGCTCCACAGGTGCAGGGCACTGCTAACTCCCCTCTGACTTCCAAAAGTTCATTGGTGTGGGCTTTTTTCAACACATGTGCAGCAGATCACAGCGTTGCTGTTTGCAATCTCTGTCTGAAGTGGGTCAAGCGTGGCCAGAACACCAGCTGCTTGGGCACCACATGCTTGACAAGACATATGATGACCTGCCGATGACCTGCCATGCAGTTCATTTGAAACAGCACCTGAAAGAAACACATCATAATAAAATACAGACTTTTCCTTGGTCCTCATCTGTGATCTCTAACTCTACTATACCTCAAGTCTTCTCAAAATCTGCACTGAGAGGGATGATGGTATAGCAATGGGTGCCACATGTACTTGAACCCGATCTGCTAGCAGTACACCAACTGTTGATTTCATCACCAGGCCAATTTCGCTACCCCAGTTGCTGAACCGTAAAAAAAAATACTGTCCCATCCATATAAATGCTTAACATCTAAATGCTAGCTTGGCCAAATTGCTAGCACTACCACTGCTGCCTTTTCACCTGGTAGACTCTGCCCCCTTTTGTGAATTTTCAGAATGTGCTGTACCACAGTGGCAGGTTCCAAAAAAAATTTATTTAAACATAAGGCCATTCCAGCTCTGTACCATCATGTGGAAGGCAATGTTTTGGCCTCGTTGGACAGAGCGATCAGCAGCAAGGTTCATATTACTGCTGACTCATGGTCCAGCAGGTATGGTTAGGGACGTTACATTTCCTTCACGGCGCACTGGGTAACTCTGCTGGCAGCTGGGAAGGATGCAGGACAGGGTTCAGTGCTGGAGCTTGTTCCGCCACCACGCCTCCAAACAGCTGGCGGTGATTCTGCCACATCTGTCTGCTCCACCCACTTCTCTTCTTCTTCCTCTATGGCCTCTTCTGTTGAATTGTCCTATGAAGCAGCAGCGCTCCCTAAGCATTTAAGGGGCTATACAACCAGTCAGGCTAAAAGATGCCATGCAGTGCTTCAGTTGGTTTGTCTAGGGGACAGGAGCCACACCGGGGCAGAGAATCTGTCAGCTCTGCAGGGACAGGCTCAGAGGTGGTTGACGCCACCGCAGCTTGAGCCAGGAATGGTTGTATGCGACAATGGCACCAACCTTCTTCCACCCTTCGACAGAGACACTTGACACATGTTCTATGCTTGGCACGTCCTGAATTTGGTTGTGCAGCATTTCTTGAACAGGTACCTGGGCTTACAAGATCTTCTGAGGCAGGCCAGAAAAGTTTGTGGTGAACAAGCATGACTTTACATGTGAAACGCGTCTACCTTTTTTGTATCCTGTATTGACTGTGCATTGATTTAATAAAGAAGCATCATTATATCTGTTGGAGTGCGGCCATTTTCATTGGTATTGGCAGTCATACAATGGCAGTGCTCAGTTGGCTGACATTCAACGGGAATTCAACCTGCCCACCAATCGCCTCATTTGTGACATGCCCACCAGGTGGAACTCAACATTGGCAATGCTGCAGTGGCTGCACAGGTAGCAGAGGGCCATCAATGAGTACCTGTGTGACTATGGCACAAGGACAGGCTCAGGGGAACCTGGCTTCTTTCCGCCATGCCAGTGGCTGCTGATAAAGGATGTATGCACTGTCTTGTCACTATTTGATGAGGCCACAAGGATTATGAGCCACAATGATGCATGCATCAGTGACACTCTCCCTCTAGTCTTCCTGCTGGAGCACACGCTTTCCTTTACTTGCAAGACCCCTTTATGCAGATACCATTCTTGTCGGACCGCAAAACACACAGGAGGAAGAGGAGGAGGATTGTGGCAGCATGGATGTACAGGATAACATACAGCAGTCTTCAAGGTAAGGTTTTCATTCCCCAGAAACCCCAAGAGCTGTACATGGCTGGGGAGAGGTTGCCCCTGACAATGTCATCCTTAGTGACCCAGAGGACTCAGAATATCATGCCTCCTCAAACTTAGGCTGCATGGGCTCACTGATTCTGCAAAGCCTGCAAAATTACCTGAGGATTGGTGGAATCAAGGAGAGGGATCATTACTGGTTGGCAACCTTTCTTAATCCATGTTACAAGGGTGACATTGCAGAGCTTATCCTGCCTTCGCAGAGGGAGCAGAGGATGAAACATCTTGAGGGTGTCTTGAAGAAAAATTTGTGGAGGCCAGTAGGATGGTGAGCCGCAACGGTGCATGCATCAGTGGCACTCTCCCTCTTTATCACCTCTCCAGACAATGGGAGGTTACCATTTCCTGGACAACGTGTTTCTGAGGATTCGTTAGGTCAAAGGAGGCGAGTTGGAGAAGATGGCCGGCTGACCGATGCATTTAAACAATTTTTTAGTCCTCAGCGCCCAGAGCTGTTAGGTTTAAGCAACCATCGGCAGCATTTGCATCATGTGGTGCAGGATTATCTAGGGGCAAGTGCATACTTGGGAGACCTTTCCAGCTGAGAATCCACTGGGTTACTGAGTCCTGAGGATGGACCACTGGCAGGAACTTGCTGAATATGCAATCGAGCTACTGGCCTGTCCTGCTTCCAGTCTGCTTTCCGAACGGACATTCAGTGCTGCTGGAGGTTTTGTGACGGATGAAAGAGTGCATCTATCTACAGACTCTGTTGACCGGCTGACATTTATCAAAATTATTCAGTCTTGGATCAACAGCAGCTATCAAGCCCCTGATGCTGATGTAACTTATTGAATTTTGCTAGCACATATCCCCCCAAATACCTTCTCCTAGCATTAATCCCCCAAAAGACTCTCTTCTAGCACTAATCCCCCAAATACGCTCTCCTAGAACTAATCCCCCCAACCATCCCTACTAGCATAAATCTCCCCTCCCAAATCCTCCTTCGTAACAGAAATACATCCTCCTAGTACCAATTCCCCCTCCTCTAAATCCCCCCTTTCTAGCACAACCCCCCTCAAATCTCCATTGAACCAAGGGCAGCAGCTCCTCCTGCCCACTCCTTGCCCCGGCCCGTGGCACCCCAACATGCCTTGCTAACGTGTGGGATTTTTTACGTACAGCCATTTAAAATGAGTGGGAAATCACTGAATTGCGCGTGTGCCATCACACCTGCACAGGTGTACACAGAGCTTTAGAGCCACAACCTGGAGGTGGAGAATGCAGCTAGATAAGAGGCAGGACTTTACCTTAAATATATATGTTGCTCCTCCCCCTCCACCGCCTCCTCCCGCCCATTCATTCACACTTCCGTTAACTCTGATCTCCTCTTCGATCACATTATTTTCGCCGATACAAACCATTTTTAGTATCGGATCAGCCTGTAAAAAAAAAAAAAAGTTTGAGGGTTAGCAAGTAAAAAAAAAAAAAAACACCAAATACTTTTTCCAAACTCCTTTCCTCCCCCCCATCAGCGCCCACATTCACACACTTCACACTCAGCGCCCACATTCACACACTTCACACACTGCTACAACACAGGGCACAACTCTTATAAAAGATACAAAATAACCACATAAAGGATACAAATCTCTCATTGAATTCTAGTGATGTTTCCAAACTTTAGACCCCGTCGAACAGTTGCGTTCTTGCGCGCATTCCCAAAATGCATAAAAAATGAGTGTCATGCTTGCGGTGCCAAAAAATTCTTAATTTTAGTGCACTTTTTAAAAAAAAACGCACATGGCTATATGCCTAGAAAAAAGCAGGAGCTTCCGTGGCGCGTTGGTTGTGCAAATGCGCGTTCCTGCTCTCCCTAGTGTGAAAGTCTATGTATCCTTTAGAAATGATCTTCTTTTATTTGCACCTCTTTGGTCTGTTAATCATTTGACCTCTGGAAGGTTTTACCCCCTTCATGATGAGGGCATTTACTTTAACTGGAAATTATGCGGTCATGCAAACCCAAACCCAAATTTGTATCATTGTTTTTTTCACACAAATAGAGTTTGTTTGTTTTTTGGTGGTATTTAACCACTTCTGGACTGGAAGAAGATTTCCCCCCCTTAATGACCAGGCCATATTTTGCGATTCGGCACTGCGTTATTTTAACGGACGGAATTGCGCGGTCGTGCGACGCTGTACCCAAATAAAATTGATGTCCTTTTTTCCCCACAAATAGAGCTTTCTTTTGGTGGTATTAGATCAACTCTGTAATTTTTATTTAAACAAAAAAAGAGCGTCAATTCTAAAAAAAAAAAACAATATTTTTCACATTCTTCTATATGACATTCCCCAAAAAAAAAAAAAAAAAAATCTAAAAATCTAAAATTTTTTAACATTTTATGCCAATTTGTTTTCTGCTACATATTTTTGGTAAAAAAAAATCGCAATAAGCGTATTTTGATTGTTTTGCGCAAAAGTTATTGCGTCTATATACTAGCGGAACGATTTATGTAATTTTTATTGTTTTTTTTTATACTATTAATGGCAGCGATCAGCGATTTTTAGTGGGACTGCGACATTGCGGCGGACAGATCGGACTCCTAACTGACATTTTTGACACTTTTGGGGGGACCAGTGACATTACTACAGTAATCACTGCTAGAAATATGCACTGTTACTGTAATAATGACACTGGCAGGGAAGGGGTTAACACAGTGGGTGATCAAGAGGTTGAATGTGTACCTAGGGAAGTGATTCTAACTGTATGGGGACGGGGCTTGTGAAATGACCATAGAGACCTGTGATCCTATATAGAAGGATCACAGGAGCTCTGTGATCATTCCAGAGAGAGGAACGGTCAGCTGTGTTTACAACATCCGACTTTTCTTCGTTCTCAGCGGGGAGCGATCGCGGGTGTCAGGCGGCAATCGGAGCTGCCTGCCCCGTGCATCGGAGTCCACACTGCCGAGTGGGGGCAGGAGCACGCCGGTGGTGGCGCATGCTCACCCCCTAGCTGCAGGCGCGCCACCGACGTAGACCTATGTCGTTTCACGCAGGGACAGCCTGCCACAGTAAATCTGCGGTGGGTGGTCTGGAACCAGTTAATCACCACTGGATTTTTTTTTTTTTTTTATTGTCACTCGGCTATCTACGCATTTCAAGATGCAGTCCTTACTCAAGTCATCAATCTTGGTTTAAAGGTTTTCTATTGGCACACAGATTTACAGTGCCTGAAAAGTATTCATACCCCTTGGAATTTTCCACATTTTGTCAAGTTACAACCAAAAACCTAAATGTATTTTATTGGAATTTTATGTGATAGAGCAGAGATCCTCAAACTACGGCCCTACAGGTGTTGTGGAAATACACGTCCAATGAGGCATTGTAAAACTCACAGAGGCATGATGGAAATTGTAGTTCCTGAACAACTGGAGGGCCATAGTTTGAAGACCCCTGTCATAGACCAACACAAAGTGGCACAATTGTGAAGTGGAAGGAAAATGATATATGATACAAATAAATCTGTGAAAAGTGTGAAGTGCATTTGTATTCACCCCCCAGGAATCAATACTTTGTAGAACCGCCTTTCCCTGCAATTACAGCTGCAAGTCTTTTTGGGGATGTCTCTACCAGCTTTGCACATCTAGAGAGGACATTTTTGCTCATTCTTCTTTGCCGAATATCTCAAGCTCTGTCAGATTGGATGGAGAGCGTCTGTGAACAGCAATTTTCAAGTCTTGCCACAGATTCTCAATGTGATTTAGGTCTGGACTGCGACTGGGCCATTCTAACACATGAATTTACTTTGATGTAAACCATTCCATTGTAGCTCTGGCTGGATGTTTTGGGTCGTTGTCCTGCTGGAAGGTGAACCTCTGCCCCAGTCTCAAGTCTTTTGCAGACTCTAATAGGTTTTCTTCTAAGATTGCCCTGTATTTGGCTCCATCCATTTTCCAATCAACTCTGACCAGCTTCCCTGTCCCTGCTGAAGAAAAGCATCCCCATACCATGATGCTGCCACCACCATGTTTCACAGTGTGTTCAGGGTGATGTGCAGTGTTAGTTTTCCCCCACACATAGCGTTTTACTTTTAGGCCAAAAAGTTACATTTTGGTCTCATCTGAGCAGAGCTCCTTCTTCCACATGTTTGCTGTGTCCCCCACATGGCCTCTCCCAAACTGAAAATGGGACTTCTTATGGCTTTCTTTCACCAATGGCTTTCTTCTTCTCACTCTTCCATAAAGGGCAGATTTGTGGAGCGCACGACTAATAGTTGTCCTGTGGACAGATTCTCCCACCTGAGCTGTAGATCTCTGCAGCTCCTCCAGAGTTCCCATGGACCTCTTGGCTGCTTCTCTGATGAATGCTCTCCTTGCCCGGCCGGTCAGTTTAGGTGGACGGCCATGTCTTGGTAGGGTTGCAGTTGTGCCATACTCTTTCCATTTTCCCATGATGGATTGAACAGCTCTCCGTGAGATCTTCAAAGCTTGGGATATTTTTTTTATAACCTAACCCTGCTTTAACCTTCTCCACAACTTTATCCCTGATTTGTCTTGTGTGTTCCTTGGCCTCCATGATGTTCTTCGTTCACTAAGGTTCTCTAACAAACATCTGAGGGCTTCACAGAACAGCTGTATTTATGCTGTGATTAAATGACACCAGGGCTGGCCCAAGACATTGTGCTGCCTGAATTTAAGAATTAAATGCTGCCCGCCCCCGAAAAAAAAATTACGCCCACCAAAAGGCCCCCACATCCATTATTTTATATAAATATAAAATTTTGAAATAATTATATATACTGTTATCTTCTTCTATAACTCACCACCGAACCGGTCCATCAAACACCCACTGTCTGTCCTCAGTCCTCCTGTCACTCCTGTGTCTGCCACCACCCACAAAGATCCAGCCTGTCCTGCGTGAGAAGGAGCGCGCTGATGTCTGACGTCATTGCGCACACCACGATCACGCAAGGGACGTTTCCCTGGAGGAGACGCTCCACCTTCTCATACTCACATACTTGCACTACGGACGGCGGAATGAGATGGGGAAATGCCACCCGTAATGGCCCACAAACTGATGACACACAAAACCGCTGGAAAAAAATCTTGGGAGTCAATTTGCTGCCCCTCTCCAAGTTCTGCCTGGTTCCAATGGACCCAGTGGGACCCATGGTGGGGCCAGCCCTGACACACAGGTGGACTCTATTTACTAATTAGGTGACTTCTGAAGGCAATTGGTTCCATTAGAATTTAGTTAGGGGTATCAGAGTAAAGGGGGGTGAATACATATGCACGCAACACTTTTCCCAGATTTGTAAAAAAGTTTGAAAACCATTTATCATTTTCCTTCCACTTCACAATTATGGCCACTTTGTGTCGGTCTATCACATAAAAACCCAATAAAATACATTTACGTTTTTGGTTGTAACATGACAAAATGTGGAAAATGTCCAAGGGTTTGAATACTTTTTCAAGGCACTGCATTTATTTTCATGCCTTTTTGTTTTTTTGTGTTTTTTTTAACCACTTGCCGACCGCTCACTGAGCTGGTACTGCGGCAAAGAGCTCGTTATCGTCCAGCGACGTAGACCTACGTCGCTGGATCCTGCCCCCTCTCGGTGGAGCGCACGCGCCACCGGAGGCTCGCTCCCGCTGTATTCAGACACAGCGGGAGTCGGGCCAGGGGAGGAGAGGCGGTGATCACTGCCGCTCTTCCCCGATCGTCGGGGATCGAGTGAGGAAATCCGCCGGCTTGTGTAAACAAAGCGGGCAGATCTCCTATGTGACAGACAGTCAAAGATTACAGGATTCAGCATAGCTGAACCTGTGATCTGTGTCTGTGTCACACAATCCCCTCCCCCCACACACGTCAGTAAGCACCAGGCATACATTAACCCCTTGATCACTAACTAATCTCTGCCAGTGTCATTATTACAGTAACAGTGCGTATTTATAGCACTGATTACTGTAGTAATGTCACTGGTACCCCCAAAAGTGTCAAAAATGTTAGTTAGGGGTCCGATCTGTCCGCCACAATGTCGCAGTCCCGCAAAAAAAAAAAAAAAAAAACGCAGATCGCCGACATTACTAGTAAAAAAAATAAACTATAAAAATGACAAATCTTTCCCGTAGTAAATGCGATAACTTTTGCACAAACCAATCAAAATACGCTTATTGTGATTTTTGTTACCAAAAATATGTAGCAGAATACAAATTGGCCTGAAATGTTAAAAAATTTAGATTTTTACATTTTTTTTTTTGGGAATGTTGTACTGTATATCAAAATGTAAAAAAATATTGGTTTTTTTTTTTTTCAAAATTGTCACTCTTTTTTTCAAAAATTAAAAATCGCTCAGGTGATCAAATACCACCAAAAGAAAGCTCTATTTGTGGGGAAAAAAAGACATAAATTGAATTTGGGTACAGCGTCGCACGACCGCGCAATCGCCCGTTAACATAACGCAGTGCCGAATCGCAAAATATAGCCTGGTCAGGAATGGGGTAAAATCTTCCGGTCTTAAAGCGGTTAGAAATACGCTCATTGAGGATTTTTTTTGTCAAAGACATGTAGCTAAATACATTTTGGCCTAAATATATGACAAAAATTGAATATATTCAATATTTTATAACTGCCAAAGTAGAAAATGTCAATTTTTTCGCAAAATGTTTGCTGTTTTTTTATTAATATCGCAAAAAATTAAAAGCGCAGAAGTGATCAAATACCACCAAAAGGAAGCTCTGTTTGTGGGAAAAAAAGGACGTAAATTTAGTTTGGGTACGGCGTTGAATGACCGTGCAATTGTCAGGTAAAGTCGCGCAGTGCCAAGTTGCAAAAAGTGGCCTGGACGTAAAGCAGGAAAATCCTCCAGTGGTAAAGTGGTTAACCACTTGCCGACTGCTCACAGTACTGCAGCAAAGTGGCTCGATAACGTCTGGCGACGTAGTACCAGACATTCCCCTTCCCGCCGCAATGTCGCAGTCCCGCAAAAAAAAAAATCGCAGATCGCCGCCATTACTCGTTAAAAAAAAAAAAACACCAAAAATGACAGAAATCTTTCCCTTAGTTAGTAAACGCAATAACTTTTGCGCAAACCAATCAAAATATGCTTATTGCAATTTTTTTTACCAAACATAGGTAGCAGAAAACAAATTGGCCAAAATTTTTTAAAAAATTTGATTTTTACATTTTTTTGGGGAGGAATTTCATATAACAAAATGTGAAAAATATAATTTTTTCAAAATTTATGCTCTTTTTTTGTTTATAGCGCAAAAAGTAAAAATCGCACAGGTAATCAAATATCACCAAAAGAAAGCTCTGTTTGTGGGAAAAAAAAAGGACGTAAATTTCGTTTGGGTACGGCATCGCACGACCGCGCAATTGTCAGTTAAATTCGCACAGTGCCGAATCGCAAAAAGTGGCCCAGACGTAAGACAGCAAAATCCTCCGGTGGTAAAGTGGTTAAAGAAATCATGTTTGCTACAAAACAGAAAAACAAACAAATAAGTGTGATTTATTTTTCCTTCCACTTCTGTGTTTCTTTCACCTCTAAAAACAAAAGTTCTAGAAGTTCAAAAAATATTGTTGAGCATTACTGCGGTTCTCAAGTGCCTGACGCTCAGAGGCCTTCCTCCCGCCCGGGTGATCACATTACTGATGCCAGTGAAGTAGATTCACCTCTGGTACCATCACCCTTCAGTCAATCACGCTTGGAGTTCAGTGGAGAAGAAGCTAAAGGATGGAGAGTCGCTCTCCCCTTCCTAAATCCTTCACGCTAATTGAGTTTTTCAAGTGTGAATGTGGAGACGGATTTAATGACTAATGAAATGTCCTGGCTTTCAAGATCGCATAAAAAAAAAAAAAAAAGAAGAAAAAAAAAATTAAATTGTTTTATAAAGCACCTTTCCGCCGAGAAGGATATTGTAAAGCTACTGATTACAATCCAATTAGCTAGATAAACTCTTGTCCAATGGTGCAGAACCCAATTACTCCAACAGTCAATACATCTGTTCTGCAGCTACATTTCATTAAATTAATATTTCGGTTTTATTAAATGGGGCCGGAATTTGCTTGATTAAAATGTATATATCACTTTCTTCTTGTAGATAATGAAGCTGAATAAAAGAACCGACGTCAAAAAGAAAACGCTACTCTAAAACCACTTGAGCTCAGGAAGGTCTTACCTCCTTCATGATCAGGCCTTTTTTTTTTTCTAGCGCTGCGCTACTTTACCTCTGGGGTTTTTTGTTTTTTTTTTTTAAATAAGGAAAAAAAGACCAAAAATGTTGAAAAAAAAAAACCTAATAATTTTCTAATTTTTGTCATAAATAAAATCAAATTTCATTGTAAATTTAGGCCAAATGAATTATGCTACAGTGAAGCTTAATAATTACACAGAAAGAAAACGCTACTCTAAAACCACTTGGTCTTACCCCCTTCATGACCAGTTTTTTTTTTTTTTTTTAGGTGGTATTTGATCACCCCAGGGTTTTTATTTTTTTTTTATATATAGAAAAAAAGACCAAAAATTTTGAAAATAAAAAAAACTAAAAATGTTCTAGTTTTTGTTATAAAACATTACCAATAAAATCAAATTTCATTATATATTTAGGCCAAAATGTATTCTGCTACAATGAAGATGAATAAAAGAACCGACGTCAAAAAGAAAATGCTACTCTAAAATCACTTGAGCTCGGGAAGGTCTTACCTCCTTCATGAACAGGCCATTTTTTTTTCTAGCGCTGCGCTACTTTACCTGGTAAATGTGTGGTTATGCACAAATACACACAAATAAATTAAATTTACATAATTTTTTTTACACAAATAGTGCTTTTTTTCGGTGGTATTTGATCACCTCTGGGATTTTATTTTTTTGATATAAAGGAAAAAAGACCAAATAAAGTTGAAAAAAAAACCCTAAAAAATTTCTAGATTTTTGTATAAAACATTTCCAATAAAAATCAAATTTCATTATAAATTTAGGCAAAAATGTATTCTGCTACAATGAAGCTGAATAAAAGAACTAACGTCAAAAAGAAAAGTCTACTTTAAAACCACTTGAGCTCAGGAAGGTCTTACCCCCACTGTGAGACCTATAGCCTGTTGCCATGAAGTCTGTGACTCTTAAATACTCAAAGCAATGCTTTAGATGTGTATTTCATGTACTTCAATGTAGAAGACTGACAGACTGTCACTGGCAGGCTCTCCATATTGTCTGTCTATTGAGGTGTGATGTGGATTGTGTCTGTTCCATTGTTAAATGTTAATGAACAAACATATTGTTTCTGTCCAGATGGCTAGATAATTAGTTCAGGTTACTTCTATTCATGTATACTATTTCATCTGCATATGATAATGTAATCAGGCAACCCCTGACCTGTGTGTGGCAATCTGATCAGGAGGGGGAGGCCCATGCTGTATATAAATTCTGTCTGACTGTTCAATAAACGGAGATTCCAGTACAAGCTAAGTTGCTGGTAAGCTTTGTATGGGGGGCGGTTGGGAAAATCTGGTATATATGTTCATGACTGGGAGGAAGCCCTATACTGACGGAAGTCCACAAGTACAGTGTGGGTTGCGGTTCCATTACACAACCCATAAAGCAGACATGATTTGGGCAGGACCACCAGTAAAGCGGACATGATTTGGGCAAGGTAACCCGTAAAACAACTGTAATTTGGGCAAGCCAACCCATAAAGCAAACATGATTTGGGTAAGCCAACCCCGTAAAACAGACATGATTTGGGCAAGGCGAGCTGTAAAGCAGAAATGATTTGGGCAAGGCAACCCGTAAAGCGGACGTGATTTGGGCAAGTCAACCCGTAAAGCAAACGTGATTTGGGCAAGGCAACCTGTAAAGCGGACGTGATTTGGGCAAGACAACCCGTAAAGCAAACATGATTTGGGCAAGACAACCGGTAAAGCAGACGTGATTTGGGCAAGACAACCCGTGAAGCAAATGTGATTTGGGCAAGGAAACCTGTAAAGCGGACGTGATTTGGGCAAGGCAACCCATAAAGCAAACGTGATTTGGGCAAGGCAACCCGTAAAGCAAACATGATTTGGGCAAGACAACCCGTAAAGCAGACGTGATTTGGGCAAGGCAACCCGTAAAGCAGACGTGATTTGGGCAATGCAACCTGTAAAGCAAACGTGATTTGGGCAAGGCAACCTGTAAAGCAAACGTGATTTGGGCAAGACAACCCGTAAAGCAAACGTGATTTGGGCAAGGCAACCCGTAATGCAAACATGATTTGGGCAAGGCAACCTGTAAAGCGGACGTGATTTGGGTAAGACGACCCATAAAGCAGACGTGATTTGGGCAGGACAACCCGTAAAGCAGACGTGATTTGGGCAAGGCAACCCGTAAAGCAGACGTGATTTGGGCAATGCAACCTGTAAAGCAAACGTGATCTGGGCAAGGCAACCTGTAAAGCGGACGTAATTTGGGCAACGCAACTATTAAGAGGATTTGATTTGGGAAAGACAACCCATACAGAGGATGTGATTTTGGCAAGGCAACCTGACAATAGAACATGATTTAAGCCAGCAAAGCCGACATGATTTGGGCAAAACAACCTGTAAAGAGGATGTGATTTAAGCTAAGCAACCCGTAAAGCAAATAATTGCAACCATGTTAAGTAATGTGTAAATCTGGCCATACATGGATCGAAATACAGCCAATTCAGCAGGGCTGATCCATGCATGGCCCTTGCCATTAATGTGAAGTCTTTTCATAATTAGGCATGTTGGAAAATTTCCACTCGATCAGTGCATGCAACCAATGGACGGCAGTGCTGATCAGTGTATTCCGACGGCAGGGAAGCCCCACTGTCAGAATACAATGAGACAGCTGGAAGAATCCCTCCATTCACCACGAATGTGTGGATGGGGAAATCGGCTCAGTTTTTTTTTGTTCAGCTGAAAAAAAATCTAGTATGTATGGCCATCTTAAGACTAATAGGTATTTACTCAATTCACAGAGATCACAGTACTCCCCCTGGCAGTTTCTCTCTAGAAGGATGGAGCCCCAAATGTTCAGGCCTTATCCAGAATCACTGGATTGAGACCCCAAAAAAAACCCAATGGTGATCAAATACCACCATTTGGGTAAAGCGTCGCACGGCCGCCCAATTGTCAGATAAAGTAACGCAGTGCCGGATCGCAAAAAATGGCCTGGTCATGAAGGGCGGTAAATCTTCCGGAGGCCAAGGGTTTTTTTTTACAGTTTCCACATGATGTATAAATAGGACGCATAGGCTTTTATTGAGTTGAGTTTTAGGGCTTTAGAAAAAACCCAAAACCTGAGTTTAGAAGCAGCAGCATACATGAGGCCTAAATGTAGTGAAGCTTCCCTTTGTAGAAAACACCCAATCAAAGAAAAAAACAACAAAAACAAAACAAAAAAAACAGCATTTTTACTCGCACCGAGTTGGATGATGGAAATCAGCAGTGCTTCACCGAATTGACTAAGCTCTGAGGAAAATGAGTCCAACTGTACTTGCAAAGTTCAGTCTATTTGCCTTTAGTAAATCCACCTGCATACCCCTTTTACCCCTTCACGCCCACCTTATAACCAAAAGACGGGTACAGCGCGGGCCTAAATTCGCAGGAGGGAGTCAATGTACGTCCTCCTGTGCTCACGCTGCTTGTGCGCCCCCTGCAGGGCACTGGCGGCGCGCTCCGTGATCAGCGGGTCCATGAGATCCCGGCCTCAGCCAGTGACAGTTGATCACCTGATGTAAACAGAAGCCGGTAATCGACTTTTTTTCCCTCAGTGAGTAGAAAAAAAAAGATGAATACCGGCTTGTGTAAACGGGACATCGGTCCCACACACAGAGAGTCAGTGCCACCTCATCAGTGCCCACCAGTGCCACCTACCAGTGCCCATGAGTACTGTTAAGCAGTGACCACCAGTGCCACCTATCAGTGCCCATCAGTGCCTCACCATCTGTGCCAGCTATCAGTGCTGCCTATCAATGTCACCTACCAGTGCCGCCTATCAGTGTTCATTAGTGACACCTATCAGCGCCCATCAGTGACACCTATTAGTGCCCATCAGTGACACCTATCAGCGCCCATCAGTGACACCTATTAGTGCAGCCTCATCAGTGCCTCCTAATCAGTGCCCACCAGTGCTGCCTCATCAGTGCCACCTATCAGTGCCCATCAGTGCCTCATCATCTGTGCCACCTATTAGTGCTGCCTATCAATGTCACCTATCAGTTCCCATCAGTGCCACCTATCAGTGCCCATCAGTGCCTCATCATCTGTGCCACCTATTAGTGCTGCCTATCAATGTCACCTATCAGTTCCCATCAGTGCCACCTATCAGTGCCCTTCAGTGCCGCCTATCAGTGTCCATCAGTGCCGCTTATTAGTGTCCATCAGTGTCACTTTTCGGTACCCTTCAGTGCCACATATCAGTGTCCATCAGTGCCCTTCAGTGTCACCTAGCATAGCCGCCTATCAGTGCCCTTCAGTGACACCTATCAGCGCCCATCAGTGACACCTATTAGTGCAGCCTCATCATTGCCTCCTAATCAGTGGCCACCAGTGCTGCCTCATCAGTGCCTAGCAGTTCCACCTATCAGTGCTCATCAGTGCCTCATCATCTGTGCCACCTATTAGTGCTGCCTATCAATGTCACCTATCAGTGCCCTTCAGTGCCACATATCAGTTCCCATCAGTGCCCTTCATTGTCACCTATCAGCGCCCATCAGTGACACCTATCAGCGCCCATCAGTGACACCTATCAGTGCCCATCAGTGACACCTATCAGCGCCCATCAGTGACACCTATCAGTGCCCATCAGTGACACCTATCAGCGCCCATCAGTGACACCTATCAGCGCCCATCAGTGACACCTATCAGTGCCCATCAGTGACACCTATCAGTGCCCATCAGTGACACCTATCAGTGCCCATCAGTGACACCTATCAGTGCAGCCTCATCAGTGCTTCCAAATCAGTGCCCATCAGTGCAGCCTTATCAGTGTCCATTACTGCAGCCTTATCAGCGCACATCATTGAAGGAGAAAAATTACCTGTTTGCAAAAGTGTATAACAAACTATGAAAACATGTTTTTTTTTTTTCATTTTTTTTTTTGGTTTGTTTAGCAAAAAAAAATAAAATAAATACCCCAGTAGTGATTAGGCTCCGTTCACATGTAGGCGTTTTGGGCCGTTTTTGGGGAGTTTTTCTGCTCTAGGATCAGCTCTCAAAACGCCCAACAAGACAAATCCTATTCATTTCAATGGCCCCTGTTCACATCTGAGCGTTTTGAGGCTGTATACAAAACGCCCAACGCTCAAAAAAGTACATGAGCTTCTTTTTGGGCAGATTACAGGCGTTTTCCATTGATCTCTATTCAATCTAAAAACGCCTGCACAAAAATCGCGGTAAAAATCGCGGTAAAATCGCGGCAAAAATCGCCGCAAAAATCGCGGTAAAATCGCGGTAAAAAACGCGCGAAAAACGCTACGCTCAGGTGTGAATGTAGCCTAAAGTACAACAAAAAAAAAGCTCTATTTGTGTGAAACAAATGATAAAATTGTCATAAGTATATAGTGTAGCATGACCACGCAATTGTCATTCAAAATGTGACAGCGCTGAAAGCTGAAAATTGGCCTGGGGAGGAAAGGGGTTTAGGTGCCCAGAAAGCAAGTGGTTAATTCACACATTATAATTATAAATACATGTATGCATTGGGGCTGATTAACTAAAACTGGTGAGTGAACAACCTGGCACAGTTCTGCATAGAAACCAATCAGCTTGCAGGTTTTTTTTTTTTTTTGCCAAATCTTAAAGCGTTTGTTACCCCAACATGTAACATTTACTTGCATAAAATTGTATCCTGTTCTCTTTGTAATGCTTCCTTTGTGTGAAATCCCTGGTGTTCCTGCCAGTCCCTCTGCTTTCCCTATTAAAACTGACCACCCTAAGCAGGAGAGCACAGCTGTGCTGGGTACTCAGCCTGCTGACCTCCAATGATCAAACTTGTTCTGACATACCCACCCCATGCACAGCCTTTCTCTGGGAAAAGTAGTGTCCTGCTGTTTCTCCTCCCCCAAGCTCTTATGCAACTGAGAACAGAGGGAATGCGATCACTTATAAAAAAGGGGAAAAATATATATATTTTTTTTTTGGCTTAGTTTTTGTTTATAGCGCAAAAAAATAAATAAATAAATAAAAAAAATACCACCAACATAAATCTCCATTTGTGGGAAAAAAAGGACATCAATTTTATTTAGGTACAGAGTCGGACGACCGCGCAATTGACCGTTAAAGTAACGCAGTGCCGAATTGCAAAAACATGGCCTGATCATCAACCACTTTACCACCGGAGGATTTTGCTGTCTTACGTCCAGGCCACTTTTTGCGATTCGGCGCTGTGCGACTTTAACTGACAATTGCGCGGTCGTGCGACGCTGTACCCAAACAAAATTTACGTCCTTTTTTCCCCAGAGCTTTCTTGTGGTGGTATTTGATCACCTGTGCGATTTTTACTTTTTGCGCTATAAACAAAAAAAGAGCATAAATTTTGAAAAAATAACAATATTTTTGACATTTTTTTATATGAAATTCCCCCCCAAAAAAATGTAAAAAATCAAAATTTTTTTACATTTTTGGCCAATTTGTTTTATGCTACCTATGTTTGGTAAAAAAAAAAAAAATCACAATAAGCGTATTTTGATTGGTTTGCGCAAAAGTTATTGCGTTTACTAACTAAGGGAAAGATTTCTGTCATTTTTGGTGTTTTTTTTTTTTAACGAGTAATGGCGGCGATCTGCGATTTTTTTTGCGGGACTGCGACATTGCGGCGGACAGATCGGACCCTTGACTGACATTTTTTACACTTTTGGGGGTACCAGTGACATTACTACAGTAATCAGTGCTATAAATATGCACTGTTACTGTAAAAATGACACTGGCAGGGAAGGGGTTAATTTTATTGGAGAGGGAGGGGTTAATGAATGCCTGGTGCTTACTGACGTGTGTGGGGGGAGGGGACTGAGTGACACAAGGACAGATCGCAGGTTGAGCTATACTGAACCCTGCAATCTGACCCTGCCTGTCACTGAGGAGATCCTCCCGCTCTGTTTACACAGGCGGGCGGATCTCCACACTAGATCCCCGACGATCGGGGAAGAGCGGCGGTGATCGCCGCCGCTCCTCCCCTGGCCCGACTCCCGATGTGAATGAAAACAGCGGGAGCGCCGCCTACAGGGGGAGGAATCCAGCGACGTAGTACTACGTCGCTGGACAATAACGAACCACTTTGCCGCAGTACGGTCAACGTGACCGGTCAGAAAGTGGTTAAGAGGGCAAATCCTTCCGGTCCAGAAGAGTTTAAAAAAAATACAAAAACCTTTTTTTTTTTTTTTTTTTTTTTTTTTTTTTTTTTTAACTTTCTGCTGCATAACATTCCCCCAAGAAAAAAATTGATTTTTTTTTTTCATCCTGTTAGGCCAATTTGTTGTCTGCTACATATTTTTGGTAAAAAAAAATCCCAATAAGCGTATTTTGATTGGTTTGCATAAAAATTATCACAGCTACAAACTAGGGGAAAGATTTAGGACATTTTTATTTATTTATTTTTTACTAGTAATGGCGGCGATCTGCGATTTTTAGTGGGACTGCGACATTGCAGCGGACAGATCGGACCCTTGACTGACATTTTTGACACTTTTGGGGGGACCAGTGAGATTACCTCAGTAATCAGTGCTAAAAATATACACTGTTACTGCACTAAGGAAACTGGCAGTGGAGGGGTTAACACTGTTGGTGACATCAGACTTTTTTTCTGTATACTTGTGTTTATGTTGTTTAAAGTAACATGTTGGGTTTTCTTGATTCACACAAGTTAGTTATGTGCAGAGCGCAGGCGCCACCTACTGTACTTTTTTTGGTATGGCTTCAACTGTTCTGCTGTATTACATATTGTAATTCAGAATGTGTTTAAAAAGTTGTTAGGAACCAGGGGCATTCTGGGTAGAATTTCTATAGGAAGTGAATCTGCCACCATTTTCAGAAGATACAGCAGGCAGCAAGGCATGTTTCCTCAATCTCTTGCCATCACCCCTGAGAGAGCTTAAAAAGTGAGTTCTTGTTATCCCATCCTGTATTATAGAGCATTGTTTCTCTATTGTATGTGATTTTGTACTGATTGATGTTTATTTTTTATAAATTTTTAGTTTCCCCTGGCTTGTTCTAATAAATTTGAGATCAAAGAAATATGGTATCTGACGTTTATGGAACAGGAAGCTTTAGCTCTCCATCCTAGAGGCAGAACAGTTACTGTAATAATGACACTGGCAGGGAAGGGGTTAACCCAGGGATGATCAAAGGGTTAAGTGCGAGCCTAGGGGGTGCTTTCTAACTGTATGGGGGAGGGACTTCGGATTGAACACAGAGACACGGTGTGATCATCTCAGAGAGAACAATGGTCAGCTGTGTTTACAACAGCAGACGGCCGTTCTCTCTCAGTGGGGCACGATCGCGGGTGCCCGGCCGTCGGCCCCATGGATCAGCATCTCCGCTGCCCAGTCGTGTGGTGGTTCGTGCAACCGAGCCAGCCTGCCACAGTATATCTGCGGCGGGCGGTTAGCAAGTGGTTACAATCTATGCACACATTTTTTTGCCTTTCATTTCTATTTCAAACTGAGTGGGTTGTTTTACAAGGTGATCATTTACAATCACTTTAATTGAACAAGATGAAGTTAGAAGCTGATTGGCCGCCGTGCACAGCTGCACCAGATTCGCACTCTCCAATTTTAGTAAATCAACCCCAAAATATCCAACATCTTCCAAAGGTGAATGTCAAAGAAGAAAAGCACAAAGTCCCTAATGATGTGATTAAAGAAAACCCCTTTCCTGGGGAATGGTCTCTGCAATATCAACTCATCATGAGACATTTAAAGAGAAGCTCACAGTGTGCAGGGAAATCAGAAGACACCGTTTCAGTCCGGGAGAGGAGTCGGTGCAACTGGGCAAGACTGAAAGGGAGGCTGGAGGGAAGATTTAAGACTTTAGAGTTGTACATGAGACCTTCCAAGCATCAACTTCTCTATTATAGCTGCATCATTCCTTATTCAACAAATGATGAACACTCTTTACCCATGGTATATACACCCATAATCTCCGCCCACGGTATATACACCCATAATCTCCACCTATGGTATATACACCCATAATCTCCACCCATGGTATATACACCCATGGTATGTACACCCATAATCTCCACCCATGGTATATACACCCATAATCTCCACCCATGGTATATACACCCATAATCTCCACCCATGGTATATACACCCATAATCTCCACCCATGGTATATACACCCATAATCTCCACCCATGGTATATAGACCCATAATCTCCATCCATGGTATATACACCCATAATCTCCACCCATGGTATATACACCCATAATCTCCACCCATGGTATATACACCCATAATCTCCACCCATGGTATATACACCCATAATCTCCACCCATGGTATATACACCCATAATCTCCGCCCACGGTATATACACCCATAATCTCCATCCATGGTATATACACCCATAATCTCCATCCATGGTATATACACCCATAATCTCCATCTATGGTATATACACCCATAATCTCCACCCATGGTATATACACCCATAATCTCCACCCATGGTATATACACCCATAATCTCCACCCATGGTATATACACCCATGGTATGTACACCCATAATCTCCACCCATGGTATATACACCCATAATCTCCACCCATGGTATATACACCCATAATCTCCACCCATGGTATATACACCCATGGTATGTACACCCATAATCTCCACCCATGGTATATACACCCATAATCTCCACCCATGGTATATACACCCATAATCTCCATCCATGGTATATACACCCATAATCTCCACCCATGGTATATACACCCATAATCTCCACCCATGGTATATACACCCATAATCTCCATCCATGGTATATACACCCATAATCTCCATCCATGGTATATACACCCATAATCTCCGCCCACGGTATATACACCCATAATCTCCATCCATGGTATATACACCCATAATCTCCATCCATGGTATATACACCCATAATCTCCGCCCACGGTATATACACCCATAATCTCCACCCATGGTATATACACCCATAATCTCCATCCATGGTATATACACCCATAATCTCCATCCATGGTATATACACCCATAATCTCCACCCATGGTATATACACCCATAATCTCCACCCATGGTATATACACCCATGGTATGTACACCCATAATCTCCACCCATGGTATATACACCCATAATCTCCACCCATGGTATATACACCCATAATCTCCACCCATGGTATATACACCCATAATCTCCACCCATGGTATATACACCCATAATCTCCACCCATGGTATATACACCCATAATCTCCATCCATGGTATATACACCCATAATCTCCACCCATGGTATATACACCCATAATCTCCACCCATGGTATATACACCCATAATCTCCATCCATGGTATATACACCCATAATCTCCATCCATGGTATATACACCCATAATCTCTACCCATGGTATATACACCCATAATCTCCATCCATGGTATATACACCCATAATCTCTACCCATGGTATATACACCCATAATCTCTACCCATGGTATATACACCCATAATCTCCACCCATGGTATATACACCCATAATCTCCACCCATGGTATATACACCCATAATCTCCATCCATGGTATATACACCCATAATCTCCATCCATGGTATATACACCCATAATCTCCACCCATGGTATATACACCAATAATCTCCATATATGTGCAGTTACCCGGGGGCAGGCGTCCTCCCCTTGCTGGCCAACCAGTATATAGAGTATATCATCCTTTTGGAGCTCGAAAACCCCAACCAGAGCCGTGCCGTGGGCCCTCGTAGGAGTCTTCACTCCCATTCCGCCAGCTGCTCCGTATCCGGATATCCTGGAAGAAGAAGACAAGACACAATGTATTACCAAGGTGTGACTCAGCACCAGATGTCAATCATTCCCAACTCTGCTCCCTTCCACCTGGAAGTTTTTGGTGTTCCCACCCCCCACTTTTGTGTGTTAGCTCCTTCTGTTGCATTCTTCATAATGAAAGGATGGTAGGAACTAGGGATAGACTGATATGGCTTTTTCACAGCCGATACCGATAATATTTTGGTCACAACATATCGGTATCGGCCGATATGGGACGATATTTTGTACATTTAAAGTTTTGGAAAATAAAGACAATTTTTGACACAAATCTGGTACTGAACATGTTAATTTTTGTTTAATGCTTAATGGCTGGCTTGATGGCACCCTGTGGTGGGTGGAGGGCTGGCTGGCACCCTGTAGTGGGTGGCTGACACATTGTGGTGGCTGGCTGGCTGGCACCCTGTGGTGGGTGGCTGGCACAGGGGCTGTGGGTGGCTGGCTGGTACAGGGCCTGTGGGTGGCTGGTACAGGGCCTGTGGGTGGCTGGTACAGGGCCTGTGGGTGGCTGGCTGGTACAGGGCCTGTGGGTGGCTGGCTGGTACAGGGCCTGTGGCTGGCTGGCTGGTACAGGGCCTGTGGGTGGCTGGCTGGTACAGGGCCTGTGGGTGGCTGGCTGGTACAGGGCCTGTGGGTGGCTGGCTGGTACAGGGCCTGTGGGTGGCTGGCTGGTACAGAGCCTGTGGGTGGCTGGCTGGTACAGAGCCTGTGGGTGGCTGGTACAGAGCCTGTGGGTGGCTGGCTGGTACAGGGCCTGTGGCTGGCTGGCTGGTACAGGGCCTGTGGCTGGCTGGTACAGGGCCTGTGGGTGGCTGGCTGGTACAGGGCCTGTGGGTGGCTGGCTGGTACAGAGCCTGTGGGTGGCTGGCTGGTACAGAGCCTGTGGGTGGCTGGTACAGGGCCTGTGGCTGGCTGGCTGGTACAGGGCCTGTGGCTGGCTGGTACAGGGCCTGTGGGTGGCTGGCTGGTACAGAGCCTGTGGGTGGCTGGCTGGTACAGAGCCTGTGGGTGGCTGGTACAGAGCCTGTGGGTGGCTGGCTGGCTGGTACAGGGCCTGAGGCTGGCTGGCTGGTAGAGGGCTTGCGGATGGCTGGCTGGTACAGGGCCTGTGGATGTAGGTGGCTGGCACCCGGCTGCTGTGGGTGGGTGTATGGCTGTGATACACTCCCGCGAGACTAGTGCCAACTCCAGACGAGGCTGTCCAAGGTGAGGGAGGCGGCCTAAGAAGGCAGAATGACGTCACAAAAATATCGGCAATATCGGCCAGTTCCGGGGCCGATACCGATAAATCGGGGAAAGTGCATATCGGCCGCCGATAATCGGTCTATCCCTACTAGGAACCCCTCATAATGGGCACAGCAGGTCTACAGACCCAGGAACTCAGCACAGGGATGGTGCGAACCCCTCATAATGGGCACAGCAGGTGTACAGACCCGGTCACTCAGCACAGGGATGGTGGAACCCCTCATAATGGGCACAGCAGGTGTACAGACCCAGGAACTCAGCACAGGGCTGGTGAGAAGCCCTCATGATGGGCACAAGAGGTGTACAGACCTGGGAACTCAGTACAGGGATGGTGGGAACCCCTCATAATGGGCACAGCAAGTGTACAGACCTGGGAACTCAGCACAAGGATGGTGGGAACTCCTCATAATGGGCACAGCAGGTGTACAGACCCAGGAACTCAGCACAGGGATGGTGAGAAGCCCGCATAATGGGCACAGCGGGTATACAGACCCGGGAACCACTGTCACCGGGACAGAAGGTGAATAGACAGGGATGGAGGGGAAATGTTCTGGTGAGAAGATGGGATTCACTTTGAAGAGATTTCGTCTTAATTCTTGTTGTGTTTCTGGGACATGAACTGAAGGGAAATATTAAGTATATTTTTATTTTATTATATTTTTATTCTAATAAATCCATTGGTTCCTAACTCCATTCGAAATTAAACCCAAGTGACTATGGTTACACTCTAATAAAGGTTACTTTTTATTTTTTTGTTCTGAAAATGATACATAATGACAATATCTAAAAATCAATACATTTCCTTTAGGGGGGCTTTTGTCAGACTAAAAAGGGAAAGATTATTATTCAGGTGATGCGGAGAGATGAGTATCGAGTTGTTCTTAAAGCATGGAGATATTATGGCGAGGAGGATATAAATACCTGAAAGGATCTAATTATGACGATGTAACGACTCAGCTGAAGAGACTCTTGTGAATGATAAGTACAGAGTACGGCAGCTCTCATCTAATTACACAGAATGAAGAGCCTCGTCTATTCACCCCATACAGAGAAAGAGACACGGGGGCCATCCACATCTTTACACAGAGGAGATCAGATCAGGAAAGGTCAAGGAAGAACCTAGCGCAATCTGCACCTCAGCTGATCAACTAACAAAAAAAATATTATTTTTGTGTGAATATAAGGTTTATGGAGTTTATGGATCAGGCCGTCAATCAGTACTCCCATATCGAGCCCAGGCCCCAACGGGTCATCAGCAGGGGTTGGGTACTGCAGGTGCTGCCAGTGGGTGGCCCCAGTGCAGCCGAATGTTGAGCCCCATGATTTCTGTTGACAGCCCTGCCTATTCCCCAGGGAGGTGGGGTGGGGGGGGGGATGTCAGGCAGTCAGTGTGAACGGGGCAATAGTCAGGACCCATGGAAACCCAGAGCCCACCACAGGTCTTGGGAAAGAATGGGAATCCAGCAGGGCCGAAGCTGGGAGGAAGATCAAGCTGAACAGCGGGGGAGGGCAGTTCACACTGTATGGATGGATGGAGTGTGCCAGCATGGTGGGGGTGATTGAGGATATATATGTAAGGTAGTAATGGGGGGCTAAATAGCTGTGTGGGGTCCATGATTTAAAATTGTGGCCCTGTAGTTTCTGTGAATTTCTACTAATCGTGCACATAATATATTCATTAAAAAAAAAAAAAAAAAAGAAGCCAATCCTTATACAGTAAAACCTTGGATTGCGAGCATAATTCGTTCCGGAAACATGCTTGTAATCCAAAGCACTCGTATATCAAAGCAAATTTCCCCATAAGAAATCATGGAAACTCAGATGATTCGTTCCACAACCATTTATTCATAAATCCTTCAGTTTATAGTCCATATAAAAAGATTATAGCATTGCGATAGGTTATATAACCATAAAATGTCCATCCACAAATAGCCGCTTCCACAAGGGGATTAGAAGCAAAATCCAGCAGGAGCTACAGAGTATAAAAGAGAAGAGAGGCGCCTCTAAGTGTAGCAATATGGTTCCATTTAATGAAGGTACAACATTTAGCAACTCACATGGTTGATGATTAAAATAGGCACATCTAAGGATGCAGGCATCCGGGGTAAAGCTGTCCACATAGACAATCTTCTGCACCGCCGGCTGCCAGTCTGTAATCCTGACCGGGAAGACCACCCTGGAGTAAAGCGATCTGAAAGCGAAGGGCAGCATGGAAGGGATGACGTAGATGGCGGTGTGGAGGATGGTCTATGTGGACAGCTTTACCCCGGATGCCTGCATACTTAGATGTGCCTGTTCCAATCATCAACCATGTGAGTTGCTAAATGTTGTACCTTCATTAAATTTAACCATATTGCTACACTTAGAGGCGCCTCTCTTCTCTTTTATACTCAGCTGTGACTTGAGGCTACTTGTATATCAAGACATCGCTTGTATATCAAGTCAAAATTTATTTGAAAATTTTGCTTGTCTTGCAAAGCGCTCTTAAACCAAGTTACTCTCAAACCAAGGTTTTACTGTACTTAGTATGGAAAGCTGTGAATGGGTAGGATAAGCACAGGCACATTTATTTATATACATTTTGTATTTATTTATATATATATATATATATATATATATATATATATATATATATATATACATATACACACACACACATAGTGTATAGGAATAAATAAACTTTGTGAAATACACAAAATATACATAAATACACATTGTAAATAAATAGATTTACAATATCAACATATATACAGTATATATATATAATGTGTCTGTGTGTATTTATATATTGTGTATTTATTTATATATTGTATTTATTTATATTCATTGTGTATCTATGCATATATGTACAGTACATATATACATAGATACACAATGAATATAAATAAAAACAATATATAGATAAATAAATGCACAATATGCACAATCTATCTATAAAAACACAATGAATATAAATAAATACAAATAGAATAATATGTACTTATATATTGCGTATTTATTTATGTATCTATACATTGTAATTATTTATATTCATTGAGTATCTATGTATATATGTACTGTATCTGTCTGTCTATTTATATTTATTGTGCATTTATTTATATATATTGTGTATCTATCTCTTTATCTCTCTATCTATTGGATGTACTTATATTCATTGTGTATTTATTTAAACATTATGTATTAATTTATATAGTTTGTGTATTGTTTATCTATCTATCTACAGTATCTCACAAAAGTAAGTACACCCCTCACATTTTTGTAAATATTTTATTCTATCTTCTCATGTGACAACACTGAAGAAATGACACTTTGCTACAATGTAAAGTAGTGAGTGTACAGCTTGTATAACAGTGTAAATTTACTGTCCCCTCAAAATAACTCAACACACAGCCATTTTTTTTTTTTTTTTTATTTTAACACACGGCCATTAATGTCTAAACCGCTGGCAACAAAAGTAAGTAGCAAAGTGTCATTTCTTCAGTGTTGTCACATGAAAAGGTAGAATAACATTTTTAAAACAATTTGAGGGGCATACATACTTTTGTGAGATACTCTATCTATCTATCTATCTATCTATCTATCTATCTATCTATCTATCTATCTATCTATCTATCTATCTATCTATCTATCTATCTATCTATCTATCTATCTATCTATCTATCTATCTATCTATCTATCTATCTATCTATCTATCTATCTATCTATCTATCTATCTATCTATCTATCTATCTATCTATCTATCTTCATTGTGTATTTATTTATATATTGTGTGTATTGTGAATTTATCTATCTATATTTTGTATTTATTTATATATTGTGTGTATTGTGTATTTTTATATATATACAGTATGTAGAATAAATAACAGCCACGAGCATCACCTGTATCGGTTGGTTTCGGGAACCCGCCAGATCTGTACGCCCCTTTGTGTTCCGGTCCCGACAATCACGCTGAAGTTCTCGTAGGAT